>NW_020290284.1:600000-1051405 GCF_003184535.1 Aspergillus eucalypticola CBS 122712 | reverse complement strand
TTTGAACAGGTGGTGGTGATAGTCCGTGTTATCTCGTCCACATGTTGGCAAAATTCCGGATGACGGGAACATCTCTGTAGGTGTTGTCCCCAATCCTCGTTTCGCGTTTCCCAACATCTCAGGTCCCAATGTGGACAGTGTTGCATGACTTCTTTGAGTTCTGGGCAAAATCGCGCTGGATTTTCCTTAAACTCCTTCATGATGCGGTCCAACCAATAAGAGACGTCACCTTCGTCATCTTCCTGGTTCTCTTTATTTTCATCCCATCGCATGGGGCATGATTCATTGATGTCTGATGGGGTTTTTCCGGGTATCGGGTATCTCACTGAGTCTCTCCTTGCTGGGTTCAAGGCCATTCAACTGAGTACCGTACTCTTCGTCCAAAGGGTCGAACTCGTCCCAAACTATATCGGGGTATTCGTCCTCTAGAGCTGGCTCATTACTATCGTCGACTCCCGTGGGCCAATCGAATGGTTCGGATAGTCGGTGGATTTCTTGCGGTTCTGTTGGTGCTGTTGGCTCATCCGTGTCGGCCTGTTGCCTCAACCGGTTCTGGTACGTTCTGCTTACTGGCACTAGCAGTCGTCCTTGTTGTGTGGCGCGTAGCTCCTTGCTACTTCGTATCTGTACTGCGGATTTGATCCAACCTCCTGCTGGTCTAACCCCAGTGGTATCGTAGGCTCCTCTGGCCTCTTCATTTGGTTCTGACCGATCTTCGTCTGTGGCCCTCAGCTGCTTCTGAGGCTGTTGCCGTTTCTGCTTGCAGTCCTTCGACTGGTGACCTGCCTTGCCGCAGTTAAAGCATAAGCGGTCCTTTTTGCGCCTTTCGAGCTCCTCCTTGGAGACTCCATTTCGTCGAGTCTGATGCTGCGTTGCATCCAGCTCCATTGGTTTTGGTCCGTAGGGATCCTCGTATCCCAGGCTTCTAGGCTGTGCTGGCCGTCTATCATTGGCTCGGTAGCCCTGTTGGTTGTTTCGTCGAGGCATAGACCCACTGGTCCATCGGCCTTCCTTTCGTTTTGTGTTGTACTCGTACAATTTATTGTCGATCTTGACCGCCGCTGCGATCATTTGCTGCAATGTGTCCGGTCGTTCTTGCCAGATGAGTTTTTCTTGGATCTCCATCTTGAGTCCTTCTTCAAATCGTGCGACGTAGGCGTCTTCATCCCAGTCCAAGTGACTGATGACTTGCAAGAATTCGGAGGCATACTTGGATGCCGATCCCGTCTGCTTGAGTCGCCATAGTTTTCGTTCAGCGTTTCGTGCTGCGTCGATGTCTCCGAATGTCTGTTCGAGGTGTTCCTTGAACCTGGCATAGCTAGAGAAGATTCGTTTGGTATCGTCGTCCTGATCCTTTGCCGGCTTTTCCTGATAATCGCGGATGAACGGCTCGAACCAATTGAACGCCGTTCCGGTTAGATAGGTGGACGCGAAGAAGATTTTGTCAACCTCATTCTTGAGCTTTTCTTTGTTCATGTTGAGGTACAAGTCTAACTGGGTCAAGAAAGCCCTAAGCTTTGATCGATTGCCGTCGAACGGTTCCGGTGGTCTGACTTTGACAGACTTGACTGCCAATCGACCTTCGAGTAACTGGTTCCGTTGCTCCAGGGCAGTGATGCTTTCTTGCAACTGACTAACCATACCCATCAATTCCTGCGTCGTCGGGCCTTGCTGTTGCCCTCCTCCTTGGGCACTGGAGCCCTGCTGCGGAGTGCGCGGTGAACTTGAAGTAGTCGACATGATGGATGGTTATAACTGGTGAACACTCGTACTGACTGGTGCTCAATGTGTCAAACCCTAGGATCGCTTCTCTGTCCCGGTTAGCTTAGCTTCACTGGTATACGTACCGTCGAACTGGGTCGAGGAAGTATCAGGCTGATGACTATCTAAGGACAACTGGTCTTGGACACGAGAAGAGAAGTAAGGCCAGATAGTGCCGCGCAGCTATCCGTAAGTAAGTGCGGACGAGTGTTCTATCGCTAAGCTTCCAAATGTATGGTTACTTAAAGACAGTGTTATTGAGCACGAAGAACAGAACTAACTAAGTACATGAAGGAGTGTCCTTATATATCCTATCCTCCGTATACCATATCATATACCATTAGGTCTGTCGTATACCGCCATGGTAGTTGTAGACCGGGATGGTATACCATATACCATAGATCCGTGTGTATACCGTGATCACGTGATGCGTGGCCGTTCTGGGCGTCGTAAAGGTAATCGGGAATTGTACTAAATAACAACTTGGCTTTGCCCGAGCGCTGCCCTTATCGGCGCTTTCTGCCTGGCGAGTCCGCCTTACTAGTAGATTAACTAGCAGGGGTCCGTAACAGTATGCACAAATACTAGCTACTATACTGCTTTGAACCGATCACTGGCCTCCTGCAGTGTTGGAGGGGCTAGCGAGGTGTGATATATAAGTAAATTATATAATTTTACCAGATCTATATAATCCGTGACTATATATTACTTATATAATCTGCCGGGTTATAATAAACCAGCAGCTCTGCTTTAATAATTATTCTTTTCTCCTGGAAACTATATTTCCGCAGCTGTAAAGAGATCTGTATAACTTTATATATTTTTTAATTAAGAAGTCAGAAAGTTATAAAAATCTAATTAATTAAAATATCTCAGTTATAATTTTCTTTATTACTAACACGTAACCTGGAATCTCTATACATAGAAGTAACACCACGCGTATATCTTACAGTAGACTAGTATAAAATAATAAATATAATCTTATAGTTCTGTACTTTAGTAAGCAAGAACTTACCTGTAAATAACTTTATTATTTATTATATTTAATTTATAATAGCAGATTATATAAGATCAGGAATCTTTTTTTTATTTTTTTTTTTTATAAATCTCTTCTCTTTCTTCTTTATAATATATTATTATACTGGTTTACTTACTCAGTAATAGCAATCTTTAATATCTTTTTTATATTACTTATATTTTTTTATATAAAAAATAACTTGCTTACATATTTTTCTTTATTATTTTATAAAAGTAGTTATCTAACACATTTTCCTTGCTATTCTACATGGATAATAATTTATATGGCGAGAATATATATTCTGTATTTTATATAAGAAAATAGCTGTATTATACAGATTATAAGATTATATACAGTTTAATTATATATTATATATATCTTTATATTAGGCTGCCGATTTCCTTCTCTTCTTTTGGAAGTACATGGCCAGGTATATAACTATTTATTAAAAAATTAGCAAAAAAATTTAATAAAGATAGTTTATTTTTTTTATATTTTATATATTATTTATATCTGTACTATTATTTATACTATTATTACTGTTATTATTATTATCTCTGCTGCTGTTAATATTATATCTGTTTTTTCTATTATATTTATCTTGTCTGCTGTGCCTGTCTTTCCTGCTGTACCTGTCTTGCCTGTTATAATTATTATTATTATAATTATTATTATTTCTTCTCCTTCCGTGTGTTACAGTTATTCTATATATCTTTAGTGCTGCTAGTATTTTATTTTTATAGAGACTTTTCCTGATAGTACTCTCTACTATATAATTCCTGCTAGTTATATTAAGTATAGTCAGTACTCGGCGAGCTGCTACCTTTGTATATCAGTAAGTAATTTTCTTATATTAAATATATTAAATACAAATTCCAGTTAACTTATATAATAGATTCCTGGTAAATATTACTACTTAGCAGCTGCTGTTATAAAGATCTATTATTACTACTAGATACAGTCTAGTAATATCTCATACTAGATTATACTTAAGATAGCAGTAACAGTCTTCTGATATATAATTTATTAATCCTAGAAATCTGGTTATAAAAATAATAAAAATATATAATTTATTATTATTATTTTTTTTTTTTACCCGCGTTTGGGGTGCTTTGTTCGGGTATATATAATAATATAAAAATAGTATAAAAGTATAAATTAGTTAACTTATATAATATTAATTATTTTACTTAGTTTAGTATTTATATATAATTAAATAAGTAATTAAATATACTTCAGTACTTTCTTTTATTTTTCTTTTATAATTAATTAATTATTAAATAATAATTAACTGTATACATACATATTATGTCCCTTTGTAGTGTGTGATTACTAGTAAAAAATATATAGTAATAAATTATTTATATTACTTTTATCAGTAATTAAATACTGCTTTCTGTTTTAATTAAAATAGTTAATCCTGGTAAGCTTATATATTCTTAATATTTATAAAGAACTTCTAGATATCTTCTTCAAGACTATAATTTTATTATTATATTAGAAATTCCTTTTAAACTTCCTTGATTCTATATATAAGAATCCTGTCTACTAACCATTTCTGATACCTGTTATTTAGTATTAGAGGTAGTCAGTAAAGCTTATCTATTCAGGAATAATAAGATTCTAAAAATAAGATATAAAAGACTAGATATAAGTCTTTATATTTTAATGATAATTATAATTTATATGACTGTGATCTCCAGGTATTAATTATTAGAAATAGTCTAATTTACTAATAGTCAAGCTTTGTATTTAAACAAATAATTATAATATTTTTAGCTTGTATTATAATTTTCTGTTTTATCTGGAGGATTTTTTTTTTATATTTATAATTATATTATATTACTATTATTTTTTTTACTTTATCTAGTGAGATCTTGAGTATTTTTTTAATTTTAGTAAGAATATCTGTCTACTCTTTTATTATAAGTATCTTACCGGGAGGGGGTTCTTAGTCTATATTAATTTATAATTAGAGTATAAAGTCTATCAGTGCTTTATAAAGCATAGTTTATATAGTACTGTGGGTTATATTATTATAAATTACCTGGATTATCAGCAGCCATCAGGCCTAGTTATTCTAGAGAAAATTTAAGTAGACTTATAAATAATAAATAAAAATTTAATTTTAGTACTCTGTTTATCTATCCATTTAAGATTGGTATACTGTTAATAGTTTTCTATAAGTATTTATATAGTAATATAAAGTTATCTAATATTTACTTATAAAAATAGTTCTTTTATCAGTTATTAGTTTCTTTATATTTCTAAGAATAAGCATAGTATACTTATATATTAGTTCTATAAGTTACAGAGCTGTAATGGTCTTCTAGTATAATAAATAAAATATAAATTTAATATATATATTTATTATTATTAAAATTATATTATAAATCTTTTCTTGTTATTCACTTGGGGATAAGTCTATAATAAAGTTTATAATTATTATCTTTCTAGACTTACTGGGTCACGGTAGCAGCTTTAATTTATTATATAATATATAGCAGTAGACTTAGATTTTTTAATAAAGATTATATATCTTTATATATTTTTCTATCTTAGTATATATATTATATTACTAATATTTATACTGGATATTTTTTAAGATATATTATCCTCAGTAATAATTATTTTCTAGTATATTATAGTTTACTTGTAATATTTCTTATCTTATTACTAAGCTAGTCAGGACTACTATATACTATATAAATTTTTTTAAATAAATTTATTTTATTTATTTTCTAGATCAGGTTACTTAACTCTTCATTTATAAGGATTTTAATTTTTTATTTTTATATTTATAAATCCTATTTTTATATTTTATTAAATAAGTCTATTATAGAATTCTCTAAGTTAAAATATACTATCTTGGATTTAATTACTGCATGTATATAGATCCGCGGTACCAGGAGATCTAGAATTCCTGTATTACTATCAGTATTTTTTTTATTTATAAATATATTTTAATACCTGCAGGTACTCTCTTCTGTAAATATATATTTTAATATTTATTTAATTTTTTATATAATTATTTAAGTTACTTTTTATTAAAATTCTTTTAAAGAATTTATCTATTTCTCTGAATTTATTAAGCCCTTAAATAACTTTATTTATAATATAAATAATAGTAAACTTTGCTTTATCTTTTCTTATAAGAAAATAAGATTTAGATACTAGTTAAATATATTTACAGGATTCTTCTCCCCGGATTAATACTTAATTATAAAATTAAATACTACAAGTAATTTTATTTATTTAATTTACTAGAGATTTAGCTTCTTAAATACAGGACATAGAAAGATTTTAAAATTAGTATAATTAAATTTTATTATAATTAGAAATTTGCTTTTTTTTAAATAATAGTACTATTATTTATATACTTCTATAATAGTAAGTAATTCTTAGTTATTTATAAAATATCTGTATTCCACGTCCGTCATCTTCCTTGAGAAGAATATAATGGGATACCAGATTTTTTTTATTTATAATTATAATATAATTATATTAATTATAAAATTTAATAAATCTATTTTAAGCTTAATTTATAGCTCTGGATTAAAGTATTATAAAAGTAATATATTTTAAAAAATCTTTTTTAGTTTTTTAAATATTCTTCTTGCGTCCGCCGGGAGGCTCAAGAGTTAATCTAGAAATATATATTACTAGTAATTTTATTTTATTATTATAAGAGATCCTGCTTTTTCTTTCTTTTTTTTTAACACGTGAATTCCGTGAGGGGGAGAGTAATATAAAAATAATTTTTAATAAATTATTTATAAAAATTTATAAATTCTATAAAAACCAGGATTTCGCGCGCAGATTTAGATTCTAGTTATAATTAAATTATATTAACTTGTTCTTTTTTTATCAAGATACTTTCTAGTCTAATTTTAAATTCTAAGTAATATATTTTTTATATATAAAACTTATATTTAGAGATCTTTACTACTAACTAATATTTTTTTAGATAATTTAATACTATTTATATATACTCAGTATATTCCTCGTAACTTTATAAGTATATAAGAATATTGTTAAGATATATAATATAGCAGATATTAAATAAATTATTAAATATATAGTTTATATAGCTCTGGAATATAGCAGGCGCGTTAACTAGACTAAATAATATAATAATATATTTATAATAGTTATAATAAATATAAAAAATAGTTTTCTATTTATTACTCTTTTTTATTTAAATATAATAGTAAATATTATATAAGTTAAGCTTGGTAAAGATCTTTACTCTATTAAAATAATCTATTATTTTATTAATTAGTAGTAAAGAGTAGTGATCTTTGACAATAATTATATTTAATCTGTAATAATTTATATAGAAGTATAGTATACTATCTTTTTTAAAAATAAATAAAATAAATATACCTGCAAGACTTCAGAAGGGGTGAATCTATTTTTATTATAATATAATTATAATATATTTATATAAAATCTGGAGCTCAGTCTTTAAAAAATTATAAATTAATTAATATAAAAATTATTTCCTTGTTTCTAATTCAATTATATAGTTATAACTGGAATATAATATTAAGATACCTACTTATTTCTTAGAGAAGATATCTATAAAGTTATTATATTTATTCAAAAACTCAGGCATAATATCTTTAATAATATTTATTTTATTATTATATTTTACTACTCGCACGCAAGCAGTATCTGAATCTATATAAATTTATATTATATAGATATAAGCTCCTTTTTTAATAGCAGTACTAATATTTTTTTTACTAATTAATTTAAAATATATTTTTTTATATAATAGTACCAGTTTTTTTTTTATTTAATATCAGGGTTTTGGCTTCGCAGCCAGAGCATATTTAATATTATATTAAAATCTTATATATTTATAGTATTAAATTATTATTAACTAGTTTTCTTCTTGCTCTTACAGTCTGTAGCACTGACTGCGAGATTATATTATTTATATAAGAGTATATAATATCTATTTAGAATCTCTATATAATAGGGAGCTTAATTTAGTAGATCCAGTTATTATTTTATTTATAACTAGCTAATAAGGTTTACCTGCGCACTGCAGTTTATTAAAATATATATAGATATAGATTCTTTAAATATATTAATTTTTATTTATATATTAATAAAATTAAAACTTCTCTGCAGCTGGAGTCCCAGTACTATTATTATATATAGAACTGGAATATTTAGTTTTTTATCTGTACTGCATTCTCTGGACAGCAAGCTGCTATATATTCCAGTTTTTAATATTAATAGTATTTAATATCAGATATAAAGTAATTTATTTAAGATCTTTTTTTTATTATATTTAAATCAGTTCTAGATTTTAATTTATACTTCCGGGATCCTGTATTATCTGGATTATTATAATTTTCTTAAAATAATATTTTAGTATTTTTTTATTTAACTGCGAGTATTTTGTACCAGTTTAGTATTTAATTCTTAATAGTTTATAAATATATTACAAAGATATTATATATATTTAATTCTTTAAAATATTTTAAGACTTTCCTGTAAATCTCTTTTAATATCTGGATATATAAATAATCTTTCTATTAGTTCTCTGTATATAACTCTAGAAGCTGGGTATATTACTAATAAATATACTATATAAATTCCTATATAAATTAGTAATTTTCTTATTTTATATCTTAATAATACTGGTTTGCATCCCTTCGCAGGTTTATAGGGTCGTTGAGTTATTAAAAAAAGAATTTACAGTATTCCAGCTAGATTAAAACAGATTAACTACTGGTAAGTATTTTATTACTATATTACTCCTACTGGAGAAGTAATAGGAAGCAGAAATAAAAAATAATATCTATTATTTTTAAATTATCTTAAATAAAATAATATATATTTCATATAAAATAATTTTTTATATAAGTTATATAAATATAGTATTCAGTTATTTCTTTTTTATAATATTTTTTATCTATCACAGGTTTAATAGATAATCTTATTATATATATAAGATTCTTCTTATATCTCTCCCGGGGTTTCCTCTGCTGTAGGAGGCTGGTAAAAAAACCTAATAAATTAAAATATTATTATCTTATATCTTTTACTATCTTATCTAGATCTATAAATTATTTTTATAAATATAATTTTCTAATTAGATTCTTCTTCTCGTGTAGTTACTGCTTAAATATAATAATATTCTTATCTCTGAAGAATCTATATAATTCAGAGATCTTATTATTTCTAGTATTAATCAGGTATTCATTACTTGCAGTTTCAGTTATCGGAAGGAATCTTATAATAAAATCACTAGAAGATTCCTGCAAGTCTTCCCCTGGTATAGTACTTCAGATATAAGATATTATTCTCCTTATTAGATCTCTTTTATAAAAGAGCAATCAGAACTGTTAAAAAACAAAGTAAGAGATATAATAAGTTCAATTATATATATAAATACTAGTTACTGTACTGCTTTAAACCGATCGCTGGCCTCCCGCAGTGTTGGGGGGGCCAGCGAGGTGCGATATATGAGTAAGTCACATGACCTTGCCAGATCCACGTGATCCGCGACCGTGTGTTACTCACGTGACCCGCCGGGTCGCAGCGAACCGGCGGCTCCGCTCTAACACTATGACTGTATTCTAGATATATTATCCCTGACAAGAGCCTAGATAGTAGATATATTTAATATTAATTACAAGCCTGTCTAACTGAAAGGGCAGGCCTGGCTCAAGATAATATATAAAACAGGTATAGAATATATTTTACTGAACTTATCTAAGCTATTATCTGTTAAATACAGTTCCTTTGAGATCATTCGCCGCGTTGATAAATTAATATAAAAATTATATCTACTATCAGACTGGATTATCTATCCTGTTGTTAGTATCATGCATCTCAAATAAGTACACGAGAATAATTTTAAATATAAGAAGCTGAGTAAGACTTCTGCTCTACTAGTAATAGTTTACAGCCACAAAGAGCACGAAGTAGACTAAATTATATAAATTAAAATAGACAAGATCCTGTTACATTAGAAGAACAGGGATCAGAGCTGGGAATTATTAGACAATATACAAGAGAACATCCCCGAGATACTAAAAGTATATTAAAAGAGCTAGTAATAATACTGAATACTAAGATATAAACAGAATACTAATTAGAAAGGCGAATAATAAAAATCTTAATATTTATTATCTAAATAGTATTTTTCTCTGCGCTCGCTTAATCTCTTACTCTGATCTTTCTACAGCGGACATACTCTGATCTTTCTACAGCAGACATACTCTGATTTTTCTACGGCGGACGAGCGCTTAATTTATTACTTATTTTTATCTCACTTCTGACCTTATTTTCATGTCTGATCTGATATCTAATCTTATCTCTTACATTAACCCATCTTTCTTTCATATTAATCCATCTCTATATATCTCCTCTCCTGTTCTAATCTACTCTTACATCTCCTATTCTTTATCTATTTTTATGTCTCTTATTCTACTACATATTATCTACGTCCGTTTTCTCTTATAACCGCATCTGACATGGTTATGCCAGCCGCTGTAGCGCTGCCCCAGCGTGTAATAACAGTCTCCAATCAGAATATAATAGATCAAGCACTGGAAACTTACTAAAACAATCATCTTTACTATACATCACCATCTATTTAGTACAACAGTATATTGTCTGAATCTGATATACCTATACAGGGCAGTTTACCTGCTCTCACAGTTAATAATTACTGGACAGCTTACCAAGCTGTTTGGCCAATGGATATTTCTCTCAGGGAATAGGCAACGACGCTAATATATAATATACAGTTATACAATACTTGGGTTTACATAATCTTGCATGATGCCACGATTTCATTAATCACATATAAATAACATTAGAAGCGCGACTTCACGGCCCGAGGTAATATTTATTATAACTATATCCCGAAAAACCCGACTGTCTGGATTAAAAATACAGAATAATACTACTATCCTGTCTATAAGGACTTTTATATACTAGATAAAAACACAACTCATATCAATTATAAATAATTACTTAACTACAGAGACAAGCTCGCACAGACATTTATATACAGACCAGTAATTATCAGTACTATAATACAGACTAAACATCCCGTCTCTATTTTCTGTACCCAAACTGACTCCTAGTCCGACCTTGTTATACCTGATATGACAGACACGCGCGCACCAGCCGCCAAACCAATAACTATAAACCCGCCTGCGAATACTCTACCGCCTAACATAGCAACCAGAACCGTTCACATGGCGAATATAACCGCACATAATGTTTATCCAGTACCTGCTGCTCCGGCACCTGCTGCTCCAGTACCTCCTGCTGCTCCAGCACCTCCTACTGCTCTGATACCTCCTGCTGCTCCGGCACCTCCTGCTGCTCCGGCGCCCAGGACAGCCGCAGCACCGTTAGTACTTGACAGTAACTAGTCAGATGCCCTAGTCCGCATAATTGAGCGCTCCAGTCGCCTCCAGTAAGACCTCCGCGACATCACATCATGTATAGGACAACTGTCGCGCGAATATGAGACCTTAGTAAGAGAGATACACCGTCTATGACTGCTCGGCCACCTGGAGGAAGTCTGCATGCACGTTATTACTCAGCACACAAATGATCCGGATAGTGTGGCAGCCGTTCAGCAGGCTATGTATACTGCAATCAACCTACTCAATACTTAAAACAACGCGAGCAATCTTTAAGCAAACATAAACCAAGCAAACAATCCTCAAGCAAACATAAACCAAGCAAACAATCCTCAAGCAAACGCGAACCAGCCAGGCCAACAGCCATAACAGCATCAGGACGTCGCCTTCCCGAAAGAGAGTATTTGCAGCGGGCACACAGTGCCTTCCTCATTCGTCCATTAGTTGCATTACATCTTCTACGAGACCCTAGATAGTTAAAATTGAAGATCATCATCTGCTTTGCCTACATTTGCTCCTCCTACGTCCGATTAGAGATAGATCCTAGACCCGTTCGCTCCAGTACGGAGCAGCTGTTGTCACTGTGCGTGCGTTGCAGCGCAATAAGCTTAAGTGATTGTTTCTTCCAGTTGCACGCAAAGAAAGAAAGCACTGACACTGACGATAAATGGATCCTTGTTTCCAGAAGATCATTGCAGATTAGAATGATAGCGAACGTTCATGGCGGACGTTCCAAATACGTCATCTCTGAATGGAATGCGCCAGGTAAGATCTACTTGTGCTATGATGTCTTCGCTCACGCCCGCCAACAGTGGCTCCGAACATGTTTCCCTTTGGCAAGAACAGTTCCATATTCCATATATCTCGTTGCACGGCAATCTCAGCTGAGTCTTCCGTGAAAGCTCTTCTCGCGTAATGACATAATATCGACCTGTGAACTGACACGCCATACTTGAAAACAGTTGGGCAAACTTCGTTATCAGCAGCCTCACTGAGATGCAATTGATAGGACACAAAAAGTATTTTGACTTGCTGTCACGGAGGAGGAATCTGCTTGAGAATATTCAGTCAACCTACAAACGAAGGACTGCGCAGGGCTGTATCCATGCAACATCTCGGTCTTCGATATTCACACGAAGGCGCGGCTTCCATTACGATGGCCCAGTCAGGCTGAGCATATGGGCTTTTACAAGGATCTGAAAGCTCGTGGTTGAGGAGAACCATGTCTCTAGAGCATGATAATGTGAACTATCGAGAACACGTTCGTCGTGCGCCTCAAGTCTAATGTTTGTCCGGGTCTTCAAAGACTGTACTCCTGCCAGGTTCACATATACATGCGCTGGGATTGCGGAAGAGTGTACTATGTTCTTGAAGTATGCTCTCCCTGCGTCTTCAACCGAATAATTATGAAACAAGGTGGCAATAAACCACGGCATTCTCCAATCTCAAAATCATGCATGATGCTTCCTGCGCCGCGGACGTTGGCACATGCACAGAATAAGGCACCACAGGGGCCACACTGGAATGTCTAGCCAGTCGCAAATCCTAATGGCCATGACCTGTCAATGCCCTTACGCAGCCCCTTCCATAGAATAACACTGAAAAAGATGCAATTTTTATTATGGTAGCTTCCGGCAACATAAGGACCAAGTGAGCGAGCCCAGGAGAAGTATTCCGGCTTTGCACAGCCACTGTTGCTATTCTTCCATGTGGTATATTCAACCCAATGACTCCTATGGCTGCCGGTGACGATATCACTACGCTTATAGTCCCTGGCAGGAACCGAAGCGGCCAAATTAGTTGCCGAGTCAGTATGTCGTCAAAGTCTATATTAAGCCTTTGAATCATAATGATCCGTGGAAAGGAAAATTCTGTGAGTTGGAGAACTATATCATCTATTCTCAATTTCTATTGTTCTGATTGCCGAGTATACCTTCTACAAGTTTAAACATTCTATTCGACACTCATCATCTGAAAGTTTCGACCTACTGATCTACTATACTAGCAAGTATATTGCTTCATACTGCACCCACACAACTATCTATATCATCAGATAATCCACTGGAGACCATACAACCTACTAAATTTCCGCCAGAAACATCTCAGACGCTGAATTCCCTAAAGAGCTTCTTTGTACAGGAAACTCGACTCTCCCTCCACCTACTCAACTAAACATCAGTATCCATCTCAAAAATCTACAAGATGGCTCCTATCCTTTTATACAACAATCTCCACCACCCCTTCAAGTTTTTGGATCGCATCATCCATTTTCGCAAGGGCAAGGATAAGGGCAAAACCAGAGCCCAGCACGATTTATCATCAGCTCTAACACGACTTTTCGCCAACACTGAAGAGGATGAAAATGAAGAATTGTCTATCTCTCACATCACGGATTCTACTTCTCAAATTCTGGTCGAAGACCAAGATCCAGCCCTCAATACCCTCCTCCACACACTCTCCTTTACCACAACTACCAGCACGTCCGACAGCCCTACTCTTCTTCCACTTCTTGCTTCTGCCCTCGACACTCTATCGACCTACACCCAGAACCACAAAGTCAACACTCTTTCAATCTATACCTCCCTCTTGCGTCATCTTGACACCTATATCGGCTATCTCATTTGGGATCATGAGATCCTTCTCACAGATGCAGAGATTATCTTTGCTGCCTCCACGAGCCCAACTTCCGAACACCGACACAACATCATTCTCCAGCTGGAAGCTGCCTATGTCTCAAACTACGAGACATGCAAGACGCTAATAAACCGTCTCAATCAACTAGTTAATATAGAGATGATTGAACATGCAGATTGGCTATTCCCTCGCCAGACTGGCTGGGTAGGGGTAAGGAGAGAAGTTATAAGGCTTGAAAAGTCTCTGAAAGAAATCAGATGGGCTGGCAAGTTGGAAGAAGTTAATTACGTGGATTACTAAATCCTTCATGCCCAACTTCTCTTCCTCTACTGCCCTTCCCGCTATACCTCTACCTTCCAACGGAACCACTCTCTCTTTCTATGCATCTTAAGACCCAACCCTTCCTCCTTTATTTATCTCTTCCTCTATTATCCTTTATATTACTACCGCAGTTGAGCGAGCCATATACTGGCTATCTCAGGGCGGGTGGTGGGAGCCTTCTTATTACCTGTCTCTATCTTCATCTGTCCTTTTCTTTCCTTTTTTTTTTCCATTTCTTTTCTCCTCCTTTCCTTCTTCATTTTGTTACTACCTCAAGTTGGGAGAGCCACATGCTGGCTTTTTCAGGGTGGGTGGTGGGAAATGCTTGTACCTTTCTTTTCTTCTTTCCTTATACTCTCCCGTTTCAAGTTGAATTTGTTCAATTACCTATCCTGTTGCGCGATACCCATGTATTTATTTATATTGACACATCGATTGCCGAGATATCTTAAAACACATATACAGAGTACAGTTCACGCCTGGATAACTACCTCCTTATACCAAAGGCATTTGATAAAAGACGAGTACACAATGTCCCGGTCACTCAACGATATATTCTTCAGCAGCTGCACTAGCAATGATAACAGCCATATTAAGCTGACATGCTACATAGAGAATGAACGTGGTATGATACAAAGAAGAATCATGGGGCTCGGCCAAGCCCTGGGTGTTGTCGTGGTGTATTGAGTGAGCCGGCGTAGCTGAAGACGCTTAAAAATGGTTGATGGTCTCTATTTGTTGAAGGCCCGGGCTTGGCAGCTGTGCACAGATATGAAACAATTGCGTGAGAGGTGTGACTTTAAAAGAACTCCAGAATGGCTCGGGGTTGATCATGGATTTACCGGCACTGGGATTAAGTTAAGGTCCATGCTGCAAAAGAAGGGGGTATGGGGCGACAGAAGAGAATTACGCAAATAATGGATGCTTCAGAGTAGTCCAAGATCATACAGTGCATGCTATTGCTTCTGGTTAAAGGAAGTTACTTCATTCTGGATACATAGATGATAATGAAAACGCTCCTGAAAGGGGAAAGTAGGCATTATACATCAGAAATAGAGAGTGAAAAAAGAAAAAAAAATAAGAAGATAAAAAATGAAAAATAAAAAATAAAAGAAAAAAGAGGGGGGGGGGGGGGAGGGGGAGAATACAGATATAACGACAGAAAAAGAGCGCATCTTGGTGTGTGAACCGATATAAGCAAAGAAAACAGTTTTATCAAGAGTATTGTCTAGACCCTTTCAATGCCATGGTGACATATCTGTTACCATATGGTCCGCGGTGCCTACCTCCACCCACTCTTTGTCCGTTCGAATGCTCAACTTCCACCTCATACGCTCACGGACATCTTTGTAAACCGTCCACGATGCCAAGCAGTCATACCAAAAGATTTTCTCGGCACCTGGGGGGTAATACACGCCGCGACGGGCTTCACCGGGAGGATTGAGCTTGAGCTCACCTATTACCTGGACGCCTAAATGGCATTAGTTCGAAGATCCATGTATCTGGGGCCAGAGAGGTGCGACTGACGGTTCGGCATTTGCGTGAAACGACGGATAAGGACTGATTGTACACTTTGCCCAGCCTCCACAGCGAGCCACAAGTGCACTCCTCCCTCATTACTTAATGCGCGGCCCTGCAAGAAGAGAGACAATCAGAAAGAGCAGACCCTGACATGGGATCAGAACCGATGCGTACCGAGTCAATCACACGAAAAGCATGTTTCCTTGGGGGTTCAAGCCCTGTTGCAAGCATTTCGATGACGGGTGCAGCCGATTCGTAACCCCAGATGCTCTGGTACTGCACGTATTCAGAGACTGTACTGCCACGGAGCGTCAACCCGTAGGATACGGCAGTGACACTGCCATGAATAGGTTAGCACCGCAAAATCCGACAAAGAGGAAGAAACCTACGCATCGTTGCCCTGTAGATGGCGCAGAGACGGTCGTTCGTCCTCGTCAATATCCTGCAGGCGGCGTTTGATTTCGTTCCTCAGGTAGACTGACTGACTGAAACCACCCACGAGGACGACGTTGGTCACATTCCACACAGATATGTGGCGCAAAATGGCTTTCAGGATTGGTCTCACAATAGGATCGAATGCTTTGACGAGTGAAGCCCTGGTGAGAGTGAAATGATTGGTTTGCTCGTCAAATTGCTCTGATGGATTGTACTTCCATCTGGTCTTGTACTGCTGGGGAAATGGGAGGTAAACAATCATATCCTCGTTGCCAGAGAAGCCATGCTTGGCGTCAATGGCTGGCTTCCAAGCCATGGAAGCCACCTGGCCCTTTGCGCATGGCAGACCAAGTTCCTTGCGGATGTGACCCATGAGCGATGTCTCTACCAAATGACTGCCGTGCTTCATCGTACTTTGCTCACTTAGCGGATGAAAGAGTAAGTGGTGCGCCTCGTTTGCCGTTGCGGATACGCGAAATGCAGTATAATCCTGATCTTGGTCAGTTCAGGTCATTGATAGTTAAAGTCTCACCGAGAGAAAGGGCTAAAGAGAGGGAGGGTTGGTTGATAAAAGACAATGATGCACTTACGCAGGTCACACCACCTATATCACATACCAACACACGGTCTCCAACCTGGCACAAGGAAGATCAGCCAGTAATCCGGTGGCCATTTATGCGGTCTGATGCTACTGCTTACCTGAGCAAGGCCTTCCTCCTCAAGTTGGTTAGCCACCCCGTATAGCGGCTGCTTTCGCTTCTGAAGTATAAGAAACCTGGTCGTCGCCATTCTCGAAACCAGCCTCCCGAATCGCACTTTGCATCATTATCTCGCCCTCTACCGTCCAGCAGTCAGGCATTGCAAAGTACCAGTCAATGGGGGGGAGTCGGTCGAGCCCAATTTCTTGAGTGACAGTTATATCGGCGATGAATGCCTTACGCAGGGCTTCCAGAAAGTCCTTAATAGCATCCTGAGGTTGAATGGAGTTTCTACCGATTCCGGGCACCTTGGCATTTCCAAATATGTCCAAGTCCATTGACTCCGCTGAAGGGACCCCAGCAACCTGTAACTTTAGCAGGACCAGATGGCTATCTTGTCGACCTACTTCGTAACCCCACGCACGCAGATGATTGGTACCAGGATAATAAGAGACCCAAGTCGGGATGATTGAGTCGCGGCCATTTGGACGCCACTCCTTGATACTCCGGTTGTTCCCGTAATGATATGTCACGACTAAGAAGAGCCTTCAGTCCAGCACCGGGGTGGATAAGGCCAGCGCACGGCGGCAGAGTAAAGGAACAAAGAGGGGAAATAACTTTCCAATCACTCACCGCACTTCGTCACGCCAAAATCAACTCCTGCAACAAGGCGTCGCTGATCAGCCATTGTGCGCAAGGAATCACAAGTTCAGAAACAGTAGGGACAAAGATGATAGACTGCATGGAGAAATAAAGGAGGAAAGAACTAGGGCAAGATTGGAAGTGGTATTTGCTATGATCTGACATGGATTGTCTGGAGCCAGTAACTGCAAGAAGTAGGCTCTGCCCTTTTTATAACCTTGGTCTCTTCAAGTTCTCCTATGCCAGCAGACTACCTATTATTTACTATAAGCCCGATCTAGATCGTCTACCGTGTCTCTGAATCTCTCTCTTTTGCCCGCCCCGCCCCTCGGTCTCCTCTGTGTGGTCGTGTGTGTGTGCACTTGTCTCGGTGCGTAGAACTCTACCTCGTGTCCTGTGACCCACAAGCTTCCTGGAGGAGTACTCCCCGTACAGAGAAGGTTTTTCAGGCATGACTAGGAGAATGATGAAAGCACAGAATAGATAAAATGCCAAAAAACTTGAAAAATAAATGGAAAACCAAAAAGGGAAATACAGTGATATTAAAATCACGAGTGGTTGATGATCATGACGACTCAAAAGATAATAAGACAATATGTTGCCGAAAGGAGATGTAAGAGGTAACACGAGAAAAGGAAAACGCCAGACCAAAAAAAAGGGGGGGGGGAGGGGGGGCAAATAAAAAGAAGGTAAAATTGAAATAACTGGCCTCACAGAGAGCACAGAAGTGGGTAAGAAATTGAAGAAAGAAATAATATCCCAATAAAGAATGCTCAAAATACGAAACCTTAACTGGGCGGAAGGCAGGCGTTCCTGATCTGTCTTTTGACCTCTCTCTGCTTCAATCCTCTTTCCCTATCACTTTTTCTGTTACGTGCAAGTCAAGCCAATATTCTCCCCTACTTACCCCTACAACTTGATTTCCTGTCTCATCATTGTTCTCCTTCACCGGTCATCTGCCTAGCAAACATGGGCAGGACGAAACAGGCCCGACAGCCTCAGCGAAAGAGTGAAGAGCGAAAGCCCTTTCAGGATGACAAGTCTGAAACCCAAAATCGTGTCTACGGCCCCGGTAACTACTTCTTATCACGGGAAGAATACTACGATGTGCTGGCACAATGCAATTTGATGGAGGAGAATGCATGCTCCCAGCGATGCATCCTTGATCTCGTCAGTGCACGGTTCAACCATCTGGACTGCACTATTCGCACATGGACTCACGCATGGACACGTTGTGAATCGATGTCGCACCTTCAATCAGACGAAAAGCAGAACATCATCAATAGTCTTGATGGCTACTGTGTCCAGGAAGACTGGGACAGTATCCACCCTCTCCTTCCACCCGGAACCCGCGCGAATATGGGCCCGGTCTTAGGCGCTACAATGCTTTACCAATTCATCTTCTCTAAACTCATCGACTCTCCTTTCTGGTTTTTAGATGGAAAGATAAGCCCCACAGATGTTGATGGTGACCCGCAGTTTCACCTTCGTCTTCAATATTTGTACGAGAGAATCCGGGAAGCTTCTGTCTACAAGGCAGCCTGGTGGAAATCAGTCACTATCGGCGAGTGCAATGCCCGCAGCGCCTTCGATAACAATCCTGCCAATACAGGGCTGGCACAGGGTACCGCGGTTCAACGTAAAGCAACGGTGGAATCATTGACCGATGAGCTGCTTGGATGCCGGGTTTTTCAACTTCTTCTTCGTCCATTGGAGTATAAGGAGGATGTATCTCTTCGTCATGAACAGCTTCACCGAATTCTCCACGACGCTGTTAATACGATTCTCTACACTGAGGGAGGGATGTTCGGCAATACTACAATAGAACGGCTTCCGGATCTTCCTGTCTTCGTCCACGAGTCAGACAGAATGACATCCCATATGCATCACTTCACCAGCCCTCAGAATACTCCGAGTTTTGCGGCTTTAGATGGGGGTCGGACCCTGATAGTTACTCGCCCGGGCCTCGTTTACTCACAGATGCAAGCTCTGGGTCACGGTCGTATCTTCCCTCCTGAGCGAGTGGTCAAGGCGGAGGTGTTAGCGGAAGTGAAAAGGCCAACGAAGGAGAGGGTGTACCGGAAAGGGTCAACATCCGGTGTTGCGAAACCGACAAAAGGGAGAAGGGCCCAAAGAGCAAAGAAGCTCAGCGCCAGTCCCAGTGCAGCTGATGCCAAAGATGACACCGGGGAACACGGAGAAGACAGGGAGGAAAGCGTACCTCTCGGGAAGCAGATTCCGCCGCGGAGGAAGACATTCTGGCGTCAGTGAGCAATATATGCCTTTAGTTTCTCTATCAATTGTTCGGTAATTGCTGTTTTATTTTTATTTTTATTGATTTTTATTTATTTTTATTGGTTTTTTTTTTTTCCGTTTTGCTTCTCATGTATCCGTTGCAGGAGAGTTTTTTGAGATGTGATAAGCTTGCAGGTAATGGATCGTTGGATATAATTTCATGCTACTGTCTCGAAATATATCGCTCATTTACTTCATCGTATACTGTGGTTTAGATCAAGTCGAGCTCTAGAACTCTAAAGCATCATATGTGGATACAGGTATGTAGAACTACCATTGTTATGCTTCCTGTCGTTCCCTATGATGAGCACTGCTAAACCCCCCGTGAACGTCATGGGGTTAACCCGAGCGTTTCGCTTAGATGTCGCGACGAACAGTTAGGTGTGGGTCTTGCGAGGACTGATTGTTTGTTTGATAATAATAATTATCATTAAAAGGTGTTTATTGCCGAGAAAAACTTTCCAACTGGACGATGCCTATCATACCATTGACTAACACAGTCCTATCAGAAAACCAGCATTCCATCTTCATGCTTGTAAAACCTTCTTTTCTCCTTCTGCTCTCTCTTTCCTGACTGGAATTCTATATCCGCTTTATTGCAGTAATACCATAGTTATTTAGCTAGTATCGGATGACTAAACCGACATAAGTTACGAATAACTAACTAACTACCACTAATCGCTCGTCAGCACGAGAAGTATTGCCCGACTCAGATAGGGCTGTTACTTTACAGGCACCCGGACCCACTGAATACTCATATCGGAGAATTTTCGTCTTCAATAAACCGAAGTATTCCTATAACCTTACCAGATCTGAGAAACATTGTTGCTGTCTTTTGATCGAATGAAATACTCTATCTTCTAGGAATTAATAAGCGGGAAACCGGGCGAGTGCCTCTCCGGTGCCTATGACGTGTTGACCCGGTTTCAGATTTGCCGTCTATCCATCCATTCATCCATCAATCCAGAATCTATACTAGGAGTGACGCTAGCGACGGGAAATATGCCCATATGAGCCGTCGGAAAGGCTAAGGGAAAAACCAGCGGGCTTTTCTCAAGCACAGTTGTGGAAATGTACAAACCGACCGTGTCAGGAGGGAATGAGCGAGATAGAAAGAGAGAGAGAGATATATATATAGATAGACTCCAGGCTTCAGACTAATGAATGCTCCTTCTCCCAGGAAGGGGGCATTAAGATGAAATAAGGTGGCTGACGCCCCCGTCTGATGCTCCGTCTCCAGATGCTGAAGGAGAATATGCTTTTACTCTCTGAGTTGGGGTCATTTGAATCAGGGGATTGTAATCGTCAGATTTGCAACAGCTGCACCTCCCGAGCAGGGTTGATAAAAACAAAACAAAACAAAAGTCAACACCTATTCGCATGGCGTGCTTATACGGACAGATTTGGAAGCATTCCAGGTTCAAACACGGCAGAAATATCAACAGGAATCGTAATAGCGGTGATCAGGAGAAATGACAGCTGCCATGGATCGACGGCATGGCGGACACCATGGTTGCTGATCTATAAGATTCTATGCATTTACCTCCTCCAGAGTATCCATACCCAGCTCTTACATCGTTCAATACTTCTGAGACCTATACGAGGAGCGTGGAAACCTTCTCCTTCTGCTCAAGTCTGCTCACCGTTTTCCCTATTCGGTCCCGTTCATCTGGAGGCCTAGGGCTTCTTCCAAACATTGCTGGATGACGAAGAACCATTCGATCTATCACACGGAAGCCCAGGCCAGCCAACACGAAGTAGCACAAACTCCTGTCAAACCTTGTCGGGACGGGAAGCTGCTTGGTCATGATGCTACAGTCCGGTGAAACCCGCGATACCAATGAATGAGTGTGGCGTCTGCCTCATACACTTCCCAAGGCCCCCAGAGATAAACATGCCTTTTGGCCTGTATTTTGAGGGCACCCCCCAAGTAAGCCAGTAACATCGCTATAACTCTTCTTTTGCTACCGTTTCCCGGACGTTAATGAGCCCGAAATCGTGGCGTCCCTCCCGTACTCGCCTTCCCAGTTCAAAGAAAGTCTAGCGGACCAACAATTTCCCATGCAGAAGTGAGACTGTAAACCAGGCACAACCAAGTAACCAGATACTCCGTAATGTTTGCTTTCTGGAAACAAGCCTGTATTGTTTGTCGCAGCTCGATCTAGAGTGGCATATCCGGCCATCAAGCCTGCCATGTTCTATTGACCCCGACAGTGTGCAAGCTAGACGGTGAATTAAACAGAAAAGTCGACTTTGAAGAGTAAGATCTAGGGATGGGAAGTGATCAGAGGTCTGGTCTCATTCAGTGTATGTCTGCTTACACTCACCCAGCCACCCTATCTTCCGTGCCCAGCGCCCACAACTTCACAATCATGAGCTTTTTGCCCTTTTGTCTCTGCATTTAGCCATAATGACTCCATCAGTTCAGGCTCTTCAGGATAGACTATGTCAGGCCGTCATCCATAGTCTGTTGCACCCCCTTGGCTTTCCCTTCCCCGCCGTTGCTGCCTGCGTGACGGTGGCATCAACAGCTTTACCAGGTTGAGTACATCCTTCCAGTACTCATATCAATTTGGTCTCACAACTATCGAAGAACCAAGGGGGAAATCAACATCACAATACGCCCCTTCGCAACCGCTACTTTACCAGAGTTTCCTCAGCAATTCCCACCTACCGGAACCGACGTTATCTCTAGACAGCTACACTTGTCGCATGCCACATCGATCTCGTCATGTCGGCCACGCCTTCCCTCCCCCATCTTATAGATGAACCATGTATCCATCCATGGGTTAGCCACGTGGATTCAGCCTCTCACCTCGATTTTTGACCTTTACAGTACCATCTTCCTTCTCCTGCATGTCTGCCAGGAGCAGACGGCTTACAGCACTTTTTTTCCTGAAAATTCTCTGGTTTGATCACATCATCTGATGACTCACCCTCATAGAACGTCAGTCGTGCCTTAAAATCCATCCTATCGACTCTGATGAATGAGATACCCCGGGGAGGTGGAAAAGCCAGCCACGTTCATGGTTGAATGTCATGGGACTTTGGAAGGGCAACGCCGCAGATTCTGTTCGTGAGGGCTGGTCATTCCGCTGGTTTCGAGCTTGAAAGGGGCTCGGAAAGTCTCTGTACATATGTAGACATATAGGCGATTAGATGAGGATTACTGCTGAAGTACCTTTGTGTTTGCATCTGGTTGGCTGGTCGTCCGGGAGATTGTCGCTGGTTCTAGTCGATGGCGCGGCAGACTTATCAAACTGTTTCATCATTTACCACTTCGAATAATAGTAGTAAGCAACGTCAGATAGAAACTGAGCTTAGTTGGTTGCCTGGACAACTTTTTACCTGGTATTGTATCTTGATGACATATATTTAGTGCAGCGAAGTGCATTCTGGTATCTTCTGTATCTGACGGCGGGCCGAGGCCTCATTCTTCCTTCGGAGTAGATGCGCCCTCCTGCAATGTCTGAGGTAGGTGCCGACGAGCCGCACCGGGGAGGAAAAGGTTCCCCTATTTGATCGTGCGCCCGGAAAGGTGGCAGCGTGGTAGTGCATCAGGTGCAGCCCGAAAACTTATGTGACCATCCTAACTACTTCGTACTGTGCCCAAAGGCCGCCTTGCGCCATGTGTGATCTCTTGGTGAGTAGTAGACATTCGTTTCACAAATTGTATGATGGAGAAGCTTAATGAAGCTTCCTCTATATGCTGATCAGGCGTTACGGCTATAAACATAGAAGAAAGCTAGCTACGTAGGTTCCTCATGAGCTGGGCTGACAAGAAGCGTCGACCGGGACCACAGGTCTATCGTAATCCATTCACTCCATCTTGGAACTGATGCAAGTCATATTCCTCAGGATATGTCTCCAGTATTCTCTTCAGCTCCTTCATCTGAGCCTCCGCCTCCTCCGTCAATTCGTCGTAGACCCCCTCAAATGCTTCCCTCAACGGAGGCTTCTTCTCCCGCTCTGCCTCTCCAAACTCTCTGAGCACCTCCTTCCGAATCTTATCACGCGTTTCACGTTCTAAATCCTCGCTCCAGTGACCCTCATTTTCCAACCACTTCCGCAACCGGATAATCGGGTTATCGCGACGTTTCCAGTCCTCGACTTCTACCCTTGCCCGATACGCAAAGCTATCATCACTGGTGCTGTGATGCGAGACACGGTAGCTCATTGCTTCGATGAGGACAGGTTTACCTCCATCTTGAAGGGCGAGACGACGAGCTTCACGCATTGCCTCGTAGACCGCGAATATGTCGTTACCGTCCACCCGAATGGTGTCAATGCCGTAGCCAACACCACGGCTGGCGATACCATCACCCCTGTATTGTTCTAGTGTAGGGGTAGAAATCGCATATCCATTGTTGCGGCAGATGAATACCACGGGACAGGACCGCGTCGCGGCTATATTCAAGCCGGCGTGGAAGTCGCCTTCGCTAGCGGCTCCTTCGCCGAAATAGCAGGCTACAATTCGCGCCGGGGTATCGGGGTTCTGTAGTGATTGTAACTTTAGAGCGTAGGCAGCTCCGGAGGCTTGAGGAATTTGGGTTGCAAGGGGGGAGGAGATTGTGTGCTGGATATATGGTTAGAAGGCGGTTTGGCGGATCGTGTGGAGGGGACGAACTGTACGGGGATAATTGCAGCCGTAATGTACGGGCATGTTACGGCCTTTACTGTTGTCGAATCTATTCGCAAACAGTTGGCTCATGAAGTCTTTCAGAGTGAAGCCGCGTTGTTGGAAGACGCCTGCTTCGCGGTACTGGGCGAATACTACGTCGTCGGGGGTTAAGGCTGCGGCGGATCCGACGCTGATTCCTTCTTCACCGGCAGATACCTAACGATGTCAGATATTAATATTATTGAGGAGGTGGTGATGGTTCCGAGCATACCATATAGAAGCTCAGTCGACCCTGCCGTTGCGCTTCGAACATGATGACGTCCATGACACTTACTAGATGCCGTCAGATCATGAAGTAGGTAGCATGATAATATGAGATATCCCCAACCTGTCAACATGTTCTTGTACCATGTCAAAATTTCCTCCTTTGGCACATCGATGGACTTGCGCGACTTGTCGACGAGTACTCCGTCGGAGTCCATGACTCGGTACGTAGGGATATTGGACATTTCGGTGGGATTGATGAAGGTCATGTCGGTGGTAAATTTACTATTGATCGCGCCTGGAAATCGGACACTACTATTATCAGCTGTGCTCCATGCTCCCTATGACCGCTCGGTTTATGTGAGTGACCTTACCGATCCGATCCAGGGCGCTGAGATATAGAATTGCTCCATCGCCGTGGAATCTTGGACAGCGGTTGGGATGAGCGCCAAAAGCGCGTTGGCCGCAAAGACTGCATGTTGGAGGTAGTTGCTGGAAAAAAAGGGCCAGCCCTGGGTTTTGGGGATATGTGATGGCCTCTCCTCATGATAGAAGGGCGTTTATTTCTTAACTCGAGGGATGCTGGGAATGCGGAGGCCGGTTGGCGTCGGTCCTTAGAGCGGGTGAATTCCCCACCCGCCGATATCCGAGCCGGGGTAGAAGAGCTTTGGGCTGTGTCCAGCAACTGCGATAAGCGACTTGACAACTCTAAGATAGTGTGTAGATAAGGAACGTTACTTCTCTTCTTTTTTGCTAAACAACCTTAATCGGCCTGGTATTTATTCCACCTGGAACAAGGCATAGTATCACCAAAACCTATTTGAAGACTTGGATTGGGTAGTACTGGATCCCGTTTTAACTTATTCTCTTCGATTTTCTTGATTTGTAAAATCGTCTATTTATCCATATTCTAGATTACTAAGTCGATTTTTATGTTGAATCACTCGTCATACCCTTAACTAGGTATAGCTCGGTCCGCACGTGCCATGTTCAATGGCGGAAGAACCAGCGGCCCGAAGTACTTGGAAATGCGGAGTAACATCACGTGCTATGATGCCAGGCATCGGTTATCATCGGGCGCCGGTGTACCTGGATAACAACCGGGCATTACTTACATACTCCCCTCCCATCATCCATCCTGCAGCCGGAATGCTACATCTAAGTCCCTCCCTCCGTGTAATCTCCCTCTTCTATCTGTTGAAGCCGACACCGGGTTAACTATGAATATTTTGCGCTCAACTGGGAGCTTGTCCCGGGCTTTCCAGCTATGCCCCGGCCAAGGTCCCTGCCAGTGATCCGGTGCCAGGCACGACCTCTTCCTCGTCGAGGATTCCACGCCGCCGCCGCTCTGTGGGGTGTGAAGTCTCAGGTACTGAAGGATGTTGGCGAAGGTAAGATAATTTTGCCCAAATGACCGTCTTTCCACAATCTTTTGGTCATGATACATATATATACCCTTCCTTGTCAATTGTTTACATTACATTTCCCACAGGGATAACGGAGGTCCAAATAATTCAGTGGTATGTCGAGGAGGGCGCATACATTGAAGAGTGGAAACCACTCTGTCAATACCAGTCGGATAAAGCCGTTGATGATGTTAGTTCATGCGTTCTTAGAGACACGCTCTGGAAATTCAGCTAATGGCCATAGATCACCTCGAGATACGAAGGCGTCGTCAAAAAGCTCCATTTCCAAGCAGACGATACGGTACCGACAGGAAAGGTAATAACAACTGCAGTACACCGTAGCATGAGCTGTTCTTGCTAATCGTTCTCTTTCCTATAGGCGCTCTGCGATATAGAAGTTGAGAACGGGAAATATCCGGATGATAACCCGCCGCCTGTTCCAAAGACAGAACCGATAGAACCAGCACCGGCCAGGTCTCCTCCTCTAGAAGCTCCGTCACCACAGCCTACACAAGCTACTACACCTGCACCAGTAAACGGCTTCACAAATAACAAGCCGAGATCACCTCATGCGACATTGGCTACCCCAGCGGTCCGTGGCATGCTGAAGATCCACAATGT
Organism: Aspergillus eucalypticola CBS 122712; assembly: GCF_003184535.1. Lineage (NCBI taxonomy): Eukaryota > Fungi > Ascomycota > Eurotiomycetes > Eurotiales > Aspergillaceae > Aspergillus > Aspergillus eucalypticola. The sequence continues at coordinate 1,024,763 of NW_020290284.1, read as the reverse complement.
GAACATTGAAGATGTACAAGGGACAGGCAAGGATGGGCGCGTCCTCAAGGAAGATGTGCAGCGCTTCATCGCCGAGCGAGACCAAGCACCTTCAACACAGCCCACTGCTCCGGGGATGCAAGAAGAGACCGCGGTCAAATTAACACCAATTCAGAGTCAGATGTTTAAGAACATGACAAACTCCCTCAGCATCCCGCAATTCCTCTACGCTGACGAACTCAACGTTAATAACGTCATGGCTATTAGAAAGAAGCTAGCTAACGACCCTAAAGACCCTCAAAAGATCAGCCTCCTCTCCTTCGTCATCAAAGCCATGTCCCTGGCTTTGAACGACTACCCGCTTCTCAACGCAAAGATCGATACAACCGATCCGGCCAAACCACAATTGATCATGCGGGCAAAACACAACATCGGCGTCGCCATGGACACCCCTCAAGGCTTGTTAGTCCCCAATATCAAAGACGTCGCCGATCGCTCCATCCTAGATATTGCCGCGGAAATCCTACGGTTGAACGCACTCGCGAAAGAAAGAAAGCTCACACCCGCCGACCTCAGCGGTGGCACAATCACTGCCTCTAATATCGGAAACATTGGAGGTACATACGTCGCACCGGTAGTCATACCGAACGAGATGGCCATCCTCGGCATTGGCAAATCCAGAACAGTACCCATCTTTGATGACGCTGGTCAGGTTACAAAAGGCGAGCTCGTAAATTTCAGCTGGAGCGCCGACCATCGCGTGGTGGACGGTGCCACGATGGCCCGGATGGCTAATCGCGTCCGGGAACTCGTCGAGTCACCGGAGCAGATGCTGTTGAACTTGCGATAGCTTATACATAGAGTTAACCCCCTGTCTGATACCTGCATCTGCGGTAGTGATTAGCGCCGGCTCAATGCCACATAGCATAGATGACTGCAAATGAAAACATGTATTTTCGCCCTGCTCGGCTTTGAGCAAGCTGGGTTGTCAGCCATTGATGTCCATACCATACATCCCACGCTTTACATCGTAAAACATAAAAAGCACTCAAATGGCACCAAGGCCATGGTCAAACAACAACGTGATCGAATCTTTGATCGCATCACTAATCCTCGAGTAGCAAGTCGGTGAACTCTCATCTACGTATTAGTGCCAAATTGAGCGAAAATCAAGTTTAAACGCTTCTATAGTCATTTTGGAACAGACCAGCCTGGCCGAACCGACTAAGACGCCCTGCTGCAGCATTTCAAAGGATAATATAGCAGATCAGTTAATTTTGATTTGCTTTGTTAATCTATTCTTCACCCCGCGTCGGCAGATAGCACGCCACGTCGTAGGGCTCTGGAGGTTTCCTCCTGGCTTTTCAGCCAATATAACTCTATATACAACAAACGAGGCCACGGCATCGCAGTCTTTCACTGTTTACAGCATGACGCAGTTCCACAATCACTTCATTGCGACATTACAGCATCAAGTGTTGATGAGCTTGATCTGGTGCTGCTGGCTAGTATGTTCGGTAATCTGATGACTGGAAGGGTTGCTGGCACCAGCCATACTTGTTGTAAAGTATGGTATGACGAACAGGGGGTGCTTCCGAGTGTCGAGTTGATGCATGTCAGTGATGCTATGCTGTCAGAGACGCAGAAGCCAAACAATCTTCAAAAGATGCCATCTATCCACAATGTACCATCGTCTCACGTATCGTTTCTCATCACAGCTTCAAAGGGTCAATAGCAAAAGTGGGCAGATTTATGTACTCATAACGAGAAATACTGAGACCATTCTAGCATGCGCTGATGCAGATGCCTGAACCAGAAACCCTGGTATCACATCCTAAGCCAAGCATCACAAATGCGAAAAGAGGATCAAAGAAGAAAGGAAAAAGAAGTATGAATACAAGAAACCGAAAATAATCGAGCATGGCGGTCGTGAAACAGCAGAAAGCGTTCAGGGTAGGTAGCAACAAATCATTGCATGCTATCTACGAAAGCTTTCAGACGGGAGCTGTCCTTGGTCGCGATGAAGTAGGTACCGCCGACGTCGGTCCAGCTCACACTGTTCGACCAGTAGTTCCTCTGCTTGACCTTCAATAGGTTGATGGGCGAATTGAGATTGCGAGATTGAATTTTGTGTCCCGCGGGCACAAAGGACTTAAGGGATACGATTTGACACCCCTCCTTCATATCCAAGAAGTGGTTAATTAGCTCGTTATTCAATTGCGGGGTGAACGCCTGATTATTGATCAAGATAACATCAGCGCGTTTCAGAACGTCGATAATGCTCTGCTCCTTTAGGAAATCACCCTTAACGAGGTGCGTCTTCCCGGGCGCGATGCCCCATAGCCGACATCGCGACCTAAACTCGGCCTGCTGCAGCTCCGCCAGGTGGGCTGCATTGTTCATCATTTCACAGCCCCAACTCTCACACCCAATCTCAAGCGCCGCCTGGAGGACAACGTTACCGACACCTGAGCCCAGGTCGACGAAAACCTGACCGGACTTTAGCCCAGTCTCCTTGAATATCGTGCTGATGAAGCGCGGAAGAAGTTCTCCGTACACGTTGTCCGTTCCGTTCTCGTACTGGCGAAGAGACTCGACCCGAGGCGAGACGGTGCGCGAGTAAATCTGATTCAGGATCCTTTCCACGTGGGGTAAGTTTAAGCGGCTCGTTGAATCCAGTTTCTTCGCGATGCTGCCATCACGTCTTAACCGCACAATCGCACTATTGTACTCCGCCACGACACTCCGAAAATCCGCTTCTGATGAATGGGCAAGGGCGCGTCGTAGTCGGCGTTTTATTCCAGTCGATTCATTGTTGAATTCGTCTGCCTCTTCGTCGGGGATATAATTCTGTGACACGATGTCGAGGACTTGAACGATATCATCAATGGGCTTGAAATCGTCGTGGTCTCGAGGGACCACAAGGTCGTATCTCTCTGGGGAGGAAGTACTGGGATACTGCAGGAGTAGCTCCGGTAGCGGCTTGGCTGCCCCAAACGCAGGCTTAAAGTTGCTGGACTTCTGGCGCGAGGTAATGTCGGCAGCATGTATCATGGGAAGTGACCGAATGCTATCTTCGGAAAAAGCCTTTAAAGATCGTACGCGCCTAGCCGGGTCTGGCTCTGCGCTGTCGCCTGTCCTAGCCCGTTTGCGCACCTCAAACGAAGAGTCCGTGTCGCTCGCGTCGTCATCGCTCGAAAGTCGTAACTCCGGAGTTTGGCGCTTCCGACTCTGCGCTGGTGTGCCATATCGCCTTTTCGCAGAGGGAGGGTCACGGTCCCTGGAGACGGATCTGCTTGCTGATTGTTGCGCTTTGAGCTGAGCAGGAGGGGTTCGCGAGGAGGAGGGAGCTGGGGTCTGGGAGGTGGATCGCGAGGCAGGGGCGGTTCGCGTCTGAACAACCTTTCGGATCTGAGGCTTCTTCGGTTGTAAAGAAAAGGCGCCTCCTTTCTGGAGGTGGTCGAAAAATCCCATAAGGCAAGATGGGAACGGGAGAATCGTAACTATAGGGGAGCGGGCGGTGAAGGTAAGGACAGGGATGCGCTGGAAAGATATACACAAGAACGGAAAATATAATATATACGGCGAGTAGGATATGTACGACAAGACAACAAAAGGCAAGGGGAATAAGTTAGCAGGGTCTAATGAAAAGAGAGATTCATGCAAGATGCACGCCCGAACCGCAGTGGCACCCACGAAGCGGGAGGCGGAGAAAGTCACTGTCCGATTCCTCCGAGTCACCTGACCCGCCGGTATGTTTACCATCGATTCAAACGTTACTACACAGTACGTACAGTAACTATAAATTATCGGTTTTACAGTTATGCAAACACGCCAAACAGTGCAAACAAGCTCATGATATCGGGAATCGCAATTTAATCCATTATCACCATAATCACCAGTCGAACTCAATACCCATACAATTCAATCCAGCAATTGCGCTTCACCACCTCCCTCAAACACCACACAATCATATACCCACCACTGTCTCTCTCCAATACCGTCTGCGACTCAGCCATTCTCCGTTCACCCTCTCCACGCCCCTCCAAACACCTAGACACCATTCGCCCACCTCCGACTGAACCCCGAGGCCATCAATCGCATCACAACAACTTCCAATTGATTAACATCCAGACCCCTCAAAATGTCCCCACCACACGCACAACCCCCTCGGGCTCCCCCACCGGCCCAAACATCCCGATTCCGAGTCCTACCCCCCGATCTAGCCAAAGCGCGCCGCACCACCCCTCAACCGCAACAGCCACCGCAACAACACCAACGGCCCCGATCCCACCCCCGACCTTCTTTCTTCAGCCACCTCCGCAATAGCTACGCCTCTCTCCCTCGTCCCTTCCGCTTCATGGGCACCCTTCTCCCCCTCATCCCCATCGGCCTCTTCTTCTCCGAGCACGTATGCCAAGTGATGTGGGTACGCGGACCCAGCATGACGCCGTACCTGAATGAAGACTACGACCAAATGCAGACGAAGAGCGATATAGTTCTTGTGAACATGTGGGGTGGGGGTGGATTGTGGCCGTGGGAACGGAAGAGGAGGTTGGAGAGGGGGATGGTGGTTACGTTTCGGTTTGTTTATCCCTGCCCGTGGTGGGTTTCTGTAGTGGTAGTCTTCGCTTTTACTAATGGTACATGTGTGGTAGATCTCCTGCAAACCCCCGTCACATGGCCATAAAGCGCATTATCGGATTACCCGGGGATCAGATCACCACAAGAGAGCCCTGTCTGAAGGAGTCGCAGATTGTGCCGTATAATCATGTATGGTTGGAGGGTGATGCGAAGGATCCGAGGAAGACGCTGGATAGTAATTCGTATGGGCCGGTGAGTATCAGTTTAATTACGGGGAGGGTGATGGCCGTGCTGCATCCACAGTGGAGGTGGTTGGATTGGTCGGGTTGGGAGAATGGGGTGGTGGAAGGTGATGTGGAGCGCAAGTTTGGGGAGGATTATAGACAGGAGGTGCGCGATCGGGTGGTGAAAGAGGCTGTGAAGTTGGAGAGGCCGTTTTTGGAGTGAATGTTATGTGTTATGTGAGGTATTAGTAGTATTTGTCGGTATGCGCTGTACATAGACGGTTGATTTATTTGCTCTGTACATTTACTATTACTATAGAGAAGCATCATGAAGCGGTAGATCTGCCTGCAGAAATTTTATACTATATATTATACTATTTAACATCCCGTGTTACGTGATTATCCGTATATCCTCCGGTTGATCCTCCTGTAAGCGATTGATCTCAGATGCTATACTCAGCACCCAGCGGTCTTTCTCGACGCGACTGCGGGCTTTGAACACAATGGTTCGCCCGTGGACTCCGAGAGTCGACACTTGCTTAATCTTTTGCTTCGTCTGGCCTTTCACTCCATGCTCGCGCGCCCGGAACAGGTTCTTCTTCAGTGGCTGCCAGATGACGAACGTGATCGCCGCATCTTCATCGCTACTTGTGTAGGCATCCGATGAGAGATACACGCGGGGCAGGGCATGATGGCCTGGATGGTTACTGTCGAATGTTTGATTGGTGTATAGAAGGTCTGAGTCTGTCATCAGACCAGAGTATATATAACAGTCTTGGAGATCGATGGCGGTCTCCAAGTTTTGGTGTATATGGGGGACTTCAACGCCGTTGCGCTTTCGGAGGGAGCTGCGGAAGATCAATAGTTTTCCGGCAGTTAGAACAACGTGAGTTTTCTTGAAGGTTGAGTGGCGGCGGGGTTTTCGATATAGATGACCAGATATCTAGGACGTTATGTTAGTCCTGTCGGAGCATAATGGAGCAGCATATTATATACCTTGATTGGGCGACAGTCTGACAGGACGCAGATATTGTGCAGAAGAGGCGACGCTTCCGCCTTCTTGACTTCCCATTTTCTAGCGAACTGGCCCATGATGGATTCCAACTCCTCATCGATCCCCAGAAGTTTGAGGTTGCGTTGCCGGAGAGCCTTAAGTTCAGCTGCATCGGTGGCGATTCTGCACTTCCAGTATTTCACTAAAGCTTCGAGCCGCCTCATCCATTCGTCCTTGGTCACATCATTGTATGCCTGAAAGCGGACCACGAGGTTGTTGTCCAGAAGCATCTCAAAGGTCCTATCGTCATTGAATTGCTGCGTTGCACCGTCATCTCGGCGCGTGTCTCTTGCTTCGGGATTAAATGCTACGTCTGGCCCTGATTCAATGTTCCGATCGGCGGGGCAGCTATCGCGTTGCACATGTCGGACCTCTTGTACCCTGGTGAGATCGATGAATCCATCAGCATGCTCAATATTGTGAATGCTTCGCTGCCGCTGGACGTAGGCTTCTTCGTCATGAGTCCTGATGTGGTCCTTGTTGCCACTTCGCAGCCAAGAGATATCCCCGTCTTGAAGCGGATACGGATCGACATCGTAAGAAATAGGTGATGCATCCAGAATCTGTTGCGTTGAAGGCATTTCAGTACCATCGCGGCATAGTCTCGGAGGCGCTGGGGGTAGTGACCTTGACGGCCTGCAGAAGAACAGATATTGATCCTGGGTGAAAAAGTACAGCCGCTTAAAGAACATCCTGTTCATCCGCTGATGTACACCCCGCTGGGATGTCAGACGCACCAAGAAGCCTTCTACAGGCTGAGGCTCATCTTCTCTCTCGTCATCGTGCTTTATGTAGGTGTGATAATGCTGCCTGGGGCGTAATTCAAGCTCGTGAGTCATGTGCATAGCAAGAGAGCCATACATCTTCTCCTCGTTGGCGCCCAGGATCCATTCCAGGCGATCGTACCGCTTCCAAGCAAGCCCCATGATTTCAGTCTTGGACCACTGTTGTAAGACCTCGGCCCATTCAGGACGATTCTCCAGCATCTTCAAACACCCACGTACTATAGCCATCGCTGGTGATTCTTCCTGAGCTACAGCCCGACTGAGGATTCCAGTACCCTTTCCCTTCGAGTCCAGAGCAGCTTCTAACTGTTCAAAGGGGTTATGGAACACAAGAGATACGCCCAAGTCGGGAACATGGATAGGCAGCGAAGACGGCCGCCGCTTTCCCATTATCTGGCTTAGAAAGGTAAACCATTCCACAGCATGCGTGGAGGACTTTGGCCGAATTATGTAGATCTTAGTCCCACGCTTACAGGGACCCCAGAGCACAATTGCCTTGTCCAGATGCGAATAGAGGTTCACATTCATTTTCTTTCGCCCCAAGGGTATTTGATAATGCGGGGCGACTCGCGTGCCTGTCTTCTGCACTTCAGGTATAACACGGGTCTTGTACATTTGGAGACAGAACGGTGCATCTTCGTCGGAAGCGAGACGGCATGCCACCAGATACTCTCGCCATTGATCCACAACCCTGGTTTCCATCTTCAGACTGTCATTCTCCGAATAGTCGTCTGGAAGCTTTTCCTGCACCGTCTCCTCGAGTCGAACGACCATCTTCTCGGCTTTTATAACCTCCCCTTCTTTCATCTTCCGTCTGTACGGCCATGTTCGTGAAAGTTTAGCATGCGTCCTCGACACTCGAGCCAAGATTCTCTGTTGTTTGTCCAGTAGGTTGTCATCAAGGTTATGCTTGGCTGCCCGTTTCGAGAACGAATGTAAATGGTCCCTCTTCGATCGACGGCGATGTCCGTTCCGGAGGGGCTCCTCTTCTGACGTCTCGACCTGAGGCTCCTGTTGTTCAAGGTTGGTAGACGATGGAGCAGAGAGTCTTCCTTTCCCTTTGGATCTCGAATCTGGTCTTAGCAACGCGGTCGTGGATCCATAGTCACTAGCAGGTACCATGGGGCTTGACTGACTGGCTCCATTTTGGTTAGGTATACTTAGCGTTTGCTTACTTAGTCCCTCCCCGGTCTGATCCAGGTCCATTGTACCGGGCCTGGAGGAGGCTTGACCGGCGTCGATTGGCTCCTGCTCCCTAGCTGTATAATATGCGGAACTCCCATCCTGTCTCCTCATTGACGAGGCCAAGTCGCGTTCACGTTTGTTGTCGCCCGAATCCGAGGGCACAGCTTCCGAATCCGTAGTAACACTGACAATGTCATGATCTTCTTCCAGGGTATAAGGCACAGTACGAAGGCTTTTCCGTGTCGGTGCTTCTGCATCACTGCTCTCTTCCTCCTGATCTCTGTCCGTCCTCTCGTCCTCCGTGGTATCTGTAACCGGCTCCTGTTCCGGTGTCGAATCCTCACGGTCGGTCTCAGGCTCCTCTGAATAATGCGCAATGACCGGGTCCGCTGAGAACGTAACCGTCTTCGACGAATATTTACTGAACTTTATGCGCGTCTTCCACCATGATTTGCGGTGATTCTGCAGCCAACCCTGGGGGATCGGTCCGATGAAGAACCTCCTATTGGTCATGTGTATGTGGTGTGGAGAAGCATGATGCTTCACGGATCAGTGCCATTTCAGAATATTGCCTCGGAACTAATAGAAGAACGTACAAGCTTTTGAGCAGTGTGCGACTCCGGATCTAGACCTTGACACTGGTCCAGGTGAAATGCGACGTGTGGATCAGTGGCCATGTTGTTGTCGCTGACGTCCGGACGTATTCATTTAGCAGAATCCTTTTCCTATTTGCATTGCTGCTAGTGACTGATCCCACAATGAGGTTCTCATTGCGGAGACAGCACTGCTTCGAGCGTCCCCTTTATAAAGTTGCCTGAAACCGACCACTCCCCTTCGTCATAGGGAGAGGCCCGCTCTCACATGATCCTGGCACGTGATCTCACTGCAGCTCTGATAAGCTTATCGGAAGCTGATGGATTATGATGATTAAACTACTACAGTATTTGGTAGATGGAATTCTTATCTTCCTTGCTTTTGAGCTTTGTATTGACCCAGTACTAGTAGTATATTTACGCCTGTTGGTAAAGGTACTGCAGTTGTAAGACACGATAGCATTAAGCATGGGGAACAAGCTGAGTCCATGTTATGCTGGTGATGACGTCATAGTAACTGCCAGCTACAAAAAGAGTAGGAACCTGAACTGCCAAGGCGCCTCTAATTTCCTCGATCCACCACAAGACCCACCCACGTTTACTCCTGTAGTAGTGTATGTATTGATTGTTTATCTATCGATCTATGCTTATTGATAATCATTGTCATATACAACTAACGCGATGGGCTAGACCGCTCCTTGTCACACATATGTATCCTACTATCCAATACTTGTATGCCATGCGCCGAAGTTGGTGCTTCCTAAGTCGGCTGACCGTGATCTGGGCGACCCGTCTTCTGATGGCAGCATGCGTCTTCAAGCCCAAATCTCCTATCGTGTTCTAAGCCCAGACAAGGGGAGTATTCGTTGGGGGACACTTTAAGCCGTTGGGGTGAAGGAAGGCATCATGGAACATCAGGGCCTAGTAGGAGTCCAACGCGAGAGGGGGTTGAGTCTACTGAGAACTCTATCTTCTCCGGATGCTTCCATGCCTGGGCTCGCACATCTCGACCGTCCCCGCCGCCCGATGATGAGTGCGGGCATCATTACCGACTGTGGTCCTCTTTGCTTGTCAGTTATCCGTTATGGCACTGCCTCCGATCACAGTAGGAGCCATGGAACTGCAACCACATCCAGGAAGTGTCACCCTATCCTGATTCCTTGCCATGTGAGTTATCGGTGGATAAATGAGTAGAGTCTGTCAATCCATGGTGACAATTGGTGGTCACGCACTATCCCATGTTACCCCACGTGCTGGCTGCAGTGGACTCCAGTAAGCCCCCGATTCAGAGTCCGCTTTCATGATTACAAAGAACCAAGGCAACATTCGCGGGCTCTTTCAGCACATTGTTGTTAATCTGCAGGCCCTCGGGTCGCAACTACCAATAAATCGACGACGGTTTTCGGCTGTTTAACATTAGGTGCTACTATGATGTAAGCCACGTTACATTGCTATCCAGGCGGGCTATCCATCTCGCTGGCGCTGCTGAAGTTCTGTGCCGTTGAATCGGACGGTTCCATAGTTTACGTCCCATTCATGGCATTTTAATAGTACCTCTTCGTGTCTAAGCGGGCCAGCAGATGGTCGAAGACTGTTGCAGGCTCCTCCTTGGCAGTAAACGTCGTATCCCACCGTTCTAAAGATTTCGACGTCGACTTGATGCCTTCGATACTGCGTAGATAGCCAACAAAGGCAGAAGTTTGTTTCCTAAAGAGATTGTATAATCGACGAACAGCAGGCTCAGCCTCGTGCCGTACACCATTAATACCGTCCAGTTGCGACAGCGGAGCGAAGGTGAGAATCGTTCCGAAGATCTCATCAAGAAGTATTGCGACCTCGGTATGCTTTTTGCTGAGAAAAAGAGCATAAAGCATCTGATCTAAGACGTCTTCGTGGTAGTCCCGCAACCTAGGTACTGAGCTGGCCGCTTCGATTGTACCATCGATGTCATGTCGGTCAAGACACGATTCAATATTAGAAAGCGTCTCCTGGAATCGTCGCCATGTAGAGCCAATGCCGACATGAAAGCAGTAGTCACTTAGGGCCAGCACAAAATGCTGAGCATCGACCCGAAATTTCTGAATCACATTCCGCGTATCACCTGATAGGGAGTCTCTCGCAGTTGAGTCTCGAATGAGACTTCTGACAACTGAATCCATGCGTAGCAGTCGAAGCAAATGCTTGAAGAGACGGTCATATTTGTCAAGAGAACTCGGAGTCAATATGGTCTCCAGGACAGGCGAGGGTTTATATTGTAGACGAAGGAAATCAAGCGCCTCGATGGCATTTGGGTCCTTGCACTTCACGACCTCTTCATCTGTAAGGTCACGGATGGAGAAGCTTAGGCCACCAGGTAGTTCCTTCTCATTCCATAGGCTAGAGTTCATTGACGGGTCCAGGCGTTTCTCCGCATCATGGCATTCATTGAGTAGTCCCATGAGCACCAGCCGTAATTCTGAACTGGCTGGAGGCCATGTATCCCTGCTTCCCAAGCGCAAACCAGCGTGAACGTCACTCCTCACTACACCAGCCTTTCGCTCACCACTTTCCATGTCGGGATCGAAAAGGGAATCAGAGAGACGAGAGGTGAAATAACCATCACCAAGCAGCTGAAATCGCCATTGGAGGTTGAGGTGGGTTCGGAGATGATGCTCTTTGAATAGTAGCTGGAGACACGAGAAATCGATCAATAGCGCCTGGGAGCATAGAAGGGGCGCCAATGATAGGTAATATGATGAAGTTATTTCAGGTCCGAAGCTGCTGTGAGGTGCAGGTTGTTCGGCATGGCAGTGGACATTTGCGTCAACTAGACAGCCAAGCTTATCCCGAGAGCTTCCGTCCATTGGAAACAGCCCCGTGTTATTTGGCATATTATCGAGGTCAAAGAGTTCAAAAGTGTCCGCGAGCACATCTGACTCCCCAGTGGGCTCGGAAGCCTCTGTAACGAACATTCTGTCTGACCCTTGATTCATATCACCACGGTTATATTTGAGTATCTCAAAACGTAGTCTAGCTTCGTACTCGGTGGCCTTTTTTTCGATCCTGGTGATATCAAACCACGTACCTGCGCATTCGAAAGTGGGCGAAGTAAAACGATACATCTCGTGGTTGGCGACTGGGTGTTGTGGGTGATGTGTTTTGAGGAGCCTGAGGCTTCGTCCACTCTCGAAAACCAAAGACGCCAGATCATTGGGAATGAGGGAGGGCATATTATCAGGTAAATATTTGTAGTCAACCCTCGGCATCTTTGTGGTCTTCCTAGTTCTCTCCTGGTTCTCCACGATGACAAAGCCCCTACCACTGGAAGCCAGCTCTACTGATGCCGCTGTCTCTGCACGAAGGCCAACCCAAGTCTCTACTTGCCTCAGCCAGGGCTCGGCCACTCGACTCACAATCTCACGTAAGAGAGGTTCTATATGGTCGAATACTTGCGAGAAGTGGGCGGCTCGTTCAGAAACAACAGATATTATCTGTGCCTCGGACATTGCAATATCAACTACCTCGATCACATTCGCCAGGACGCTCACCACCTTGCCGCATTCACAAAACAGCGCCCTGATCTGAAGGAGAGAGGTAATACTAGCGAACTGTCCGACAAGCCGCTTTTCGAGTGTATGAACAACCACAGCCGCGGCACTCGCAAAGGCAGACCGAGCAGAAAGTTCTTTTGTCCTGCTCGGCACTGTGTTGGCAAAAGCCCGTATTTTCTGCATGTTTGTGCCGCACTCAAGCAGCTCCTGGATAATTCCTTCTAGTGCAACCGATGTTACTCCAGAAATCCGAATATTGTTGTGCACTCGTTCGAACCGTTTATTTTGTTCATTGTAAGAGAAAAACATGGAGCTCCACCCAAGCCCAAGCTTGAGCAACGCCTGGAAGAACACATCTCGCCGGACCATGAACCTCTGGGTTTGTGTTCCCACCTTTGCAGCTTGCCGTGCCAATGCAGCATCAAAGCCTTTCGCACCCGATTCGCTGAAATATGCCGAGACAGGTTCGCGATATGTCCTCTCCCGGTATTTCTCCCATGATTTCAACAAGCCGCAGCGCTCTTGCTTGATATCCTGATTTTCAAGTGCCCATATATCCTCCAGTTCCTCTTCAACGTTCTGCTGATCGGTAGTCGCAGTGACTTCATTTTCACTTGAAGTATCAGTATCCAACGCTAGTGTCTGATCCGCATCTGCTAGCTCGGTACCGAATGGATTTAGGCTAGAAATTTCGGTGCCGAACTTGTCGAAGATATTCAATGGAGACTCGAAGAAAGCACTCGAAAGGTCAGGCAGCTTCTCATCCCGCCCCAAGGGCTCCAATGGCTGTAAAGACTGTAGGGTAAACTTGGAGACTCTCCACAGGCCGTGACTGGAGAACGGGTCTGCAAGAGAGTCCTCCGGATCCATCGTCCTCACGCGATACCAAGTTGTAGATGCTGTACAGGGCAACGGGTCGCAAACGATCGCGTAGTCGCGGGAATCGGAGAGACCGGACCGGCACTCCGGTAGAAGCAGATAAAGGGTATTTAGGGGCCCGCACAGCTATAATATGCAATACTGGGTCAGTACGATTATACTCAAAGGCCCTTCAACGCGGTAAACAACGTGGGATGACATACGGTGAGATGTAGGTGTGGGGTCAATGTGGTCGCAAGTGAGTACAGGCGTTAGTGAGTTGATCGATATAGCAAGAGCACCATCTTAAATTCGGAAGCGCGGCACTAGAGGAGAACCACGTCGCTGCTGCTTGTATGGCTATCGGTATTGTGTATAGAAGCTGGCCATTGAATTGGCCCAGAAGTTCGTAGGCAGTCACGTGGCTCGATGTGACTATCTGCTGATAAAGCCGATAAGGATCACGATAAGGATCACTTGTAAACTATCTACTACAGTAAAACACGGTTATAAGCAATCATATGAGACACGCCACCAAATTGCTTATATTGAGGTCTTCCTTATATTGAATATTCTACCTAAAGTAGCCACGAATATCACTTTGTTGCGTGTTTAACACCTTTCTTCGAAGAATATCACGTTCCTGGCATGCTCGCGAGTGCAAAGATGCTTGATTAGCATCATTTTGTTGTTCTTCGTACAAGCGGAGGTCATATAATGCCTGCAGGGCCCTGGTAGATGATATAAATGGTAGAGGCTCTACCATTTCATCATCCTCTTCAACCTCATCTTCAACTGCAGTGTACTGGCTTAGAACAATATCATCAATATCAGTAATTGTATCATGAACCTGCTCTTCTAAAGGATTCAAGAACTGGTTAATCTGCATGACATCTTGAATCCGTGCAGTATCCCGCAACTTCTGTAGACTAGTAGTCAAATCATGTAGGATAGCAGAGTCAGGCATAGGATTATAAGTGTCATCTGAAAGCGCGCGTGTAAAGCAGTGGCGGATTATATCATCTTTCAAATCAAGATTCCACGCAGATATTGACCAACGGAGCGCTTGCAGAAGATTCATCGTAGTTATAGGATCATATCCCCGGTCATATTCAGTCATCATATAAACCAGCCATTGCTGTTTCCAGTAAGCCTTCCAGGTCCGGATAATGCCTTGATCAAGTGGTTGGTATCGTGATGTTGAATTGGGTGGCAGCCATATAATCAGAGTATTTGATATCTGTGTTTTGACCTCTTCGTACGCAGCAAGATGAGATGAGAAGTTATCACATAATAAAGCAACCTGCCGGCCAGCCATTCTCTGGTCAAACCAAAGAAGCCATTCTTTGAAGATCGCGGTAGTCATCCAACTCTTTCGATTACTTCGCCATTTGCAACCTAAATTCTCTGGGTTTATACCTGCTGCTTGGAAGACTCGAGGCTTCTTTGCTGCACCAATAAACCATAAAGGAAGACGCTCAGAGGCATCAGCATTGCAGCAGAAGTGTATACTGATACGTGCCTTATCTTTCTTACGTTCAGGGATTGAACGCGTAGAAAGACCACGATCCGGAGGCATTCTCCAATATAAGCCAGTTTCATCACAGTTGAAGATATCACAAGGCGCGTAAACACGTAGCGCTTTGCGTATCAAGACCATCTGGTCTTCAGCATCACTTCCCAGTGTTATCTCCCTGCCCTCTCCGTACTGCTTGAGATTCTTGATGTTCCTCCTATATTGGAAGCCTCGAAGCCAGCCGTTGCTGAATGACGGCATCATCTTATCAGGATAGATAATCGGCCAGTATTGCTTTGCTTTCTCGCGTATGACTTCTTGTGGGATAGTAATATAGGATTGCGCGCGTTCAAGCCCGTCAATAACTGCTGCCTCTAGCTCTGGCCACAACTCCGTTCGACGTCGTTTATCATTCAATCGATGGTCGGGAATAGCATCAAGATAATCGAATCGGGGAGACAGGATACGGGATACGGAGGAGGGAGTAATCCGCTGGCTGTACGTGGCTTCGAACCACTTGATAAGGTCGATATTAGTGAGCTGAGGCTTCAACTGGTGTTGAGTGCGTAGAGCAGCTTTTTGGCTGTTGGAAATGCAACATCGCGTTCGTTTGGAGGTCTGCTTTGGCATGATCCCTGAATGATGACGTCCAGATTAGCTTATCCGAGCATCCAATATAGGCACTTTTGTATGGTGTAGCAATCTAGACACGGTGGCCAGTTGCTTGTAATGGAGGATTCCCTATATCGGGTGTTGCTTATAACCGTGCTTTACTGTTTATTGTACGAAGGTGTTGGACTCTGGCTAGGATGCACTCAGCTCACCTCTGCTACCCTCTGCAGGGATCGCGCTTATGGCGGAATGTGATTATGAGGAAGGATGACTGTGCCCGGTCTATGGCGCTTGGGGCTGCTCTCTGATTCTGTACACCGAACCTCGTTCGACACTTCATGATACCAATAATTGTACCGAGTGAATTTACTACTCAAAAGTCTGCCAATTCTCCGTCACGGTTATAAGTAGTTGCATCATATATAATACCCAATATAGAAAAATTGGTAACGTAATATCATCATTACTACTGTATGCTAATTATATAGAATATTGATACTATAGTATGAGTAGCTCAGGATATATATAAGTGATAACCGAGTCTATCATGGATAGAACCGGAGCGCTTGCTGAGCTTTGACTACTAGTAATAGTAAGAATTGAAATACTCTGGCAGTGAGCAAGTCCCTGGGCGCCCCTGTTAATGCGGCCTCATCCACATAGAAAATGTCTCGTTGAAATTAAGGAAAATCATGTCTGTTTAGGTACATATGTACACAACCTCCCCACACTGCTTGTTATCTGATCATGTAGCACCTGTCTATTATATTTACAGCCTTGAATTTTTGAATTTGGTCACCTGCCCTGCCGCAACTTATGCAGCATCTAGAAGCCCGGTGCCCGGTGCCCCAAATCGATGACTCAGCCGGAGAGCGCATGCGTCTTCAGCCTCACGGCGAGAAATCAATGCTTCAGGTTATCAGGGCCAGGGTGCCCTCGGCGTTCTCATATGGCTGACGGGCGTTGTAGGGGCTGCATCTGGCATGCTAAAGAGCTTTCTTCCTGTGGGTTGTGAACTCCCTGGATGGCATCACATAGCCATAGCAGGCTCTGGCAGGGACGATCATTGAGTCGGTATACTCGGGCTGATGCCAGGCTTGCCATTCATAATGGCTTGTTCCTTCTTCAGATTCCTGATCATTGCTTCCAGCCGGCGACGTTCTTCTTGTTCCGATTTCAGGATTTTCATGTTCTCAATACGCGTGTCCCGCATCATCTTCTTGAACTCATTCTTCAGCACCATCGTCGATGTGCTCTCATAGTGGCCATCGCGTCCACTACCCATCCAGCTGATCCGTTCCTCATTAAGCTGAGTCTCGAGCTGCTCGCAACGATCCCGTAGAGCGTCAATAACGCTCTCGAATCTCTCGCGTTCTTTCTCGAACTCGATACTAGCCTTCGTCATTGCTTCATAATCGTCAACTGTCTCGCGCAGTTCCTTCTGGAGTGCATCGACCCGGTTCTGCAGGTCGCTGCTGCCAGGCTTTCCGGCCTTAAGCGCTGCCAACTCCTCGGCCAGTTCCAGGTTTCGGGTGTTCAGCGCATCAAATTCTCTTTGGATGGCAGGGTTGGCCGTAATGTCGGCCGCACGCTGGGCTCGAGATCCATAGGCACCGTCAAGCTCGGCCTTCGCCATTGTCAGCTCGGTTTGAGTGCGTACAACCTCGCCTTCCATCTCGGTCAACTCCGCCTGCAAGCGGGTGGCGTTCGCTTCAGCGGTGGTGCGTGCCTCGGTAGCTTGTTTAAACTGCGACTCGAGCACCTCCACATCAGCTCGAAGCTGGTATAATAAAGTTTCCAGGCGTGAGACCTCGCCCTCCGCCTGCGTGCGTGCTTCAACTGCTTCCTTGAGCTGGGGCTCCACTTCGGCGCGAAGTTGACCCAATAGAGTTTCCAGGCGGGCGACCTCGGTCTCTGCCTGTGTCCGGGCTTCCGTAGCCTCCTTGATTTGGGCATCTGATTCATTACGAATCTGTTGCATGGTCTCCTCGAGTTGCAAGATCTGCTGTGTCGTGTGTTCGTGCGCTTGAGCGGCCTCCGCCTTCGAAGCTATCTCACTCTGCAGTTGACTGATAGTCTCTTTCAACTTTGCAATTTCACCGTCTGCCTGCACGCGGGCTGAAGCAAGCTCCTCGGCATGGGTATCAGCTTGAGATTGGAGGTGTTCGAGACGGATCGCCTCAGCAGCTGCAATTTTGGCATCGATTTCACCTTGAGTCTGGTCAAGCACGCCTTGCAGGCGCGTGATTTCGGCCTGGGCCTGGGAGTGCGCTGCAGTGAGCTCTTCCGTGCGAGTAGTGTGCTGAGACCGGAGTTCTTCAACATGAGCTTCAAGTCGAGAAAGTTCGTCCTCTGCTCGGGCTCGCGCGTCGTGAGCCTCGGCGTGCGATTCCTTTTGGCGCTCGAGGTCCTGAATGATACTTTGCAGGCGTTCGACTTCCTCTTCAGCGTGCGCGCGAGCCTCTTTTTCGGATGCCATAGCACCAGAGACATTCTCCATCTTGTGCTCTTCCTTATGGCCTTCTAGCTCCTGCTGCAGAACCTTGAGCTGTTCCAAGGCCTGCTCTAGCTCCGCCCTCGACTGTTGACCTTCGCTTTCTGATAGTTCAAGGTCTTTGCGTACATGGGCCAGTTGTTCGACTAGCTCAGCAATGTGCGCGTCTCTCTCCGCGTCCGATTTGGAATTGAGTTCTCTCTGTTGTTGGATTTGTGTCGTGAGGATGCTCTTTTGTTCAAGCAGTTTGTCGATCCGTCCTTCGAGCCCACTAATTCCCGCACTGAGATAGGCGAGGTGTTCTGCCGCGTCGCTTTGAGATGAGTCTGGTGGAGGAGGCAACGTTTGAGCATGCGGTATTCCAGACTGTTGAACAACGCTGTACAATCGCGCGTTAATCTCTTCCAACTGCTCATGATCGTAGTCGACACCCCTGGTCTGGGACGGACCGCCGGAAGCGCTCGAGCCAAGCATGTCTAATCCTTCTTCGATGTATGCGAGGTGTGCTTCGCACGTTGCTGTAGGATAGTTTGGGTCTTGATCTGGGGAGGGTTGCGGAATTGGCGCCAGACCGCTGTCTGGGTTCGACTGGAGAATCATGTTCCGTAGCCGTCCACTTAGATACTCCAATCTTCGTTCTGTGTCTTGGATCGCCTCTAACCCAGCGCTGCCCAAGCCACGTCCATTCCGCGCCTCGGATCCATAAGCTTCACCCATCTCCTCGATCGGTTTGTAAAGGCTGCGCTCGTCGAAGTCGTGCATGCTACCATGCATATTAGGGCTAGCGAGGGTCTCGGGCGTATCGGCTATATTGCCTTGCAGGTTTTTCTTCAGGCCCTTATGTGTCATTTGCAAGATCCCAGCTGTATGCTCCAGCAACCTGTTGTTGATTTGTTGTACTCTCTGCTCCAGATTCCAGACCTCCTTGGCCAGCTCTTCGCATTTCCGAGTGCTCTGCGCGAGCTCTTCTTCTGTTTTATCCGGGGAGGAGCCGTTGGGCCCCAGAAAGCTCCGACGAGAATCGGGGGACGAGTCCAGATCATATTCCCCGCTCGCACGGGAGCTCTTGGTGGTGTAAAGTTTGCTCAGCGACATGGCCGCATCGCGGAGCTTCATTTCCAGGGCCAGATTCCCCTTGGCAGCGTTCAACCTGCTAGACAAGAATTTGTGCTCCTTCTTCAAGCCCTCCACTTCCTCCAAGGACAAGATCTCGTAGTGTGTGCTGTCGGTCATGGCGGTCTCGGTCAATAGGTACATGGCGACGGGGTCGTGGGCATTGCGCAATGCTGAGTTTTGTGGGTTTGTGGGCTTCGGATAATTGTAAGGTGATTTCTCCACGGGTTGCGAGTTCAGGGCGTTGTGGTAGCCATTCATCAGCACGGTGGTTGGCGGCGGCTGCGATGGTTCGCCATAGTAGGAGGCGGTGTTATACTGCGTCGGTTCGCCATAAGACGACCGGGGAGAGTGTATGTCAAACGTACTCATGATAGCGATTTCAGCGTGAAAGACGGACTAAAGAAGCAAGCAGGAGGTCGTAATGGTCAATCAATCTGGCGGATCAACAAACAGTCGCCATTCTCCGCGGCAGCCGGAATACCGCCAGAAAGATTTCAGGACTAAGTGATTGGGAGGTAGATGGATAGATAATGGATAAAACAATCAGTTCATGTGACAAAGATAAACACTATTTGCTGACGAGTGGACAAGGAAAATATAGCGCACAAAGGAGGTGGTGTTAGGAGCATGGAACGGAACCTCCGCCAACGAACGGGTCCCCCAGTCATTTGCTGTATCTTTCTTACCTTATTAGTAGTATCTTCAGCCCCCGGACGGGAGCGGCTGATGTCACGTGATTGATTCAGGGGAAACCCACGGGAAGCAAAGGGGATGGATTCTAGTTTCACACTTCTATACATTAGATGATCCTGACAAAATTGTCTTTTTTTTTTTTTTTTTTTTTTTTTTTTTTTTTTTTTTTTTTTTTTTTTTTTTTTGTCTCCTTTCTTTCTTTCTTTCTTTCTTTCTTTTTTTTGGTGTGTGCCGTTGGCGCGCATTCCCGCAGCCATTCATCAGCCCGGATCAACATCAGAGACATTCATTTAAGTACTACTTACTACCCAGCCACCAGCCACCATCAACGGTTGGCAGTAGTACAGGGGAAATACTATTGTATACTATGTAATAAATGTATATGCCATATGCCCCGAGACGTTCGTCTGCAGTTTATTGAAGTGGACTCCCGGCCACATGGGCAATCCAGGGGTCACGGCCCGAAGCAGCCCCACAATCAACGGTATCTTCACAGCTACATTCGAAGATTCATTCAGGTACAAGCTATTGGAGGGCTATCATGCTGTGTTGTATGCATTGTCATCCATACTACCGTAACTAGTTAGATAGTTAACCCTTTCCAGTAGGATCATGAGTCATACTATGAACAGGCAGCTTAGTCTGGTTGTGGAGACCTGTTGACTCCATTGCATCGTCAGAATCAATTTGTAACCTTGACGACCTGAGTATATATATATATATTCGCGCCGTGGCTGAGGCCAAAGCAATTGAACATGTGAAATCATGCGGATACTTAGCCTTCATAGTAATCTAGTGGTAACTTAATGCCAGTATCATTCATTCGAAGCAGCCACCAACGACTACCAGGCTAATCCCCTGTAGCCCACCGAAACAACCGATTCTCCATCAACGCCCGCTGATGACTTGACCGTAGACTAATCTGCATATCCCAATCTCCCGTCTGGTCTGCAGGCAGCAAGAGGCAAAATTCTTCAAGCAAACCAAAATACAACCGAAACCCCGTAACCTTGCCCAGACTCGGACCCCAATCGAGGTCGTGAACCTTCAGGTGTCTAATGCTAGAATATGAGAAGTCTCCTCCCTTGATATTCATCTGGCCCCAATCGCGTTGTTTTTGCATATGAGCGAGTAGCCCCCGAACATAATCGTCATCAATCGCCTGCAGCTTCTTGCGCATGTTCATAGACAGGTTTGTGATCTGCACTAGCTCGTCTTTATCGAATCCCAGCTCACTTGCTACAATAGCGACCTTTGTCTCGTCCACGAAATTAGTCAACTCGGATTGGGAAACAAGCTCCATGGTGAGCAGGACGCCGATGTAGTGCTCAGGCCAAGGTGGACGCATACGGGAACGGAGATTTGCGACGAATGCGACGGTGTAATCGTGGTCATCGTGCAAAGCGGCTTCGGCAGTTCGCGTCTGCTGGAGACAGATAGATAGCAACGCGGTGAGCACATCGTTGCTTGAAACAAAGTGCCGGAGCTCCTTGCTCAGCATGTTGTCTTCTTCGGGATGTGATAACAGCACAGAAGTGCAGATGTCCTTCAGGATTTTGATCTTCCGGGTAGGACATTTGAATCGAAATGTATTCAACTCGGAGGCCATCGAGGCAGTGGCCGTGGACCACGTATCCTGTTCCAGACAATGAAAAGGCTCCTCAGGGGTGTATGTCTCCCAAAACGTCTTTAGCGGTTGTTTTCCTGCAACACAACTGGGCGAGGATAACTGACGGCGCAATTTCAAGTCGAACCGTTGGGGGCCAAGGTGCTTGCGTTCATTGCGGCAGCACTCCGCCAATAGCTCCAGAATATTCCCAATTCCTGTGCCGTCTGCAGCCATGTGGTTGAAACTAAGGGATAGAATGACGCCATCGACCATGACATTCGCGACGAAGCGCAGTATGGGCTGGCTTTCTTGGGGATCCATTACTGTTGGCAATGGGGCATATTGTTCGGAATATTGCAGGTCTTCGACCCCGGTACATGATGCAGTGGCTAGCATTGAACGGACTGACTCGTTCAGGTGATGTCTAATTCGAAGCATAGGTATGGACTGGGACTTGGTTGACGGGGGCTGAATGCAGTGGACATTGTCATGGTTCTCAACGTGGGAGGGCGCCACATCTTTTGCTAGAAATGGAACTCGATTGATCAGGGTTGTAAGACCCTTCTGGATAGACTCAACGCCGGCCTGTGGATCCTTTAGGAGGAAGGAAAGATAGAAAGTGAAATACACCTTGGGGACTGTGTGATCTACTGGCGAGAGGAGCTGGGATGATGAGTCTGGAAATGTCATTTGCTTGGTGGGCTCCTTGGGGCTTGGAGTAAGATTGAGAGTCCTTACACTTGAGTGCGAAGGGACAGTGCGCCTCAGAGACAATAAAGGGTCAAATGAGCGTCGTGGAATTTCTGGTCAGTGGTGAAGTGAGGTATGTACTTTGGTTCAGACCGTTCCATGACACTATACGATGTCGTGATCAGAGCACATGCAATTTCCGTCTACATCGAGAAACAGGTTACAGTTGTCGTTGTGGCTGGTTGGTTGTTGGATACATCGTATTGAGGGATCCGCATAAGCATGAGAAGAGCGAAATGACGATTTGATAGGATGTTCCATTATCATGGAACCAAGCGGCATAGTACAGCTCGCAGAGCAGCTGCCTGCGCCTATTTGGCCATTGGCCCCCAACGCTGGTTTTATGGTCCGTGGATTGGTGTATCAATAGAATCAGCATTACGACCAGCACTTTAGAGCCCTGTGTGAATATCACCCACTGTCACAACTCTTTTTCAGATAGCGAACAGGTAGTACTATTCTATTGGTCCCGTGGAAAACCTTACTACCTGCAGTTTCATCCCAAATCCTGATTGTAAGTCTGACTTTGCCTTCTGTATAAAGCTTATCTGTACTGTCCACAACCCTCGGGATAGTATTCACCTCGCCTTTTGTGGGCTGTGACTGAAAACGCGCTGTTTTATGTCATTGGATTAAGCCTCCAGGAAGCAAGTAATGACACTCGGAAACGCTTGGACGGAACAATGACATATAATCAGTTAGCCAACCCAAATGGATCAGATACATACATGCTGATATGGCTATAAAGTGTGAGATCACAGCTGATATCGAGCAGGTTCCTAAATGAAACCTTAATTCGGGCATGATGGTGCCCCTAACGTGCCAGTTCCATGGGTCTTCTTGACATAGACAGGATCAACAGCAAGCCGCTTGCCTGGTTTGGAATCTCGGGTATTACGTTCCGCTTAGTATTTTCTGTGCTTAGGAGTTGGATCAAAGTTATGTATTATTCGAGGAATATAAATATATGCAAGCTAAAAGAAATAATAAGGAAGGGTGTAGAATGTTTCCGGCCTAGTTTTCTCACCAATCCAAGCATCCCCAAAGTTGAAAAAAGAACGGTATACGGAGATACCATAAATTACAGTTTTCCTCAGGCCGGAACGCTAGGCAAGGGGACTCACGTTTCGGGTATCATCTGGCAGTAAACAAAGGAAAGCCAGGATGGCTGGTAATTAATATCCGCCATCAACTAGAAGAGATCACTACCACCCAAAGATCTCTCCTACGCTCAAGGTGCTCCACCGCACACCAGCCACGGAGAAAATGATGAGAACAATGTCCACGACTCCTAGCACGGCGGCTCCCATCATGAAACGAGGGCTGAAGATCCGATACAGCATGAGATGCCGGCGAAGATGGCCAGCCCACATGGTGGTGGCCAGGTTAATAGTCGCAAAGAAGAGAATGTAGGTGCATGCGGCTCGCACAACATCAGAGAGGAGCCTAATCGAAGGGTTGTTGGACTTCGGAGACGAAGAGGATTGGTCGCTGAGTTGGAGAGGGCGTTTCCAGAGAACGGTGAGAGGAACAGCGATTGCAGTAAGAATTTGTGCGCCGAAGGTATTGAGGATCACAACAATTGGGGACCAAGGATATTGAACGGAGGAGAGAGGGATGAAGGCAGTCTCCCATTGGATGCTGCTCAGTGTAGCCTGGTGACCAGTCTTGAAGTAATAGAAGGAGCCGAGAAGAGCCAAAACGATCGGCCCAATAGCTGAATTGCCAAGGACGAGACCATTGGTATCCAATATTTCTAGCAGTGAGAGAATTTGCCAAAGCAAAAGACCCATGGCACCCTGACCCATGGGTTTCTGCAGAAGGATGATCCCCAAACAGAAATTGACTACGAGGAGGAAGTAGCGAGTTCCATGCACGTTGCCAAATCCGAGGATCGTAACGGTGGTGCGTCCTGCTGGCTGGGGTGGCACGACGTTTTTGCCTTTGCTTTCCGGTTCCGCGTTCCCTTGACTGACATTAATGCTGATGCAAGGCTTGGAATAGATGAAGGCTGTTGTCCCAGCGGCAAATGCGAGAGCTAGTACGAGCTGGGCCAAGAACACCCTAACTGACTTCAATGTCTCCTTGCTCAAGGGCAGCCATTCGCCATCATCTGCCCCCTCAAGCACCCAGAAGACGGAAGTTATGAAGAGTCCCAGTCGGAACCCTAAACCAATCCAGAGAGTAGCGGCGCCTTCGTAAGACTTGGATCCGGCATAAAATGACCGTACAACAGTGGGAAGGATAAGCGCCACAAGGAATGGTACAGCGAGCTGCCAGGGTGCAGAAGTCGAAGAAGTGGCAGATGCGTAATACGTCGAACGGCAAAAAGGCATCTGCTCCTCGCGGCACAAGCGAGAAAAAGATGCAATCCTTCCGAGGATGACGAAGAGGATGGAGTGATAGACGCCCAGAACCCTGTCGGCGGTTGATTTCTGTCGCATCGAGGATACACCCGCAAGAACACCGAAGGTGGAGAGGAAAAATAGGAGAATCTCATCCTCCCAGATTGTGTAGGAATTGGAGGCGAATCCGATGGACTGCGTGATCGTGAAGGTAACAGCCAACCAGCCCCAGAGACTGCTTGGTAGAGGCAGGGACACACCAGCCGACCCGGCAAGAATGGTCCATGAAGCGCCAACTATGCTTCCCGCAGCGGCCAACAGAGCGGATGATTCGACTACTGGCATCTCCGCAAAGCCCGAGAACGACAGAAAGGCACCCACGACGACACCGACAGCAGAGCTTGTTCCAACAGAAGTAAGAAGAGACTTGGTAATGTCCGTCTGGTCGGCTTTGAGGCTTCGTGCATAAAACACCAGCAAGACAATGCCGGCAGAAAGGACCGCAACACCTTGGATCATGCTCGGTACATCGAATTTAGCCCACAACGAACGACAAAGCTGGAGAGTGTATCGTTGATAGTCCTTGTAAGACTCGGAAACGGAAAGCAAAGTTGCCTGACTGGGCCGACCGATCCTAGGAAGCTTCTGCCAGCTGTTTTCGGCCGCCCTCCAAAGGTCCTCGGACTGGGATTGGTGGCTGTCCTCGGCACCTCGCGAAGCTGTGTACTCCCGCTGATATCTCTTAATCTGAGCGGAAGTCAACCGGTTCACAGACATTACGTTCTTCCAATCGTTCCCCTTGGGCCCTATGAAAGCCTCCTCGATCGGCGAGCCGAGGTTGTTAAAGGGAATAGGCATTCCGAGAAGAAGGGACAGCGTGGGTACAAGGTCGATCTGAGGGACAAAGCGATCGCGAGCGAGCATAGGAGGTTTGGCTGTTTCTGCACTTGTGCGGCCGAAGATGCCCCTTTTAGAGTACATCCATAGAGCCGCATCGACCTCATCATTGGATTCACCGCCGTGGTCTCCCTTGGAGTCCATGCCGTGATCACCCATCACCACCAATAGCGTTTTGTCATCGAGTTTGGCCATGATTTCGCGAATGACCCGGTCCATCTCATCGAGCTTTGCGGCCATAGCTTGATGGTTCGGGCCATATCGGTGGCCAGCGTGATCGACACCGAGGTAATGACCGAAGATGACATCCCATTTCGTAGAATTTTCAGAATGCAGAAGCGGGAGGAGGTTTGCAGTCACGCCGTTGTCAACGGTGTGCAAGTCCCAGACATTGAATGAATCAAATGCACGAGTTAGATCAGGATCGAAGTAGCCAGGGAAAAGTGCGTGCCAGGTGTCATCCCCAAGCTGAACCAAGTTCTTGCCTGCCGCGCGCAATTGAGCAACCAGATTGTCTTCATCAATTGCCGTACCGGCAAAGTTAGAACCAGCGTCAATGAACGTGGGAAGTGTTCCAGTTGTAAGTCCCTTCAATCTCTGCAGCGTCGTCGTGGGCGGATCGGCGATAAAAGGAAGCAGGAAGGCATTTTCGGGGGTATTGACAGCTGTCTCATATAAGACGGGAAGGTGGTCATGGAACAGTTGTGCCGATTCAGCCTCTGCGCTCGGAGCAAAGGGTACCGTAAAGTCGTAGCGTAGGGCATCGATGATGATCACAACGGCTTTCTCGAACGACTTCTGGTGCCAACACCCATCGACTTTCTTGCTTACAGTCGCTGCCTCGTCGAAGGGGAGTACGTCGCAGGATGACTTGTTCTCCAACACCATGCGAGTTAGCAGGAATCCTTTAGTAAAGAAGAATATCCCGACAACATGCAAAAACCTAGGGAATCACAGATAGGTTAGAAAACTCGGGTCCCCAAAGAAGAAGCGGCTTGGACGCAGAGACAAAAGCATACAATATCCACCCTAGCACACAAAGCACACCTAGATGCTTTAGTTTGAATTCAGTTTCCAAGCCTTGTATATATTTGTCTTGCGCACTGCCCCCAGCCAATGCCTTTGGTACCTGAGGTTTCCGTTGTTCATTGCGTTCCGGAGATTGTAACGACAAGGCCGGACCGGCGTTTCGCGAGTCGGACAGGGTCGGGCTTTCAAGCCCTGGGCCCCCACTAGTGACGGATACCATGAGAAGGGTGTTGCAATTGGATATAATAAATCGTAGCTGGTCGAAGACAAGCTAAGAGGGAGGTATTTCGCAGAGCGCAAGTGCCAGGTCTCTCACTGCAATTGGGCAGGGCTTCGGCCGCTCTAGCTGTCGAGCTGGTGTTTCAAGGAGAAGATAGACGATGTGAGGATCGAACGGTTGAGGATTCAGCGGCCTGAAGGCGAGCTCATTGAATTGAAAAGGAGGCGAGCCTGGATCGTATCTTTTCCTTTTTCCTGAATTTTTCTTTTCCGCCCACCGTGGAGCTGTCGTGCGGGTTGTCCGGGAACTGTATTCAACAGAGCACAGACATAGTTACAGTAACAGCTCCATTAGACGTGGGGAAGCATCAATTCCAAGATAAGAGATAGGCCATCCAAGGACAGCCACGACGAAAGCACCAAAGAGGGGTGAGAGGAAGACTTGGGGAAGTGGAAGCCGTAGGTCTCCTGGCACCGCGCCGGAAGATGCGCTCCGCTCAGAGGGAGTCGGCGTTTTCGGCATCCCAACCCAGGAATTCGGACATCGTCATTGGCCGAAGCGGCTCGGAACATTTTGAACCCTGAGGCAGTGGGACCTTACCGCTTCGGGACAGCCATGCTATTAGGTAAATCCACAGGAGACTAAACTAGTAGCTAGCAGAGTTAACTAATAATAACTAGGGAGTTGGAAATGATTTCCACGAGGATTAGGGGATGATCGTATTCCGTCGTGATGTGTGAAATGTATCTAGATACAGGGCATTGCAGGGAATGAGGTAATATGTACTATATACAGCTAGTCATGGAATGAAATGAGACAATAACATCGCGCTAAACACAAATCATCGCCCGCTTTCTTCATTACCACATGGGGGGAAAAAATAATCAAACAGTTGCTCCGGATTGCGTTGGTTACAGGAACTTGGCTACCGCACCGCCGATGTTCTTCAAATCCAGAAGGAACGTGTCATGCCCAAAGAGCGAAACGTCCTCTCCAAGTTCAATGTGCTCGACGTTCTTGTTTCCGGTAGCCCGAAGGGTCTGGGCGATTTCTCGCTGTTGCCAAGCCGGAAAGAGTATATCACTGGCGACGCCCATGACCAAAACCGGGTGGTTCTTGAGCGGCGCAAGGCCGGCGACAAGATCCTGCGGGGGAGCATCTGCTCCAATATCACCACCACCCACAGCCTGGTCCATAGCAGGAGCGGAGGCGTTTACAGAGGGTTGCTCCTCGTAAGGTTTCTCTGGGAGAGTCAGACTACATGAGATATTGCTTTCGTGCAGGGCCTTTCCGCCGTCGGCAATTTCAGCCTCAAACTCGGCTCTTCGAGCTCTGGTCTCGGTCTGGTGAGCATGGCCGAGATCAAACAGATCCATGGCCTTGGAGATGTATAGCAGACTGTTAGGATCGTATTCCAGGCAGAACTTCTCTCCTGCGTGATCCAGGTATGTCTCAATCAGGAAATCCGGGCACAGAGCAGGTTGCTTGTTAGGGTCTGCGCGTTTGCGCCCGAACCGCTTCTCCCACTCCGGACCGCTTCTGTATGTCACGGTTGCGATCTCTCTCGCCAGCTTCATTCCAGAGTGCGGAGGAATCGAGTCATAGTAGAAACCACGGGCCCATTTCGGGTCCATCATTAGTACTTGTCGCTGGGTGTGTCGCATGGCAATGCTGTAGGGGTGGCTTCGCGCACAACCACTGATACTGATAATCTTGCCAATCCTTTCAGGGAAAAGAACACCGGCAGCAAGACTTTGCATACCGCCCATGCTGGATCCGACAGAGGCGTAGAGTTTGTTAATGCCAAGTGAGTCCAGGAGACGAAACTGTGCCCGAACCATGTCGTCAATCGTGAGGATAGGGAACCGAGTAGCGTATCGCTTTCCGTCAGAGGGGTCCACTGACGAAGGCCCTGTGCTACCATAGCATCCTCCAACGACGTTGGTGCAGATGACAAAGTACTTATTCGTGTCCAAAGGTTTGCCAGGCCCGATAAATCTCTCCCACCAGCCGGGCTTGGGGTTGGCCTCCGTGCTATGGGCGTGACTGGACGCGGACAGACCGGTGTGCAGTAAGATAGCATTCGACTTGTCAGAATTCAAGTGGCCCCATGTTTCGTAGGCGATGTCAAACTCTGGAAGTATACCCCCCCAATCAAGTAGTAAGGGTTGTTCGCAGTGAAACTTTCGGTGATGGCCAGTGGTATATGAAGGTTCGGGGCCGGACTGGAGGGATCGTGCGGAGAGCTGGGCAGACTTTGCATCCTGCGCATCGAGACACGGAAAAGACATGGCGGGATTGGACGAGTCCCTCGCAGCAGCATTGGTCGACTTTTGCGATCGGGTAGTATGCAGGGCCCTGTATGTTGCCGGACATGATGTCGATAAAGAGACTTGGGTTCGCTGACTTCCGGTAATTGTAGACAAGCTCGTATGCTGATTGAGAAGCCGAGAAGCTCTTAGAGCTCTCGGAAGTGTGCGGCCTGCAGCCATTGGATTCATCATAAGCCAACAGCAACTCTATGACCGACAGAGAAGAGATGACACAGATAATGTCAGTAGAGGCAGTACTTTGGTTAATAATTTATCTTCGGCATTATTGCGGAGGCGGCGCACGTGGCAGCCTGAGGCACAGAGTCCAGCAGCTCCCATGGCGTCATCTTCATAGCCTCTGATTGGTTGATTTTGCCCAGTGGCTTATTAGTAATACAGTCTAGTTATCCCAGTCTAGAATTACTCATGCCTACTAAGTAGTAACTAGTAGTACTACTACGTGACAGCACACCTCAAGGTAAAGAGGACATCATGAAAACTGTTCCAGGACTTTGTCTGACTTCCTTGTCAAAATCCAATGTAAATTGACACAAAGTATTACAGAATTAGATTCCTATGGTGCAACTTGCGCAAGAAAAGACGCGGAAGACTAGTATCAAGGAGTTTGAATGACGAGTTCGGGGAGACGCTTGATTCTGACTCTTACGGTCGTTTTCTCTCTTTTTTTAGGGGAGAGAATCCGCCGAAGCCACCAAAGCCACGAGGCGGGCCACTTTGGGCAGTCTGTAAGCTGCTGGTGTGACCTGTACTCAGACCAATTTTCCTTCCCGGTTTGCGAATATTCTCAGGCTCTAGCTCTTCTTCCTCATCCATTATAGTCTTACTCTGCGCCCCTAACTTGCGGCGTTTCGTCCGGACCTGCGGCTGACCCGCGACAAGAGCGCTAATGGATCCGATATCACTGTCATCATCAATGTCATCTAGCCTCAAACCGTTTCCTTTTTTAGAATTCATTGCCGGCTTAGATTTATCCAAGCGCTGTTTGGCCTGTATAGGGCGGCGTTCTCGTGGCTCGGCTTCAGATTCCTTGACATGTAATTTGTCCTCGAGGTATGAAGTCTCCAGCGCAGATTCATCATCGCTGCCGAGACGATCAGCACCCGCTCTATTGTCTGGAGTATCGCCAGAGGTTTCCTGGTTTCCATTGGTGCGATTGAGAAATGGCGTGATAGAGAAGGCAGATTTCTGGCCAGGAACTGCAGTAGGTTGCCGTTTCCCTTCCTTGACACGGACTGCTCCCGGCGTCGCGATATCCAACCCAGGGTCAAATCTGGATGAGAAGTCTTTAAGGGGGACTTTTCTCGTTTGCTCTAACGGACCATTGCTGTTACTGGTCTCAAATCGGCTGGTTTGGTTGCTGGTTTGAGCTTGACGCAGCTCATCCTTTAGGGTCCGTATTTTTCTGTTCAGTGATTCGACTTTGTCTTCCAGGGCAGCTTTCTCCGACTGCCACATGTTATTCGGTTGCTGAGTAGCAGGCACTTTCCGAGCCTCTGCTGCATTTTGCTTGCGTTGCTCCTCAAGCTTTGCAGTCAAGACAGATATTTCATCCGCTTGCTGTGCTCCCTGCGCCATAGTGGATCTGTGTGCGCGCTTTTCATTCTCAAATTCCACCTTAAGTGTATTCAAATGACGGGTAAGCTCTTGTTTCTCAGTAACCAGTGCTTGGAAGGAATTTTCCTGCAGCTGTAGTCTGTGGACCTCTGACTGCATGTTAGCCAGCTCCTTGGTCAGGCGCAGCTTTTCGGTAACAAGGTTTCTAGATTCGGCGGTTGTGCTGTTCATCGATGCCAATTCGCGCTGTGAAACCCCTGGTCAATAAAGCTATTTCCAAGGACGGAGGGTGCTGTCATACTCGAAGACCCTCAATTTCGTGAGTTGCAGTGTGAGCTGAGCTCTGCAACTGATCGCGTTCCCGGATGGTATCCTGCAGCCAAGTACGAATATCCGACTCGGCATTCCTAGCTCGTGATAGATCTTGTTTGAATTGATTCAGTTGCAGTTGGAGGTTTTCGTTATCAAATCGCAGAAGAAGCTGGTCGACGTGAAGGATGCGGCGCCTTTCCTCATCTAGGAATTGTGCTGTTTTTCCGAGTGTTCTGTCATATTCGCGCTCAAAGAACGCTGTTTTGAGAGCCATTTGGCACTGCGCGTGTTAGCTCACACAGTTGCATTAGGCATTGTAGGATAGGGGTAATGTCCACACATCTTCTATGGTATAGTCTGTCCCATTATTGATAAGCTCCATGGCGATGATCCAGCCAGGAGAGATAATGAGGGGGTGGAGGCTGGACTAGCAATGTGGTATAGACGGAGGATCTGATCATAGTAGCTGTTAATGCGGTCGCGGCAAGTCAACGAAACAAGCAAGATAAACAAACAGGAACAAACAGAGCCTCCTCCCCGCTTTCAGCCGCAGGGCGCGGAACAATGCACGGCCCGGATGACTGGCAAACAGGGTGAACCATGATGTCACGTGCCTGGATAAGCGTCATCAGTGCACCTGCCGAGTAAGAACAATTTAAAGCCAGTACAGTAGAATGCTTGAGGCATATGCTGATATTGAGTCTTGTTACCTTGCATCTGGCCCTCTATGATGGCGAGTCGTGGGCCCACTACTCGCTCCAGAAGAGCCGGAGCTGCTTCGAATCATTCTCGGCGGCAGCGAGAAGACCAAGATCATGAGATTCCAGAGATCTACCAGGAGATGTTGGCGGAGGCTGAAGCTAGAGGGTCCTCCAGACCAGATGATACCCGACTACCCAAAAGAAGAAGGCTTACCCGCCCCGATCCCGTATCCGGACCCTGGCCTTTACATCAAGATGGTGCTAGTACTCCAGAAGCCAGCTATTCTACAGAACAACCTGTCCAAACGGTGTATGATTCGCCATCATCATCCGAAGAATCAGGTATGGAATGGGAAGAAGTTGATATTCAGCAAGCTCCACATACAGTTCACGCGGACGATACCTCGATTCAGGTCACCCTGGGTCTGCCCGAGGATCAGAAGCGCAAGGTAGTTAACAAGCGAAGGGGGATTACCGCTGCCGAAAAGCAGTTGCGATTAAGCATCCATAAAGTTCATCTACTTTGCCTTCTACGCCATGTGCAGATACGCAATCTCTGGTGCAACGATGAGGAATTACAGGTACGTCCGATTCCGATTCAGCCACCTGTAGGCATACATGCTTGAGTCTTAAAAAAGAACACGTGGGAAAGCGGCCAAGGGCAAGGAGACCGAATGGAAATGATAGATAGGGAACTAATCTTTACCTGACGTTGTTTCCGTTATATAGGGCTTCCTCAAACGGACATTGCCGAAAAATATCATCTCACTATTGCATCCCTCCGAGAACAGGCCACAACAAATCAGGTCAACAACTTTCGTTGATGGGTTGAACCATGCTAGTGATATATTCAATAGAAGGTTTAAGGTAACCAAACCAGGACTGAGACGACCTTCGTGGATAGATGATCTTAATGGTATCAAACAACGAGTGGTATTGTAACTGACTTCGGTGTTGTATATGTCACAAATGGTGTCTGACCTCTCGTTAGGAATCCATAATAAGTGATGCCGAGGTCTTCCTCTCGAGGAAGGATTTTGTGAAACAAGCACGAACAATGCAAGGTTCTCGTGATTTTGGCGCCCAGTTATTCTGTGCTTTGTTACGGTCCGTGGGCGTCGAAGCAAGACTCGTCTGCTCATTGCAGCCATTACCATTTCGGGATAAAACCAAGGACGCGGCACCATCTGCTCCGGTGTCTGAATCTTCAGAAAGCTTCACCCAACCAACTGCTGAGGAATCGCAAACGTCACAACGGTCCACTGTGAGAAGATTAGCCCGGCCACGCTTCACACCAGCCAGACGCCCTGGGACTCCTACTCAAAGTAAGTTCGGCATCTATCGTCCAAGCTAGCATGAAGTTGAGCATACCAAAGGTTCCCCCCGGCCCATCCGTGAATCATCACACCCCGTATTCTGGATTGAAGCGTTTAACGAAGCAGTAAATAAATGGATACCTGTCGATGCCCTGGTTACCAAGACTATGGCAAAGCCTTCTAAATTCGAGCCTCCAGCAAACGATTCGTACAATCTTCTGAGCTATGTGGTAGCATTTGAGGATGATGCCTCTGTTAGAGATGTCACCAGGCGCTATGCGAAGGCCTTTAACGCCAAAACTCACAAACTTCGAGTTGAATCCGTGGGGAACCATGTTAACTGGTGGAACCGAGTGTTGCGGTTCTATGAAAAGCCATTTTTGGAAGACCGGGACCAACTGGAAATTAGCGAGCTTACTTCCAAGACAGCGGCCGAACCAATGCCCCGGAATATCCAAGACTTCAAGGACCACCCGGTCTATGCTCTTGAAAGGCACCTTCGGCGACATGAGGTTGTCTTTCCTAAACGGATCATCGGGCAGGTTAGCCTGGGTAAATCAGCGTCGAAGACTCAGGCTTTGGAGCCCGTATATCGCCGATCCGATGTACATGCTCTACGTAGTGCAGATCGCTGGTATCGCCTGGGACGCGACATTAAGACAGGCGAGCAACCGTTGAAGCGCGTCACCTCAAGGAAGCCACAGATGGGGAGGCTCAGTAACGAGGAGGATAACTCTGTCTCCGACACACCTCTGTACGCTTATCATCAGACACAAGTGTATCAGCCCCCGCCAGTAGTTGGAGGGAGAATACCCAAAAATATCTATGGGAACCTGGATGTCTATGTACCCAGCATGGTGCCTCCAGGCGGTGTGCATATCGCTCATCCCGATGCCCGTCAAGCTGCTAAGATCCTTGCAATTGACTATGCAGATGCTGTCACCGGTTTCAGCTTCAAGGGGCGCCATGGGACCGCGATCATGCAGGGGATTGTCGTTGCCACTGAGTATCGAGAAGCACTTGAAGAAGTGCTAAACTGTCTGGAGGGAGAAAAGTTGCAGGCTGAATTAGATAGGAAGTCTGCTGAAACACTGCAGGCTTGGAAGCATCTGCTGCTGAAATTGCGCATTGCAGAGAGAGTCAAAGGCTATGCAGTAGAAGGTGAACGCGAGGCAGATGAGCCGGGAAGGATCGGAAACGTGAAGGAATCCGAGGACCCGGAAGAGTCAGGCGGCGGCTTCATTCCGGAGTCGGAGCAAGAGATGAACAGTCCAGCTTCCGTAATGGACTGGATTGGCCCCTCTCGAGATGAAACATCAGGACCTACAGGCACTACAGGCAGAGACATGTCTCTTTCGGCTACAGAGACGGATATGCTTGGTGGAGGCTTCATTCCTGAAGCAAGCGTGGACCAAGTGTCTTCACCTCAGCCAAATAGTAACGTCACAGAATTGCAAAGGAATCGCTCGGTATTCCCTCAATATGACCTGATTGTCACTCCAAAGCTTGAATCTGCAGGCCAGACAGCCCCGATCCAAGACTTCTTGAGTAAGGAATCGGGACTGTTGTCTGACAGGACGAAAGAGGACTTGGGGCATATCACACCGCAGATTGCTCATCAGAACTCCGAGGCCGCCATCATCAGATCCACTCCAGCAATTTCGGGCACCACACATCCTCAGATCGCTGTACAAGCAGATGATTCCCGCTCTCCGACCCCTAGCATCACCAGCCAAGAAACGCACAGCGACGAAGAGACCTCTTTACTATCACAAGACCCCGAAGACCATGACGCCATCCCGGAGTGGTTGATGTCCGATTAACTGTATCATAGCTAGGCTTTGTGGGTTAAACATAGCCGCTACGACAACGCGATTTGTATGACTAGTAAATAGCACGTCATGTTCTTATGCATGTAGTACTAGATCATCCTCATCATCATCATCATCATCATCATCATCATCATCATGGTTCTACAGTCTTCTGTATTTTATATGTTGCTTTCTTGTTCATCGTAAGAATAGCCATTGCCGAGTATCTCAGGCCAATGAATAAGGGTAGAGCGAGAGTTACTATATGCTAGCTTACGGAAATCCGTGAAACTGTAATAGCAGATTTCTTTTTCTTTTCTAATCCATCACTAAACCATCTACGGAGACTTGCGTGCTATAGAAGCATACCGGCGTCTATATTTACCTCTGAAGTTCACCAAGCTATATCAAAACCATAAAGTACAGAGATGTCAGTATATCGGAAGACATCAGACTCAAGGATTCAAAAAGGTGTATTTGTTGTGATTTCGATAACAGAGCACGCCATTGGGAAGGCGACAGTGTCACTAAGAATGACGAGGCAATCAAGCGAAACTTCACTTAAGGGTTCAAGCATGCTCTAGGTACTAGTGTGCCTTGAGAGATATGATGATGCCAATGAAACAAAGGGTTGTATCTCAATTAGATGGATTTTAACTAAGAAGGTACTAGGCCCAAGTTCCCACCAGAAGGCGAGGAAGGGCAAATATTCAGGTGATCGGTGCATCGTCAGATCAAAATATTGTATGTGGCCGTACGACAGGTTGATTGTTAATAAGGCTTACTTCCTCAATCCTTTGCATCCTTTAGGGATAGTTTGCTAACTCGGGTGGGTTTAGCCTCTCCGTGCTTTTGAGTCAATCACCATCGGAGCTCCGGTTGTTATCAAAGTAGTACTCGTGAAAGAGGGGTTCCTCCCTCAATTGCTTATTGCAGTTGTCACCATTCACTCTTGTCCATCTCGTGCGGCCTGGCTTTGTTCATCAGCACTATCACTCTACTATCATCGCCTTTCACAATGTCGAAACATTCAAAGCCTTCAAAGTTCACTCCTGAGTACGCATCCCCAGCTGTTAGTCTAAACAAAGCTTGGAAGTACCAAGGTCTAACCACTGGCTCGCTAGATTATTGATCACCGCCCCAAGGCCATCATCAGCAGTACCGAACGATGAGGGGAAAGTGGCGATCTATACTGTCTCAACATACGATCTTGACACCCACGCAGATTTCTCTGAGGTCAAGCTGCTCAACTTAGAAACCGGCGAGTCCACTCGGTACACCAATGATCCCAAGGAGTCTTCGTTTCGCTGGCTGTCCGGTTCGTCACTTCTTTGGCAAAGAGAAGGCAAGAACAACACCGAATTATGGATTGGCGATGCCTACCACAACACCCGGTAAGACTGTCTTCTCCATGACGAATTGATACTTCTGACAACGTCTCTCAGACCATATTTGGCTGGTACTATTGACGCTAAACCAGGGAACTTGCAGTCCAAATCATTGGACAACGGTGACATAGCACTGGTCTTCACAGCACCTGCAGATGCCGAACAGAATCTGTACAACATCCTCAAAGCAGACAAGTCTCATACGACCGCCCGGGAATGGACTCA
The DNA here is from genome assembly GCF_003184535.1 of Aspergillus eucalypticola CBS 122712. Taxonomy (NCBI): domain Eukaryota; kingdom Fungi; phylum Ascomycota; class Eurotiomycetes; order Eurotiales; family Aspergillaceae; genus Aspergillus; species Aspergillus eucalypticola. The sequence goes on along the minus strand of NW_020290284.1, from coordinate 989,050 downwards.
TAGTCGTCCCAAAAGATGGGACTCATATGTTGACCAATATAGATCGGTTATTTGGTATACAGTCCTGAAGCTTGACTTGGATTCCAAACAGTGGCAGCTTTCTACTAAAGGCCCCGTCAATGCTCTACGAGGAACAGGCCTAGTGGTACCCCTTTACTCCAACTCACAAAGCTCCCCGGATCTCGACATCTCATCTTATGGGATTGTCTTTGCAACAGCAGATCCAGTGGATACAGAATGGAAACGATCGCAGAGCTCCTTATATTTTCTTCCATTGTCAACATTTGAGGAGACCGAATTACCTGCGCTGAAGAAAATAAGGGTTCCCGATCATGCAGATATCGTAGCAACCCCGAGGTTTGCGCCTCGGAACCCAGTGATCGCTTTTCTAGTTGACCAGGATAGCGAGGAGTGGTCGCAAAAGAGCATTGTCTTGCTAAACACAGAGACGTTGAGTATAGTATCAATCCTTCGGACGGTAAGTTCAGTCGATCAGAGTCAGAACTGGGATGTCTTCCCAGATGACATTCTGTGGGCAAATGACGGCGCATCTTTGTATCTGACTGCGAACCATCAAGCAAAAGCTCGTGTGTTCCAAGTGATTCTCCCGACCACTACTGTTCAAGACAGAACTCAGATTGTGGAACCAGTTGCTTTACAGATCCCTGGCTCCGTCTCATCACTGTATCAGCTGGGTCGAAGTTCCTCGGAGAACCGGTTAATGGCCACCTCTTCATCATTCATAGACCAGGGATTGTTCGCAATTGTCACTCCTCCTGTAGACAATGATCCTGTATCTCAGAGCAGTCGAGTCATCCACTCGTCCTCCTCTCACGGAGCCTATTTCGGAATTTCGGACAAACAAGTTGAATCGATAACATTTCCTGGCGGCCCGGATGGCAAGACTCCAGTGCAGTGCTGGATCGTAAAGCCATCTTGGTACGACGCCACGTCGGTTGAAAAGCATCCTTTATTCATCTTTATGCACGGCGGGCCCCATTCCGCTAACAAGGACGCCTGGACCTGGCGCTGGAATGCAGTCCTCCTAGCGGAACAAGGGTACATCGTTGCGATCCCCAACTTCACTGGATCCGACTCGTTCGGGGGCAGATTTGCACGAGCAGTCGCACTGCAGTGGGGAGGGCACCCTTACCACGATGTCGAGCGCTGTTTCAACTGGGTCGAACAAAACCTGTCGACCAAGTGCGATGTTGAAAGAGCCGTAGCCGCGGGCGGAAGCTATGGGGGATATTTGGCACTATTCTTGGCCGGACAGCCTCTCGCCAAGCGACTCAAAGCTCTGGTTAGCCACGACGGAATCTTCGACGTTGTTTCCGAGCTTCTGAGTGATGATCTGGGTCAGGTGCAAGAGCTGACGCGCTCCTTCGGTTCGCCATACTTCTCCAATGCCCCGAATGCTGGCCGTGACGAACCCAGCGTAAAGGAGATCTGGCGGCGGTATAACCCAGCCGAGTATCTCAGTAATTGGTCAACACCATTGCTTCTGATCCATTCGGATCGAGATTTCCGGTGCCCTATTACGGCTGCATCGGCCGCTTATACCGTTTGTCGAATGAAAGGGATAGATACACGGTATTTAAATTTTCCGGATGAGAACCATTTTGTCCTGGGGAGGGAGAACAGTTTGGTCTGGTATCAGAATGTGATTGGATGGTGCAATAAATATGTGGGAATGGAGGATGGGTTGGCGTTGCAGCCAGCTCGCAATGAGCCACAGTGGCTGGGGAGAAGGGAAGAGGGGAGAGTACTGGATGTTGATGCCTAGAGGCATGATTTGATCTAATTAATTTTCCGTTCTTGGTTGCAATCTTCTACTACTAGTACCGAGTACAGGTATGTGTTCAGTTGGCCTGAGGCCCCAAATAAGACCGACTGACCGACTGATGACTGACCGCTTACCCGCGGAAGCAACAAAGCAAAGTTGAACGCGGGTTATGACGCCATGGCCCAGCAGGGCGTAGTGCAATCGCTCCATGTGATCACCGGCGAGACTAGCTGCATGTCCGACACCACTGGCTATACTCCTTCTGGCTTGGAGCGCGTGATGGCCTGTTCGAGGAAAAGAGCGAACAAATTCATTTTAACTTTTTCTTTCTTTTCCATCAGGCTGCTCCATGCCACACACACACACACACACGCACACACTAAGGAGGAGGGGACGAGCTGAGGACAGTTTCTTCTGAATCTCTACTTCTTCCTTCGTTATCACAGTGTGGATGTCCCCTACCCATCTATCAAGCTCGTACAACGGATCCGATCAGCGTAACTCCACCGCTCAGAAGCTGGGGACATGCGCTAGTTATCTATCCACCTGATCCGTTTGAGGAAAAGATCCAGACTTCCGCCCTAGCATCAAATCTAGTCTAATAAACCCTGCGATCCCGCGAGCACGCAATCATGGAATCCTCTGATTTGACCGCGCCTTACGCCAGGCAGGCCAACGCCTTATCTCCCACGCAACGATCTTCATCCCATTCGTCTCATCGTGAGCCACACCGCATGGCTGCCTTCGAATCGGTCACCGTGCCTGACCAGGGCCAATCGCAACCTGTCAACGAGGTCACTCCGATCGTGAGCAACTCTGACACATCTCGGCGCAACTATCATTCTACCGACGGTCTACGGAACAGGGACTCGGGATCAACAAGCAATAACACGGTCTCACGGGATCCCGGTCAGCAGAATTCTCAGTGTAACTCGGAAGAACCGCACGGCTCGTGGTATAGCCGGCTGGCAGATAGATATGGAAGCTTGGAGTTAGAAAATAAAGGCAGTGTGGCCCGAGATCATCTCGCTTTGGGTATGCTTTAGTCCGTTGTTGCTTTTCTTTTCTTTTCTTTCTTTTTCTTCTTCCTACCCCGTCCGTGTACGACCCTGTTAACCGGATTCTCTTTCTTTCCCTTAGAACGAACCTTTCTGGCATGGCTGCGGACATCGTTAGCCTTTGCATCGATTGGCATCGCAGTAACCCAGTTATTCCGTCTCAATAGTGCCGGGACGAACGCAAATGCCAATCTTTCCGCTCAAAATTATCTTTTGCCATCTGCCGCTTATGATTCCACGCCATTAGGGGTGACAACTGCCTCTGCACGCCTTCGGAGCATCGGTAAGCCGTTAGGGACTACTTTCATTGGAGTTGCAATTTTGATTCTACTGGTTGGATTCCACCGTTATTTCGAAAGCCAGTATTGGATTATTAGGGGCAAATTCCCGGCCAGCCGTGGCAGTGTTGCATTGACAGCCTTTGTAGCTGCTGCTCTGATTATTACCGCTTTTGTTGTGATCCTTGCCATCTCCCCCGGCGCGGTCGAAGCGTAGGGACTTAATGTCGGGATAAGCAAGGGGTTGCACGTTTTCTATACCGTTTTGCATTCGAATTTTGTTTGTATTAAAGCGAGCGAATTGATGGGATTTGGCGGTGTTGTGCTGTTCATAGGTACATAGCAGTATTTAAGTAATAACCGTGGCTGAATCGACCGAACAAATGAGCTACTCTACTGTAGTCATCCAGATATCATACAACGAACTATCATTAGTCCACGCACTCACACCCCTACGGAGGCAATAAATGACCTGCTACTTCTTAAGCTGTAGTATCTCGTAAGCAGAAAACTTACCTGACACTACACAGCCCTTTCTATAGTACTATATCAAACCAGAAGTACCTCAACCCTACACATACCAACAGCCTACAACCTATAATCTACATTCTACAACTACATACAAGAAACCAAACTGTGAGTGAGATTCTTTTCGATTATCTCTTAACTCAAGAGTAGAACTAAAGGCTAAAGCAACCCCCCCATTCGGGCAAACCTGATAGGCGGAATCCAGGGAAAACACCTACCACCGTCTTTAGTCTTCAGTGATATAGGATGAAAACCTGGACCGGGGTGCACGACGCCATACATGACAACAGACACAATAAGGAAATGAGAACATGCTTCGCTGAATCGTCCCCACAAAAATAAGATTAAAGAAGTAAAAAGGAAAATACAGGAAGAAGATTGATCCCCAAAGTTTCATGAATGTTCCTCCGCTTGGGCCTTGAGTTCGCCCCCTTCTTTGTGACATGCTGGTACTTGTACATCCCCACAGATATTATAATCAAAACAAATTCATGTTATACATGAAGTTCCCAAATTTTCCTGAATTCCTCCGCTGGGTGTCCTTTAGACTTGGTTGGTGTGTTGGGATGCCTAGGATATATTAGTATGTGTGTATGCACGTTGATGAAGATTGAGGTGGGTACTTACTGCCTTAGAAGGCTTCGAGCATCATGGAGTCGCCGTCGAAGTCGACGGGAAGGTTTGTGATTGGGTAGCATGGTAGCTGTATCGGTTGGAGGACGGGTAGATTGACTGGGGTGGGGGCCATGTCGAGGATGTCGAACATGGGTGTGTCCCCATCGAAGTCCGTAGAGAATGGTCTCTTAGGGGCGGTCTTAATGGGTGTGCCGCGTCGGTATTGGGGAGGTGTGTTGGTGTTGTTGGTGTTGTTGAGTTGTCTCTTGAGATTCTGAGACATGGGGCATGCGTCGAGCATGATGGTATCCCCGTCGGTTGATTTGCGGTAGTTGATGTTGTTGATGTAGTTGGCTTTACGGCCAGTGTTTGGTTGGGTCTTGGTTGGAGGAGGCTGCCTCTTTTGAGGTTGAGGCTTGACGAAGACGTTGGTCATGGAGATGTCTCCATCGACGTCGCGATGAGGCTTTCGAGGTGCTGGCTTGGAGATGCCAGAGTTTGACTTGTAGTGAGGGTTCGGCTGCCTCTGGTGTTGAGGAGCGTTGGAGGGGATGTTGGTGGTACGGATGGATGGAGGAGATTGTTTTGGTCCATTAGGTCTGAATCGACGAGGAGGAGATCGGCTGTTTTGTTTGCCGGGGCGGGTGTGGTAGAAGAAATTTGAGGCGGGAGGAGCAGCCATATTGACTGGTTCAAGGAGGAGAATAGAGGGAGATAGGTGATGAGGAATAGTAGAGATAGTAGAGGTGGGTAGAGATATATGGAGAGACGTTTTCGGATCTCTCGAGGAGTATGAGGTGGATGGATGATGTAAGAAGTATAGGTTATAGGAGAGACTTGTACGGATCTCCCGAGAAGTAGGAGGTGGGTTTCGGTTGTTTGAGTATAGGAGAACAATAAAAGCAGATTTGTAGAGATGTTTTTCGTATCTCTAGAGAATGGGGGGTGATTTCGGAGTTTGTAGTATTAGGGATTTGTTAAAAGCAACGCAGAACAGTTAAAGCAGATTGAACAGTTAAAAGCAGATTTGGTTTGAACGGTCCGGTTTTTTGGGGACGTTGAAGAGAGGAAAGATTTCAGAATGGCCCTGGGAATTCGGGGGGCCTCCTTATACCCCCAGAGACTCTTGTGAACTTTGTATACCTGAGTTCAGCATTACAACGGAGCGAAGTATAAAGACTATTGTAGAAAACATCTAGGTAGTGGACCATGGGTCCGATAGGGCTGGCCTCCAGGAACGGGCTATTAATATCTCTTCCGCTAACAATAAGGTTTCTGGATATAGTACATAGGGCTAGCCAATAGTATGACCCAATGGCTAGGCCCCTGCTTGCCGAACTCAGTCTGTCTGGCCCTTGTCTAAGAATAGTGGTGAGAAAGTGTAGGGGTAAGTCTGGAGTAAGTCCGGGGTAATCTGGGGTTACACATCCGGACTTATCAACGGCTAACGATTCCACTTCGTCCCAGTTCTAGCCTTCTTCCTAGTGTGTTTCGTCCCGGTTCTGGCCGAAGATGTGCTTCCGTTAGATGTCAAACTGTCCCTCTTGCGTTTGTCCACTTTCGAGGTCTCCCGTCTTCTGCGTTGTTCCTCCTTGATCTTTAGTCTTCGCTGTACCTCCTCTGAGATATCCTCGGTCTCCACTGATACAGGTGAGAAACGCCTTAGGTCTTCATCGGCTCCAGGAATAATTTCGTCGATACGTTTTCGTTTGCTAGAGTGGACAGCTAGAGACCTTGCAGTCAGGGGGTCTTGGTTTTCCGCTGCTGCTGCCCCTCCGTCTTCTTCCGGGTCATACATGTGGTCGGCATGACGTTTGAGTTGCTCTTTTTTTAGCTCCTTTCGACTGCTTGACGTCGACATGGATTCTGACGAATGAGTGTCCGATTCCGGTTTTGCTGTGTTGAGCTCTATAAGGATGGTTACTTTTCTCTGTACTAGGCTGTGGTATTGTATTATACCCGTCAGAGGAAGCGGGTAAGCTTAGAAAAACTCACTTGGCACCTGCCAGATTGGTTAACCACAGCACGGACAGAAGTAGGCAGAAAGGAAGTAGCTACGACCTACCACACGTTTCTTAAGTATCTCAAACTGAGCAATTAGTCTCTTAGTTTTATCAACCATGTTGGATACCAGTTGGAATTCCTCTCCGTGGGAGTGGACTTGACTCTTCAACTGGTGCAACATCTCTAGATGCGACGACAGCATAATATCATGTTGTTTAGAAATCTGATAGTAATGATAGACAGTGTAAGCCATCTACAGTGTTCATGTATATAGGAAGCATAACATCGCCGTTCAGGACAAGGCAGATGGTGAGCTCATGATACATGCAGAATGTCTATAGTAGGTACGCCGTGCACGGGAATGGTTCACCCACCTCAGGCCACGAATGTTGGAATAGCTTGGTTTCTGGGGCCTTTCCGCTTTCCCCATTAGATGATCGCTCATCTTGTTGCTTCATTTTGAAAAATTGAGTGGATTTATGGCCAGCTAATGGCATTGCTGCAGAATTTGTCCCAAGAGGTGAGGTTGAAATAGAGTCCGAGTGTTACTGTTTTGGGGCGGTGGTGCCAAAGGGGAAATTTCCCCGCCCGCGTTGTGGTGGCTGGCTTTTCCTTTCCTATTCTCTTTCTCCCTTGCATACTTTGTAACAGTGGGGACACTGGTAAAGCCTTACGAGGGGATATGGAAATGAGTTCTATCGGATGCTTCAATGAAGGCTTTCGGTATTTCGCAATGTTGCTGCGACCGGATGCTGAATGGGGGGTTGGCGTCAGATCACGTGATCATACAATATATAGCGACGAGAAGGTACAGTGCATTAAACCATCTTGTCTCTGGTTGCAAGGTCACTTCTGTTCTGGTACTTAGAGAGATGATATCATGATACTCCTGAGACTAGTACTCAGATCTCCTATCCATCACTAATATCTACATTGTGGCCGACATCAGCTACTAACTATATGATCTTACGGCAAAAAAGTGAGCTTCGGAGAGGAGTCCGGGGGAACTCCGATGGTTCGGCTCGGACCCCCGCATCCCCCTCCCCTCATTCTCACTTTCGGTTTCCAGTTCTGTTTCATTCCTGTCTCTTTTGATTTCTCACTTCCCCCGGAAACTTCTCCCCCGCGGATGCTTGCTGCACGTCTCTCCACCCTTGAAATCTGGGGTCGGCTTGTCTCGCCCAGTCCCTCCGTTTCCCCATTCCTCCTCCCGCGGAAAAAGATCCAGCCTCATCTACCGTTCATGTCTCAACAGCAGAGTTCACCAGAAAAACCCGTGTCATTGGATCCATGGCCACAGGCCTGGCAGCAAGAGGGGACAGTGCACTGTCCCCAGATGCCCTGATAAATTCTGGGCGTCGCCTCTCTGATACCGAGGATTCGATACCCGCAAAACGCCCAAGAAGGACGTCGGACTCCCCAGTCAAGGCCTCCAATGGACCGCGTCAGAAGATCACGCGCGCCTGTGATCACTGCAAAGAGAAGAAGACGCGCTGTACGGGAACACTTCCATGTGTCAGGTGCATGAGACTGGATTTGTCCTGCCAGTACAATGCCGCTTACTCCCGGGGTTTGCCTCCAGACCCCCTCCCCGCCCCGCCGTCAATGACGGACGGTCACACATATAGTCCCGGTGCCAAGAGAAGGCCCCAAACAGACGGGGCTCTGGGACGTCGACGCCCGTCATCTGCGCAACAGTCTCCTAGTGTACCTGCCGGTTCGCCTCAACAGCCTCTATGTCGAAACGAGGTCTCTCAGCGCAACTCCCCTGATCCAGCGGTGACCGACTTCGAAGGCAATTATCTAGGGCCTGCCTCGGGAGTCTCCTTTCTCAATCGAGTTTGGTGTCGCCTACATCAGGATGAAAGGCATGCAATCCCAGACAGCCTAGAGAACGAGTCCTCTCCGAGGAACACCTCGGTGTTCATGTTTGGTGATAAGCCATACTCCGACTACCGCCAGGTGACTTTTTCACTTCCCCCGTTTGATAAAGCACGAGAGCTGGTTAACATCTACTTCGACTTTTCGATGGTGACATATCGATTTCTTCATCGGGGAATCGTAGAGGAATGGCTCTGCCAGGTGTACCTGAACAATGTTTCCTCTGCAAACCCTCCCACGGGTCCCATGGTAGTGCGGACAGCCATCATTCTTGTGATATTTGCTGTTGGCACGCTCTATGAGGAGCAGAAACCGGAAAGTCCGGTTGATGAGTGGTGCGGAAGGTAAGCTAGTCAGCTGTGTTCCTTTCGGGTCTATTGTACTGAGTCATCTCAGCGAGCAGTGGTATGCAGCGTCTAAATACATGAGCTCCCTGGAGTCGGGGCCCCCTCGACTAGAGACCGTTCAGGCTAGGCTAGGTCAGTGCCTTTACTTGTTGTCTACCTCTAGAGCGAATGAGTGCTGGTATTCATTCGGTACTGCCCTCCAGCTCGTAACGGCGCTGGGCCTGCATCGAAAATTCCCAGACAGGCTACCTAAGGGCGGGAACACCTACATGGAGCGAGAGCTCCGCAAGCGCATCCTCTGGAGCGCATATATGTTGGACAGATATCTCAGCGTGATGTTTGGTAGACCACGGTTATTACACGATGAAGACATCGACCAAGACCTTCCGGATGAGATCAATGACGAAGACATGCTCCAGGAGGACCCGGAAAGACGCACAGGGTCCGCCGATTGCATGATGATCGCATCCATCCTACATTTCAAGTTCGTCTCACCCCCCCCCCCCCCCCCCCCCCCACCTCTCTATATACATGGGTACATGCCGATACTGACAACACAGGCTTGGTCGCATCCTGGGCGACATCTCTCGTCAGCTCTACACAGTGAATCCATCGTCTCGTAGCCCTCCACTCGAGATGGCTGCCCGGCTCACGTCTAGATTGGAGGAATGGAAAGCGACAGCCCCGCCGATCTTCAACGGAGTGCGCGCAACCAGCCTCATTCCTCCTCTTTGTAGGCAAAGCCAGGTATTACAACTGGCGTACTCGCATGCGGTCATCCATGCGACCAGATCGTTCCTGCTCAACGACATTTCGGATCTGAGACGTAAGCCACCAGCTCCTCACCCCGTAGCGTCCAACCTAGTACGCAAATGTGTGGAAGCCGCTCAGGAGGTCATGGAACTGGTAGAAGGCCTGGCCAAGCAGAACATTCTGACCCATTCGTTCTGGTTCACACACTACGTATGCTTCTGCGCGATCACAGTGGTGTATATCTATATTATCCAGCAACACCGCGACACATACCCAAAAACCTTATCCCCGGGCACCGGAGACGTCTCTCTGAGCTCTCTCTTCAGATTAGCCGAGACCTGCCAACAACACTTGGCAGAGGCTACACGTAAGAACTGTCCCAGTCGTCGCTACAGCATTATCCTAGAAGAGCTACGAAAGGAGGTTCACCAACAGATTGGGCCGGACGCCGACTGCTTGGGCGATTTATCTGAGCAACAACGGCCTAAAACCACCATGCGTCGGGATGAACTGCCAATAGAAGCGCAGCAGATTGGCCTCAACGACCTCTACTCCCCTATTTCACTGGACAACTCGATGGCGTATTCCAGTAGTTTACAACCGGCGGCAGATTTGGCCGCACAACCATTCGGACCTGATAGTGATGTTGGCTTCATTGAAAATTTGGAAGGATCAGTGTGGTGGACGGAGCTAGACTCCTGGGTGAGTGTCCTCTCATGTACTTTGTTGTCAATATTTGCGCCTCATAACTTATTTCCTTTGCTTCAGGCATTTACCAATCTTCCTGGTGACCCTTTGACACTCGGGTTGTAATATATGATTAGAATATTAGCGTTAGATCTAACAGTCATTTTATGCTATACTACTATTTGAAATGATCTTCCGTTTTCCAGCTCTTCGATAATGATGTAGAAAATAGGGTTTTGTTTCAAGATGAAAGATTAGATACATCTTTCCATTATTATCTGATAACTTTAAACTTGTCCTGACAGCAATCCGAGATTCGGGTTTTCCCCCGCATCGGACCTGGCCGAAAGTAAATTTCAGCGCCAACCGTGGGCAGTGAGTGACATTCAATTTCGAAGTTTTGCTGTCCAATATCGATCCTACAATCATGCTAATATGCAAAGTCATTGACGACAAAATGACTAACTCGTCATGCTACATTACTAGGGCTTCTCTCATTGGCGAAGGAGACTAAGCTCCGATCTCGCCATCGCCTGTGCCGCTTGCGACAGCCGTCTTCAGCGGCCCTGGCCGCCCTGTTATTCCTTCTTTTCGAACATACTCATGCATCACGACATTTCCATGACCTAATATAGCGCAACATAGTGCAGACTATCATCGTTTCGCCTGCGAAAAATCCTGGCACAACAAAATGGCGTGTTCTTGCGGATCATACATAACCTCGGCGAGCTGCCGCCCCTTTCTTCTACTCTCGCCCTGAAGTTGTGTTTTTTTTTTTTTCCGAACAATCCCACGAATAATTCCAGTCTTGATCTCAGTTCACTATGGCGGACGCTGAGAATGGGAGTGGCGGCAAAGTGCCACTCAAACGAGTGTGGTACCGCACCTCCCTTTTCAATGCCTGCGTGATTGGTGCTGTTGGCTTTCTCGCCCCCGGGCTATGGAACGCCATGAACTCCCTGGGAGCCGGAGGCGAAGAGAAACCTTTTCTGGTGAATGCCGCCAACGCACTGGTTTTCGGGCTCATGGGCATTTTCTGCATATTCGGCGCGCCTATCGCCAACCGGATCGGACTGAAATGGGCCCTTCTCCTCGGCGCCGCCGGCTACCCCGTCTACGCAGCCGGTCTCTACACGAACAACCGGTTCGGCAACGTCTGGCTAGTTCTGGTCGGCGCTGTTGCATGCGGCATTTCGGCCGGTCTCTTCTGGGCTAGTGAAGGCGCCATCGCAATCGGATACCCTGAGCCATCGAAACGAGCCCGATACCTCAACATCTGGGTCTGGTGGCGCACCCTCGGACCCATCATCGGGAATTCGATTGTCCTGGCCCTCAACATTAAGAACAAAGACAAAGGAAGCGTGGGATACTCCACGTACATTGTCTTCATCGTCCTACAATGTCTCGCCATCCCCGTCGCTTTGCTCCTCACCCCGCCCAACAAAGTCCAACGTGCCGATGGCTCCCCGGTCATCCTTCGGGTCGAGGACTCTTGGAAAGCGGAATTCCAAGCCCTCTGGAAAACATGCAAAAACCGCACCGTCATCCTTCTTCTCCCTGTCTTCTGGGCCGTCTACTTCAATGAGTACTCGAGTAACTTCGAAACGTACTATTTTGGGGTCCGGGCTCGTGCGCTCATCGCTTTCCTCTCCGACTGGGTCACCATCCTTGCTTCGCAGATCATTTCTCACTGGCTCGATTGGAAGCGTGTCGACGCTAAGAAACGTCTCACGTACGGCTGGTATTGGGTCATCATTGTGCATGTGACGGCGTGGATTCTTGGCTGGGTTGTGCAGGAGCAATATACATCAGCCCATAAAAAGAACCCTGATTTGGGGACGATGGATTACACTAGTCCGGGGTTCACTAAGGGCGCGTTTGTCCTCTTCATGTGGACGTTTGCGCAGCAGACGGGCCAGAATTGGTTGTATTATTTGGTGGGAAGCATGACGGATAATATCGCCGAGTTGACCAGGTTGACGGGTGTGTTGCGCGGTCAGGAGAGTTTTGGTGAGGCGATTTCTTATGGATTAAATACGAGGGATTGGTATGGTGGACGGGTGCCGATGGCTGTGAATACTATTTTGCTGGGTAAGTTGGATTGATGTCTGAAGAAGAGGCTGAATACTGACTGGCTTTTCTAGGGTTGTGTGTTATTCCGACATGGATTGTTGTGAAGAAACATGACATGGCATCCATAGGCGAAAGGGAGTTGGAGGTGGATCAACGCCCAGTTGTGGATGAGAAGGGGGTGGTTGATTTGGAGGTGAAGGAAACGGGAGTTCATTGATCTTATTGATAGCAGATCAGATTAGATGAGCAGAATGTCCTTGAGTATACTATACACTAAATATAACATCTTCCTGACAGTGGACTTTAGTCCACTGAGGATAGTAGATCGGAGGAATGGTCGGCCAACGGGCCGGGCCAAGTAACGGACCCTACACCCTACTCCGCGTTGGTGGTTCAAATCCTTCCTCCGCTGGCTTACGTCCTGTTCCCCACAGTGTCTGTCACACCTAGATGATGAATGGACCCTGAACCTCCTATTTGGTAGTACCGCCTTGGTATGCACTTCGTGCCGGTCAATCTACCGGTCTATTTTACCTAACAAACGGCATACCCGCAGGGACGATCCCAATTTCCCCAACTCAACGAACAATGAGAAAGGTCGGCTAATCGACCGGCCAGATGGACCGAGCATGAATAGTTAGTATATTTAGAGGCAATCCCCGACCAGGGACCCCTACAGGAAAATGTCACAGAAGCAGGGGGAAGCATTGCGTCTCAACCGAGATTCCAAGGATGAAATTGACACTACCGGTGGCCTTCTGCTCGCTGGCGGCAGCATTCGATGTTCCCAGTCATGGACCATCTCAGGTCTCCCACCGTGACACATCCTCATTTATCCATCCAGGCCTCCTCCAAACAGCCTCTGATTTCTCACGCATCACCTCCAAAGTATCCAGCAACACCGAACCCTGGATAACAGGCTGGTACAAACTGACCAACAGCTCCAACATCAACCTAGACTACACGCCCTCCCCGAAGACAATCGTCTATCGCGGCGCAGATGGCACCCACACCGAGAACTATCCCTCTCTGTACAGAGACATAGCAGCCGCCTACGCAATGGCCATATACTGGAAAGTAACCGGCAACACGAGCTACGCGGACGTTGTTGTGAACATCCTCGACGAATGGAGCTCCACCCTGACCGAGATCTATGGCACAACCGACATGTACCTCGCCGCGGGCATATACGGCTACGAATTCGCTAACGTCGCCGAGATCATGCGCACGTATTCCGCATGGCCGAGTGCTAATTTGACCCGCTTTGCGAACATGATGGTCGACGTTTTCTATCCCCTTAATCAAGATTTCCTGCAGAATCACCATGGCGCCGCTGTTGATCATTACTGGGCAAATTGGGATTTGTGCAATATTGCCTCCATCTTGTCTATTGGCGTGTTGACTGATAATCAGACTATGTTCGATGAGGGATTGACTTATTTCAAGTCTGGCGAGGGAAATGGCCAGATTGAAAATGCCATCTGGAAGCTGTATGAGGTGGATGGGGAATCCCTGGGTCAGGGTCAAGAGGCAGGGCGTGATCAGGGCCATTCGATGTTGGATTTTGCTCTCCTGGGACCTATTGCCCTGACAGCGTATAATCAGGGGACTGACCTGTTTGAGTATTTGGATAATCGCATTCTGGCTGGGTGAGTTTACCCCTCCGCGCCCCCCTCTATCTCTCTCCCCTATACTTGGTTTATCTTCTCCTTCCCCTATCCTTCCTCTCAGTATGGAATACACCACCATGCTTACAAAAAGATGACTTTAGTGCGGAATACGTCGCCAAATACAACCTTGGCAACGAGGTTCCCTACACGACATACAACAACAGCGACGACGTAAACCAGACGGTCATTAGTAATTCCAGTCGCGGAGATATCAGACCCATCTGGGAGCTGCTGTATAACCATTATGGTGTACTCAAGGGACTGAATGTTACTTACACGAAGGAATATCGCGATTTGGTCGTTGAGGATGGCGATGGAGCAGAGGGCGGTGGTGGCGATTATGGAACTACGAGTGGTGGGTATGATCAGTTGGGATGGGGGACGCTGTTGTATACGCTTGAGTGAGATGGGGAAATACTGCTGCTAGAGATTCTTCACCTCTTCATCCCCAGGAATGCTTGATGTGTGGATCTTCGGGACTCAGCGTCATGTAACTTTTTGAGGCAGTGATTTGACATGCGAAAATCGAGATTATCATCAATCGACGGTACTGATGGTTTGTAATGGTTGAGGTTGGAATAGTTGGGCCTGAAACTTGCGACCGAGATGAGATGTAAGCGAAAGCGCTAGCTACCTTACAGTATGGACGCATGGTTTTAAGCATCTAAATCCTAAGGAGTCGCCACGAGGACGCAGTAATCACAAGCCCTGGCATCAGCTTCACTGTCGCAGTAAGATACTTACTAGAAAAGATGCAGAGGAAATGTATATGCTAACTAGTAAGCTGCCCACACTAATGGTATCTATTACTTTTTCAAATTTATTGAGGCTATACGACCTCTCAGAAGACGCTGAGAGGTTATATATACGTATGTGTATATGCAAAATGACCAACCAGGGCCTTGGCTCTGCCACCCTCCAGGCTAGGTGACTCCTCACCCCCGTTTCATATCCTTCAGCGCCTCCTCTACCAACCAGCAACTCACGTCCTGCGCATCCTGGCCTACGCGCCAACTGCCCAGCACCACGCCTTTCTTTTCCAGAAGTTCTTGGGCGCGTTCCCAGCGACGTCGCCATATTTCCTCTCGTTTGTTGGGCAAAGGAGCTGCTGGGACCGCCGTTGAGTTCGGAGTGTTACTGTCGACGCTGGTGCTGGACCTGCTTGCTGAGGAGTTTGGCTGGGCCGGTCGGAGAATGTTCGATGGGGTTGGAGACCAGTTCAAACGGTCGGAGGCGTATTGTAGCGCTGCTGTGGCTGCTGTGGCTGCAGATGCAGGGTATGATTGTTTCGGGGGAAGGGGTGGGGGTGTTGGGCGGTTTGTAGTTTGCTGTGATGAGATAGAACCCGGGGTTGAAGTTCCTGTGTTGGTTCTGCGTGGTGGAGGAGGTGGCGGTGCTTGCTTTGAGCGTGTCGGCCCTGTGCCGATCCCGTTGTCGTTGGGGATATCTTGTAAGCTAGGCTTAGGACGTATGGGCATTGGTCTCGCTACATTATTCACAGGCGTATGGTTTTCGGTATCAAGTATGTTGTCGGTTGAAATATCGGGCTTAGTGGAAGAGCGGCGTGGGGGTAGTGGTGGCACAGGTTTTCGTTTGGCTGTTAGTTGAAGTGAAGGCTGATCGTCTTTGCTCATGTCTGGATTAGTCGAAACTGAGCGCAACGCGGAGGGCTTGGAAGGTTTCGCGGGTGGTCCGCGCCCGGTGGAGGGCTTCTTCACATCAGCCAAAGACATCTTCTGTTCCACCTCGTCGCTAAGATCAATCAAGTCGGCGTTGTCTAGGCTCACGGCATCCGCGGACGAATCGGCCGTTTCCACGGGCCGCCGAGGTGGTAATGCCGGACGTTTAGACACGGCATCAGAAGTTTCCACAAGTTGCGGACTGCTGCGGCTCCGGTTCAAATCATGTTCTAAGTGGTCCACTGATTTCTCGAAGAATTTCTGTCGATCGGTGGTGGTAACGTCGCGAATGAAGATTCCAAGAATCCGTCCCGGGTTTGCTAGAACGATGTCGGTATATACCTCCAAATCCGCTTCACCGCTGTCTCCAACGAGAATGAACTTGCGGGTAGGAAAGTCTCTCAAAATCTGCTCTAAAGAGCCCCTCTTCCTTTCCGCCGTAGGCTCGAATATCCCCTGAAGCATACCACTGTATTGTTTCAAGTGGAAAGAACCCGGGGGCAGGCCGGCGAGCTTGAAGTAGCGTTCCAGAAGAGGATACAGTTGCCAGGGGGCATTAGAGACATAGTGCAGGTCGACTCCCATTTTCGCCAGCTTGCCATACCAGTCAGTAACACCGTCGACCGTCAACTCGTTCAGTTCACGGACGAAGGTGTTGCGAAACATCTCTTTGGCCCCGCTAGCAATAGCAGAATGTTTTACCGTGTCGTCGATATCGCTGATCAAGCTAACGCCCGTGGGCTCGATGACCTTGACTTCCTTCACAGCCGAGAGATCCTCGGAGGCTAGCACACGGGCGTGAGTCGGGATAAAAGGTAGTGACGCTCGTAGGCGAAAGTGACCGGACTCATCGGTCATCACGCTCCTCGACTGGCTTTTGTCGTTGTTGAAGAAGAAGACAGTGACGGGAATTCCTGTTACCGGGTTCGTCAAGAAAGGGCGTAATCGCTCCAGAAGGTGCGCATTGGCGACGGAGAGTTCATCCTTGCTCAGCGGTGCCGTTGCTGCCCTCTGGAGAGGTCGTCCGGGAGTATTTTGGACATCACGATCTTCTGCGCTGTCTTTCCATACGGGATCAGCCTCCTTTTCAGCCTGCTTAATGATCGATTGTGCCTGCGTATTGACCAGCTCTTCGTCCCCCTTCTCAGTCCTAGAGTCATTTGCATTATGTTCATCACCATCATTCGTGCTGTTCATAGGAGCTGGTACTCCGCTGAGCTTTCTAGCGAGAGCGACCATCAGACGATGTTTTCGAGTCATCGGCCCGCGATGAGGTGCGTATACCCAGCCACGCACATCGACTGCGACGATCGCATTCTGATCTTCCAGCTCATCCCATATCGGCATGCCTGTGCCAAAGCCATCGGACTCGCCCCGATACTCCTCAATGGTGGCATTTGATCCTCGACGGCGGCTATAGTATGAATCCATATGCTCATGTTTCACCAATCGCCTCGCATAGCTCGGGAATATCACCATCTCTTCAAATTCAGATCGCGCAATCTCAACGTCCGGGAATGCGCCCGGGGTATCACGATAGTCGTCATAGTTGCTCTGGCCACCGATCTGCGCCGACCATTGCGCAGCATAGGTTTGGCGCAGCTCATTGGCAGCCTTCAAGTAGTCAAAGACCTTCTTGCGGCGCGATCCCCTCTCCCGCCCAGTACTAGAGCCCCATGCTGACGAGGATGAAGGCTCGTACTGTGACATTGGCGTGAGGCCTGAGCTCTTGGTTCTTCCCGCTCGCAAAGCCCCGGTGCTTTGCGCCAGCCTTCTATGTACAATACCACCCGTCGCAGGAGCTATCCGACCAGCCAAGCGGTTCCCCTTTTTGTTCAGGTAACCAAGGATACCCTTCCGACCAGATTCCCGATTGCGTGCGAGTCTCGCCTGCCGCTTCACCAAGGCCCGGTATAGCCCCGCCTGTGCTCGATGTCGGAGAGCGGGGAGTGTTTCGTGACGCAGACTCCAGAGACGAGATTGTGCACGGGTAGGGGCGTGCGGACCGAACAGGAAGCGAAGGAAATGGCGAAATAATTTGCCTGTTCGCGAATGGCGAGCTGCAGGGAAGCGGAGGGGCGGAGGAGGTAGGGGTGGCCTGAGGGGGGCCCGGGGGGGCGCCAGCGAAAGTGAGGGAGTTGTTGAGGCGCCACGGTAATTGAGTATGTTCAGGGAGATATATGGAAGATGATGGTGGTACGTGAGTGAAAGAGAGAATGGACGATGGGAGGGGGAGAAAGTGAGGCGTTGTGGGCTGTTCCTGAATGACTTCATTTCGTTGGAATCCTCCACTCCTGGCAAGGCTAGTGCACGTGATCGGGTGCAGCTATACCTAAGACATGTTATTACTATTATAGGTATGCCATAAAACCCTCCCAACACTAGCGAAAAGTAGCATTCACACTTTAGAAGCTGCCCAATTTGTAATATCTCCTCTGTTTCATTGGGGTGTTTCTGCCAGCCCCAAATACTTTAGCATCTGCAGGTCACAGCTAGCTAAAACTTCCGAATGTGATGATCTCTGCAGAGGGACAATGCGGCCAGTCTGAGCTCGGCCCGATCTCTAACAGCTAACAGTACAGAGTGTTTAGTGAGGAAACTAGCAGCTAGCTAGCCTTCTACTCTAAATAGCATTACCATGTCCACCTAGATAAACTAGACCCTGACATCTCCCTGTATTCTGGACAACTAAACACCCACTACTACAATTGACTACAACATACAGTATGTCAACAACAACAACAACATCGTCATCATTGTACCAGGTCGTAGCAGACCTCGACAAGCAAGTCCATCCACCCATCCAATCCAATCCAATTCAATTCAATCACATCTAACCTCCCTAACAGCTTCCCCTACCCTACCGCCAACGATGACGACAACCCCATCCTGCAAAACTACCACGCCTTCCGGATCACGGGCATCCCCCAAACCCTAGGCTACATCCCCAACGAGCTAATAACCACCTTCCCCTGGCCAGCAGACACCTGGGCCATCAATACCACTCCCACCAACAAAACAATCACCCTCCTCACATCTCCCACCGCAACCGCCTCCACCCGCACCGCCATCCTCCTCCCCACTCTCCAGCAACTCGCCTCTCACGGCATCCTTCGCGGCTGGCGCAACGAGACCTTCCCCCTCTATGGTCCAGACGGGACCATCATCCTGGAAATAGAACGCGCCGCAAGCGCCCTCTTCGGCATAGTAACCTACGGCGTGCAAATGCTCTGCTACACCGATGACAAAGTCTCCAACACACCGCATCTCTGGATCGCCAAACGCTCCTCCCTTAAACCGACCTACCCCGGCATGTTAGACACCACTGCCGCGGGGGGACTAAGTACAGGGTTACCACCGAGGGAGGCCATCATGCGGGAAGCGAGCGAGGAGGCGGAGATCCAGGAAGAGTTGATGCGGAAGGGTATGAGGTTTGTGGATCGGATTTCGTATTTCCATGTTAAGAAGGAGAGTGTTGGGGGGATAGGGATGGTGGAGCTGTTGCAGCCCGAGGTGGAATATTTGTATGAGTTGAGGTTGGGGAAGGAGGTGGTTCCAAGTCCGGCAGATAGTGAAGTGGAGGATTTTAGGCTGTGCGGGGTAAAGGAGGTGAAGAAGGCGCTAGGGGAGGGGAGGTTTAAGCCGAATAGTGCGGTGGTGGTGGTGGATTTCTTGTTGAGGAGGGGGTTGTTAGATGGTAATGATGAGGATGAGAGAATTCGGGTGAGGTTGCATAGGGAGTTGCCTTTACCAGTGGTGGATCATGAGGGGGGAAGAGTATAGTAGTTCGTATATTAGTATTGAAGATATGATTATGGATGCATTTTGAATCCATTAAAGCCGAAATCTATGTATAGAATGGAGTTCCCAACCATCTATCTACTTTATAATGCACCGTAACAACCCGAGAAACGAAACCGAGAATGAAACACACATATTACCATCAGGGCATCAAGTAACATGCTCCTTCTCCTCCTCCTTGGGTATCCTCACCGACGTAACCGTAACCAGCGCCGCCAGCAACTGACACGCCAGTGCGAACCACCAAATAGCACGCAGTCCAGTAAGCCCAACACTCCCATCAGCCTGCTTATCGACGCGTGTGCCAATCGCATCTGCTACACTGGTGATAATCGCCGACGACAAGTTCTGGTTCGTAACCAGCAGACTCCCCGCACTGCCCTGGTACGAGCGCGCCACGTTACTAGTGATGAAGATGGAAGCAGCCGCGAAGGCCAGATCAGGGCCAAAGGTAACAAGCGCCACACCAGGCAGAGACAGTTTCCAGTACGTAGTGGTAGGGCTCTGGGGAAGGAAGAAGGCCGGTCCGAGCGTAAAGGCGAACATGGAGATGGTGTAGATGTAGTGGCCCGGGACGAGATGCAAGGTGCGGCTGACCACCCAGGTCGCGATGACGCCAAAGATGGCGTTCGGAAGGTGGTATAGCGCCACGTCGATGGGGCTGGCGTGCTGGATGCGCAGCCAGAACTGGATGGCGTAGAATTGCCAGGCGCCGAAGTAGGACCCGAAGCCCAGGAAGTAGGCGATCATGAGCGGGGTGAAGCCCTTGGTATTCCAGAGGCGGTTGGGGATCAGAGGGCGTGGTACGTAGCGCTCCACGATAAAGAGGCCAATGAGTAGAACGATGCCTACTGCGGTGAGCACGCAGGTGTATACGGACCAGTCGGTGACGCCACCCTGGGTCAGTCCAAAGAGTAAGCAGACACAGCCGCCGACGGCGAAGGCGGCGCCAAGGTAGTCGAACTGGCGCAGCGAGGGCACCTCGCCTCCGGCGGAGTCTGCCATAGGGCGCAGCGGGGGGATGGAGAAGTAAGCTCCGACAGCACAGATGGCGGTGATGATGGCGTTGCAGCCGAAGATCCATGGAAGGTTTTGATAGAGGAGACCGCCTTCGATGGCGCCCAGGGAGAAGCCAAACGGGGCGCAGGCGGCCATGGCGGAGAAGACGCGGTTCTTGCGAATGCCTGGCTTGTAGACGCGGCCGAGAATGCTCATGCTACCGGAGACCAAGACGCCGATGGCCAGGCCCTGCATGGCGCGCACCACGAAGAAGAGCACATAACGGGAGGGGTGGATGGAGAAGGCGCCAATGATGTTCCAGACGCTGAGCCAGAGGAATGCCCCGACCATAAGGGCTTTGGGGGGCGTCAGGTCAGTCAACGAGCCGGACACCACGACGGACAAGCCATTGGCAACGTTGAAGGAGCCGACAAGCCAGGGTAGCTCGGTGTTGGTGATGCCGAGGGCTTGCCGGAACTGGAGCTGCGGAGCGAGCACATCTCCGAGGAGGAAAGAAAACAACATCAGACCTGCGGAGCAGACCGCGATCAACACGATCTCGGCACCTAAACTGCTGATTTCTGGCGGACGACCCTGGGTGGGCTTAGGGGGTGGGGAGCCGGCCTCGTCGGGGAAGTCCCTGCCCTGAGCTGCGACCATAGAAGGCCGGCGGTAGCTGAGGTGCTGGCCATCGATAGGATCTGCATCGCCGCGACTGTGTCGTGCCACGGGCAACTCATAAGATTCGTCTTCACTGTCATCTCGCGCGTGTGCAATAACCTGGGGGAATTTCTTGAGCGTGTCGTGGTGGCCGGCGAGGTGGGCGAACAAAGGATCCGGGGTTTGAGCTCCGGTCGCGGGGGTGGAGGCGAATTTACTACTGCTAGCCTGGTCGGTCAGTGAGAGCGAGGATCGCCGAGACAATGGAGCCGAGTCCAGGCTGTTCTGCGTCACTTCAACAGTGGTTTTGTTCTTGTCGTTGTTCGGACTCGGGGATCGGGAGGCATCATCCCGGGTCGGGTAGGGCTGGTCGGACGGCATCCTCTGTAGAGACACAACCACCGGGGTAAAAAATGAACGATTCGGCACAAGGACTACTGCACTTCAGGGTCCTGATCCGCCTGCGGTCTGATGATTGTTTTTAAGGGATTTCGGGATAAGGTCTCCGTCACCGCTGAGGCAAAGTGGACCGGGCCAGCGGAGTATCAGGGCGATTCTTTTGCTT
Source organism: Aspergillus eucalypticola CBS 122712 (assembly GCF_003184535.1). NCBI lineage: Eukaryota > Fungi > Ascomycota > Eurotiomycetes > Eurotiales > Aspergillaceae > Aspergillus > Aspergillus eucalypticola. The sequence continues at coordinate 967,666 of NW_020290284.1, read as the reverse complement.
TTTGGCTCTGGAGGTTTATAAGGCGCTGAAATAATGGGCAGCAATGAGCCGTCATCCATTGTTGTGAACTCGGCCTCCAGCCAGTCCCAGGCCGTTTGATAAACCGGGCCGTGGCCACACAGTGACGCTAGCGATAAGATTTTGCACCGCTAACAGCAATGGTGGGCTGGAATCCCTTGCGGTGGTTTGCGCGTCGCTCATCCGTGTGGATCCCAAGCATCCATGGTTGATTCACGGCTGATCTGGCCCAGTTTTTATCGGATTTCAAATTCCAGAAAGCTGCTGGTTTATCGCGTGCTGCTGCTGTCAGTCGCTCTGTCGCCACCTAAATGCCCAACTCGACAAGATGGCGTTTTGCGGTGTGCGATGAAGCCGCAGCGATGTCGCCATATCCGTGACTCACGATAAGTGCGCGGTAGACTGCTGTGCCAACTGTAGACGCACTGACCACGTTCAATGGGATTCTGGCTGGCATGTTGCATCGCACACCTTTTGCGTCTGGCTTTCAGCATTTCCTCCCCAGGTTCGATGATCGACAGGGCCGCATCATCGTGTCGCAAACTGATCGGTCGGATCGGCGGAACTATTCGAGGCTGGGGACAGGATGGTTTGGGATTGCGTCGGATGATTGCCCGGCTGCGCATCTCATACTTGTCGATCATCCGGGTCATGCACATGGAGTGGGAGCTCCTGAGCTTGCCATTCGTTTGCTGTTCTTTGAGCTGGGTTTTCCATGGGCAGGTACCAGCCAACGTCGGCATGTCAGCTTAGGCAGCAATGACCGGCATGCCGGGGCTCTGCTGAGGGTGTTAAGAAGTATCTTCTATGAAACACCAGCTCCCCCGGGCCGCGGAAGATCGATACACTGGGGGCGCGAGGGCTCCTGGTTGAGATCGACCATCCCTGGGTCAGCACTATCCCCTTAAGGGGCTCCCTCTGCAGTGATGTGATTCTCCGCCGGCGATCAAAGTATTTCGGAGTCGCCTGTTTTCTTGCTTGTTTTGCTTGTTTCACGCCGTTAGCGAGTCAATGGTCGGGTGTTGTTGCTTTTGGGTACTACTAACGTGCGTCAGCGATCAGGGAGAAGCTTGGTACGTAGTCTCTGGCATTTATGATACGCACTCGCTGCGGTCGCGGGAACCGATCCAGCCACTATGCAGCCACTGTGTCGTCTAGAAGCAAGGGATGATAGACTTTTAGGAGGATTGCGGGAATTTTCATGGTGACGAGTCCCACTGGGGATTGATGGCACTCAGAGGAATTGTCGCAGACTCACATATCTTCTTTGCCGTGCCGTAGATTTGTCCCATGCGAGGTGGCTGTTCCTGCATCGCACAAGCTGCCAACATGAAATTCCCCTGGCTTTGTTTGCTTTTGATTCCTTTGGCTAATCCGCACTACTGCGAATAGCAAGCTGTCGTGTAGCCATCGAGGATTCATCATTCCGAACCGACCGTACGACTTGCCAGATGACATTCAGTACAGTTCAATATCGAAAGGAGGCCTTCTCTCGAAGGAGTAACTATGCTCCGGTTGTTCTCCTTACTTTTCAAGTCGACAAAGCAATGTATGCTCGGCTTGTATGGATGTCTTCCTTGGTTCAATGCCTACAGCGGACTACCGGCCTGAAAAGTGACTAGCAGAACAAGCGGAGAATTGCCTCGCTGGTGAGATTTCCATAGATCCAGCCCATGTGCGCGATGACATTTGCGATCGCAGCAAGTCATCTTGAGTACTTCCGATCTGCTTGGGTCCATGCAGGTGATATTGCTGGCATTTCATCTTACCGATCGGCCTTTCAGAATTTGTCACGAGTATGTAGATTTCACTGGCATTAAAGGGGTGGCCTAGTGTCCCGGTGAAGAGAGTTGGCCTAAAGGCCATATATAGTAGGCCCCATTGCTGCATATCTGGTCACCTTCGACTTATAACTATGACTACCATTGCTTTTGCCGGAGTAACTGGCAACTTCACGCCCCTAGACTCGTTCCTGATGGCTTACTATTTGTAGTGTTGCGATAGCATGAGAGCTAGTACCCTACAGCTCGTTACCCGATGCAGGGATATCACCTCCGCCGCTCATCAACAAGTCAAAAAAGGAAGATACGACTTCCTGGCTTTATCGGCATGATAAAAGAAGGGTGGGACATACTATGCAGACGGAGCATTGGTAAAAGCTCTTGGTCACAGGAACCCCGGCTCACTATCACACAATGACGGCTGTGGCTCCATGTTTGCTGACCGAGGCTGAGGGGGGCTGTTTTCTTTAATAAACCACGCCTTTCTTTCCTGCAGCATGTTATCTTTCAGCTAGGTCCAATGGAAAAACAAAGAAATCAATCCAAAAATGGAGTTTCTCTTTCTGCACTACCGTGAATAATGGTAGCCAGGCCTGCATCAGAGAGCACAGCGGGGGGAGAGAGATTACCATTCTTAACACCGCACTAATCCGGCTCTCTAACCAGATAGTGCTCAACTTCATCCTTTTTAATTCCCTTCTTCTGTGTTGATTACTTCCCAGATCAATCTTCAGGCCTTTATTCTCCTGGATGTACCTCGCGCCCCATTTTCAGCTCCTACATTGTCTTTAAATCCTCCCTGTGCTGCTCCCGGGCGAGTCCTAATCAGTCTGTTCTCTTTGTGCCTCCAGTCTTATCATCAACTCGCTGCATCTGCTATGATAGTATGTAACCTGTGCCATGTTTCCTTGTTCTAACATTGTGCTCACTAATTCTTTTGAGAGCTCGACCGGGTCCCTATGCCAGCCAAACTACGTTGGAAAGATTACTAAATTTTTCCTGATACTTTCCCCTTCCTGTATCATCGACATGTTCTGTAGCATTCAGAGCGTGAAACTCTGCCGTGTGACATATATGAGCTCTGTGGATAATAAGGCCATCTTACTCAAAAGCAAGATGACCTTAGTCCTGGCAAACTATAGACTTGAATCCATGGTCTATGCTCGGGCTGGAAATTCATCTATGCTCTCTGCACTCTTCCATCCTCTGGTATCTATAAACAGTCCTTTGGTGGAATAGCATAAAGCCTGAAGCTCTAACTCGCCGTCAGACTAGTGTTGATAGCTTCTTGAACAACTGAGCAGCAACGTTATCTTGTAATAACATATACCACAGTTCTTGATGAACGGTGCTCTTGCTCTCATTCTGGCATTATGACAAGCCATCATGGGTAGTTTCTTTCACTTTTCGAGCAAAGCTTTTGGGAGCCTGAGTCAACGAGGATTTTAACCACATTTTTGATCATGATCAAATCAAACAGTGGCAACAGTGCTGTCCACAGAAGCCATGGATAGCATATCCCACATCTTCAGGTCAGTGATATGAAAGGTGTTTAGTAAAGCGACCTGTAAATCTTATAGCTGTGTCACTGCCCCGCATACGCTGCCTTCTATAACTGCTGCTCGTATGTATCCCTCCGTCTGATACGTCAGTATGATATTGAACGCACTGGTTTGTTTATAGGACGAATCATCTTTCTTCGGGTCGCTCGAAAGGTCTACACTGGGAATGGAACCGCGCCGTTCTAGAGAGGATAGCCATCAGCCTTAAAGAGCCCTTGAGTCTCAATTATACATTCCTACGGTTGAGAATCAGATGTCTATCTGCATCTTGGGAAGCACATCGGTTTCAGGTGGAACCGTAGCGGCAAGGGTGGATTGCAGGCTGGAAGAACTGATCCGCTGCAGCTTGGTGAAGCATGTTGCATGGAGTCAAATATAAGCGGTCTGTTAAGCCAAAGGGCGGTGTTAATTAGGAATAACTTAACTACTAAGGTATATGGATAAGTACTATACTCGAATTTTTTACTGTTATAAAATGTTAAGAAGTAGCCATGCTCATCATGCCCACAGAAAAGCAGGCCGTTAAGATACGACTATCTGAAAGGTTTGTTCTAAACTCTTTCACCAGGAACTTTTACGCCTTAGAAACAATAACGAGGTAGGTTTGGTCAACATAAAAATTTCTGTGAAGGCACTTGCATGAACTGATAGAGCATTTAGTCTTCCATCTATAGCTCAGACCAGTGTATTTATATTGCCTCAACAGGAATAAAAGAATTCTTGATCCTGCGAGTGGGCTGGCAGCTGGCATAATACTGAGCAAGAAGTATGCTCTACATGGGATAGCTGAACTTGACCTTCAGACTTTGTACCGTAGTGAAACTAAAGTTGCTCGATTCGAGATGAATAGTCTTTCTCCAACTCTCAGGAATAATATTTTTCTTACAGAAGGAGAACGAGAACTGAGGTTCATAAAAACCTTTGACCTAATCAAGAATGTCATATGAGATGCTAGCTATGCGATTATTCAGATTCTGAAGCATTATATGGTTTTGGATACTGTCGAATTTCTTAACCTTCCGAGAGCATGAAGCAACGCGCGCGCTGCAGTACTATAGAATAGCATGATGAAAGAACAAATACTAAGGAGTTAGTCACCTTGACCATCAGGAATCGAAATCAGCTTTCTCTCCCCAGGTATGTACGACCCACCAGGAATACAGTTCTGCTTGCGGCGGCCTTTGCTGACTATCTCTCTTGATGGCATGTCACTATAAGTAGGTCTAAAGCTAATCTTCCAATATATCTAAAGCTTAATCGAGTATCATCATCTATCAGGTTCTTGTTTTACAGCATCATCCAACTACCAGCGCTGCTATATAAGAAGATCCAATATACTCCGGAGACAGTACTTATCTATTTAGGCAGCTACTACGAAGTATGACATTCTAGTCAATGTCTATAACTTCAACATAGCATGCTGCAATATGTATGAACTTGCTGGATCAACGCATAGAAACTACATCATGTACATTGATCTCGGTCCCTAGACACTCACAACGAAGAGATGAGTTCGATCCTTCGATTACAAGTCTAGAGCGTGTACAGGTGGCGACGCTAATAGTATCAAGCGGCTTTCTTATCGGTTACGAGTTTCACAAATTATATAAATGTAATTCTAAAGCTAAAGTGGACTAAGCTAGCATAGAAGCCTCTCCAGGCTGTCTTGGGTTAGGACATGCTCGCCATATATGACTAGTCCACAGCATCTAGTACTATCTATACTTACATTTGAAGTAACCCCACAATAGAAAGTGTATAAGATGGATTGATTCACAAACCCAATATATCATATCGCCGAGTTTCTGAATTGGTATGCGCAGGGACCTGTAGGTAAAACAAAGAAATATGAGCTCAGGTAAACCCTACCAGGACAGAGAGGGGGCTCTGGTCTATATATACATCCGTAGTCGATGTTCAATATCTTCCCAGCAATGTGTTTGGGACTGTAATGAGACTTTCTGTAGAGATTGCCCTGCATGCTTGTAAACCTCCTTTCATGCTTGTTGGTGACCGCCAGTATCGAGAATATAACTCTCATAGGATATGGCATTGTTTGATACGTTCATTCCAGGTGCAATGCTGAATTCTATTTGCTCTTATTATGTTTTTTGCTAGTATTAGACTGAAGTTCAATATTTGGTGTCTGTCTCGGATGATATTATTCTCACGCATATCATAGCATATATATATATACTTATATATGATGATTGGGTATGATACCTACTATTGGAAACTGATGTAGTATATGTCACTGAAGAAAATATTAAGGGGGCTTCGCGAGTAAGAAATGTAGTATACTAATCACTAGATTGACAATATATATATATATATATATAAGTGATGAAACACTATGTGTACAGTAATAGCTTCGTTCTATACTATTACTTATCTTATTTCCCCGAAGCCCATACCATCACAAACGCAATCAAGGCTACGATTCAAGTCATACGACTTATAAATGATCCTCTATAACGCGCTCTAGTAGTTTTCATGCAATACATGAGCATGAGGTCATATACTAAGAGTCAGCGTTACGGATCCAACGCAAGATCTCATATTCTACGCTCAATAGACAATATTTTACTGAACGGCGATATCTCAGTGAATGAATCTGTTTTCTACCCGAATGATAGTGAACGTCCATACTACCTACAGATCGTGAGCAGACAGCGACCGATCGGTGGCTCCTCAACTATACGTATGATCTTGAGGTTGTCGCGACACTCGCGCGAACCCGGGATCCATCTCCCGTAACACGGAGCCGAGGCTATAACGATGGAAAAAAAAAGGCACTAGCCATGTTAGGCAGCTGAGTCTACGATGGCGGTGTGGCAAAAGCTCGTTCCTTTGCAACTGCCGTTGAACTGGCTGGCTCTTAGTCTCTTACATGTCTCAGTTCCCCTCAAATTCGCCATTAGTACGGGTAATATAGCGTCGTGAGGCGGAAGCGTATTCCTCCAGTCCGCATTCGAGCGAACTCAACTTGGCTATGGGGCTTGGCTAGGTATGGGGCCTTGGCCATTAGGCTTGCTGCAACGACGAGTCCACATGTGCGTGTGGAAAACCCGCCTTTTCGTTCTTCGGGTCGGTTGGGTACTGCGAAAAGTATCATGAAATTAAACGATGTCTCTACATCGTATGTCCCGGATTTGCTTTTTCGGCATCAAAGGACGGAGGTAGAAATGCATTGTGTAGTAGTAGAATGGAAAAGACTTTATCCCGAGTTTTGATTGGACGGCCACCCGGGAGGGAAGAAAACAAAAATAATTCTTATTTTTACTGAGGTGATAATGAACCGGGTGTGAGCAATGACGACCCCCCTGGTCAGATGATCATCGAGCACTTCAGCCCTGGTTCCCTTTTTGAGGCATATTGAATAAGCACCGGGGCAACATGGAGCCTGGAGACGAGGGAGGGGACCCATTTCTTGCCCCGGCCCCCAAAGGTGGGAAAGAAAGTGCCACATGCGCCCGCCCGACCAACTCATGCGGTCTTCTCCGGGTTTCGGGTTGACGCGGCTGTGGGGGTAATTTGGAGTCATACCGAGACCCATGGCTGAACCACGCTCATTGGGCCAGGGATGATCGCACTCTCGCGTGGACAAAAACGAGGTCGTGTTAATTTCGCGCTGCGAGGTGCTTTTCTTGCCAGACCCGTTCTCGGCAAGTTAGCCTGCTGCACCCAAGGTGCGAACTCAGGGTGCGTCAAGTCAGAGTTTTGACCTCGGAAGGATTGCGGCGATGAACCAGGGAAATCCTCCTTTGAAGAAAAGACCGTTGTTAGGGTTCAGAACGAATCATCTTGGATTTTCTGGCGTGGATTACAATCAGATGACAGTGTCGCTTCTGCGATGTCCATGAGGTAAGTCTGCCGATGGATGCGACGGGGTTTCGAAGTAGGGCGAGGCTGGCAGGGATCTCAAAAGATACCCCAGGGGTCAAGGCTTTCGCTCCGTCAGCCGTTCAGTAGTCGTAGTTTCAGGTTATCCCAGCAGGTCCGTGCCTTGTCGACGTCATTTGTGCCTGTGCCATGGGGCTTTTGAGGCATTTGTTAGAAGAGTCCAGTCTCCTATTCGCGAGGATCGAGACGTGTGTTGGAAGGTAGTCTAGCTTTTTTTTTCCCCTGCGTGAGCGAAGATCGTCGGGCGCGACAAGCGTGGCGATGAACGGACGCTTTTTGTGACAGTTGCGACGTCAGTCTGGGGTTATCTGTATGGTCGATGCCTGAGGCGCTGGAGTTCGTTTCCTGTCAGTGCGGTGGTTCGGCATCCCGACAAGTAAATACTTATCTCTAGGGTCTCATACAGTTCAATTTCGCGGAGTTGCGATTCGAGTATGCTGTCGCGGGAGAAGAGTCGAATCCCCAGCAATTCGACAGTACGAAGAACTTAGCGAAGTCTGCAAGTAAGCCTGCAGCTGGTCGATCGAAACAGCCACGTGAAACACGCGATGGGATCGTCTGAGGTCAGACCAAAGGGGGGGGGAATAAGCACAATTCCATTATGTGCAGGCAACTTTTGAGTCCATCGATCATAATCGAACTGAAGTAATAAATTGTCTCGGAGGAACTTCGTCCATAGTAATAATACAATTGATTCCTATTCATGTGGTAAACAGTAGTAGCTGGTGATCATCATCCGCGTATCATACTAGCTGTATATATATAGTAGTCTCAAGTGGTATGTAGTACTAGTAGTATATCCTCACCAACAACTACCTCCATTATGCACGATGCGCCCCCGAACAATTCAATGGTCATTTCGAAAAATCCATTACTGTCAATCCATAACAGAAGTCCAGACCCTGCCCTCGGCCGATGGCATATCTCATCAAACGTACTATTTACATATGCACTAGCCAGTTGAATTTTTGCAAGCCACATAATTACCGAACGATGCAAACATAGTATTATCGAGGCCGGCCAGACCCAACCATCCCACCAGGGTTACAGTGGCTCGACGATCAGCAAATACGATGCCAACACGAACGGCTGCCTACATTGCCTAAAATACTCTGCGTGATCGGAGCTGGGTACGAATTGTTGAGAACAAACGTGCTTGCTTTTTTCTCCCCACGCCACACTAGTTGACTCGTCCCGAAGAGATGGATACATTTGACACTTGCCCCTGAACTTGACAGACAATAAGTAATACTCTACTGGTTAGATAGTCTCAAAAAAAGTTAGACACTAGGGAAACTCTATAGATAGTTACAGTAAGTTCCCCATGCAGCAGTTAACTTCCGTCGTAACTATTAACATGACTATCTACTACCGAACAGAACAAATTTATTCCGCTTCTAGCACTAGTACTAGTACTCACACCCAAAGCTCAGTACCACCCAAGCAAGGAGCACAGAACGGACCCGACCAGCCGGCTGAATCTCAGATAAGGTTCGACAGGAGAGTAGCGGCATTCCAATAATTAAGTTATTTGTTTATTGGTACTACTACTTTCTGGAGACGGCGAAAATCCGTCCATCTATCGAACACTGTGGCTGGCTGGAATGTTGTGTTGTGGCGTGATTCTAGCCTGGCATTCCAGGGGTGTTACGCCGCGGGATTATATTAGTTGTGTACTTGAACTCCTTGCGAAGGATAGGTTATTGAGTCAACTACACATACCTCCTGCTGGATGTCTGATACGTATATCCAACCCCGAGATTGGACCAAGTGAGGTCGCTTATTACCTCAAGTAAGCAAGGAGTCAAGAGACGGGTGGGAGGTAACACAAGACATCGGGTGAGCCCTGCAATAATTTAGGGGGTTGTGGATGCCAATGATGGTGTGGAGACTCTGTCCGTGTCTTGCCCTGTGGCTGCATGCATTCAGGTCTCCCGGATGAATGCAGTGTCACCTACCGATCGGGTCTTCGAACAGTCCAGGAATGCACTGGAAGATGAGAGTGCGAGACAGGGAAGAATAAATACTTATCATATTAGTGTTTAATTCTAGACTGAGTTCCGAAGTACTTTTCTTCTTCTTTTTTGTTTGTCTAATCAGAGAAACAATGCCGAGTCATCGCAAACAACATCAAACTCTACGGAGGATTTCATCTGCACATTCAGCAAGGTAGGATGAAATGTATTAAGTGTACAAAGTATTTATGTAGTGCCTGTGCATGGTTTTGTAATCAACAATCAAGGTGGTCCCAATCAAGGTCTACACGTGGGTAGTCCAGCAAATGAGAAAAGCCGTGCCTCTCGTGTGTCCAGACAACGTTTGCCAGTGGCTCAGGATTTAAACCGGAAATACGGAGTTTCTAGGTAACTACAACCTAAGCCACTCAACAGCAGACGTTATAATTCACCAGTAGATAGTAAGTCAATAAAAAAGACAAAGTATCAACAACACATACATACATACATAAATACATACCAAATCACACCACCGACCTACCCACACCAGTCAACAATCGCCTAGGCTCTTCCTGGCTTGACGCCTATCTACCTACCAGCTCTGAAAGCTCGGAGGGCGTTCTAGAACCGTCGCAGCTGTCATGCGTACCATTTCGCGCTTCTACTACAACAACAACGGGATCGCGCCCATGCCCTGTTTTGATCCCAGGTGAAGCCAGACGCAGTTAGAACCCCCCTCCCGGAATAGTTATTATTGGCAATCAAGTCTCCTCTTCGCTTCCATCCTTTCTATCTAGTTCTCTTCCGTTGTGGCTGTCCTCGTGACTCGACCCTCCGAGACCTCCGGCATCCAGACCGAGATGGCCTTTTCTGACACTCGGCACCGGCGTGCCGAGTCCGCTGTTGTGTATAAGAAGCATCGGCCTCCCGATTCCCCCTTTCCTCCCTGACTGAAAGCTGGGAGCTAGAGCGCAGTATAAATCCTCAGGGCTTTCCCCTTCAAATTTATTGCTGCAGTTTATGTCTTTCTCTGTTCGATTCACAATTGACTGCTTGGTCCATAACTTGTCGCAAAGTGCCAAGCTCGGCTCGCTACACGGATGATTGATGACTAACAGGCACAAGGCTGCACCGGTGACACAACAGCAAAATATCTTCGAGACAAGCCTTCGGTGTGTGAACTTGGTCTCGGGTGAAGGCAAGGAAGAGCAAAGTCTGCTCTCTTTCTCGTTACCTTTTACTTAACCGAAAAACTCAGTCAACAACTCGACTATTGTGCCAATGTCCACTTGTGCCCCTCCAATAACCTCAGGCCGACCTTTTCTCAGACCAAGACGATGACTTCTTACGTGATACGAGTGAATGGCGGGAACGGTTGTTTCGCAACACAACAAAACCGGCCCAAAGCAACGATTTAATTTTTCCTTTCCGCACCTTCGGGCGGGCCATCTTCCTGAAGCGTCAAGGTTTCCGTCGAACTTCCCGACTTGCGTTGAGAACTTGAGAGAGCCAAGGCCGACCATCAACCCATCCGGTCTCAACAATCGGGCCGTCTGCGTCGAGATGTTTTCAGCCTGATTTTATTTTTTCTTTGATTTCCACAAAGGGAACAGGAAAAAAGAGAAAAAAGAAAAAAAAAAAAAGGAAAAATGTGGTCAGCTAGGAACCGAGTATTTCCCAGGAAAATTATTCGCCCAATATTGGACGGCGACTTTCCGTTCGGCGCTGTATGCGTGTGCGTATCTTAGTAGAACTGCGACAAATGCACCCACTCGGAGAGATGGGCATGAACCAGCCAACCCGAGAAATCCTCGTGTTTTCCCCGTCCATTGGAGGTAGGCACTACGGCGTTGATGCCTGCAGCTAATGCTAGAGCTCTTATTTTTCCACAATAGGTAGACAGCTGATACAGCACTGACTGACAGTCGCTTCGATGTCATCATCATCGGCGGTTTAGCCCGCAGAGACTCATTTGACTAGTGCATCCTGGAAAAGCGTCGTTCGCCGCTGTTTAGGCAGCAGATACGCTCGGACAAAGCAGAGACTAAACCGCATGATGATGCAGCGTCATTGTCCCCATCATCACCATCATGAACTATCCAGCAAACAGCATGTGCCGGTCACTTAGTCGGCTGCGAACTCACTCCTGAGTGGTGTTACTCTACTTAGTTTTCCAGGTCGTTTCTTTTACCCGGTTGGTCTGTTCGCGCCGGCGCAAGGAAAATTATCATCGTCATTATTCGACCCGAGCAACAGCTTCCACGCAGTTTGACTGTTTAGGTGGACCCTTGGGTGGTCGATTCCGTGCCGATGATTCGTTATCCGGGAATCCGCCGTGTTCCGGAAAAAAAAATGCGCAAGTCGGCGAAAGACACACATGTCTCTCTAGGCTAGACTCTAGTCTAGATAGCTAGATTCATGCAGTCTGTCTCTTGGTCGGTGAAATTAATTTCCCCTACGAGCATCCGAGAGGAATGGGGCCATGTGCGTGATGGAGACCTACTTTTTTCCGTTCTGGAGAGAGAGAGAGAGGAGGAGGAGGGGAGGACCCAGAAAAGTCAGATTGTGCTACCCTCGAATGAGCCAATCTTGGGTTTGGTTCCGACACAGGAACAGTCAACCGAGTTGGGAGGGAGCCAATGGAAAGGCTGAGGGCCGAGGGAAGATGACGATTTTCGGTCGGCGCGCGATGTTTTAGCCCCCCCGACCGCATCCACTCGATCTCCTCGAAAAACCGGGTCCGCCTCTCTGTTTCCCCCCACATGCCTTTTTCCCTTTGCGCCAGAGCCCCCACCCCGTTTTTTGCCGAGAAAGACTTGTCGATTCTTGGTCGACTCTTGTTCCTATACCAAGGCGAAATACGATGAGCTTCGGTATTTCTTCTCTGGCTTGTCGCCTTGGCGCCGAGTTTTCGCGGTCAGTGCGGGTATACCGGAACGCCATTGACGTAGTTGGCCCGGCAAAAAATGGGGGACTTCACGCAGGGTTTTCCGGGGGGGTGGAAGAGAGGGGGGCAATGATGGGGATGGGAGGGGTGGAAGGATTCGCCACGAGATCTCTGACAGGCACGTTCAGCTGCGCGACCATGGGAAGGAAAGACGATGGCAGATCCGGGCGCATAATTTCCTTACGGGACTACAGAGTGTCGACTGTCAAGTGTCAGAGTTTGCATTATTGGGAGAGAGAAAAATGGGAAGAGTGATATCTTAGATCCAATTAGCACCGGTGGAGACTATGAGGTGCGACTATGTAGCAGGCTTGCAGCTCACCTTGCAGGATGTCTGTCTGTTAGGAGAGATAATAGTAATATTACTTTTCCACATCTGTCGCTATGAAATTCCGCTGCCTGCTCTTGGCTTGTCTCATGGGGAAATAAAAATACGAAGGGATGGATCGATGTTTTTTCAATTCTCATGCAGTGAGCCACGGCTAATCATATTGCTCTGCGCGTGTTGTCGGAGGGAAGGTGTTAGGACGGGCCAGCGGACAGTTTGATCTAAGTCTTTTTCCGGCATTCGGTGGAGATGTGAATTTGAGAATCATTGGATAAAGGCATGGAATGCTAGCAATTGGCAGATGTCGCTGACAATCGGAAATGGAAGGAGGAGAGAGAATCACTTGACGAAAAGGGTAAATCAACAGGAGGGGAAAAGAAAAAAAAAAAAAAAAAAAAAAAAAAAAAAAAAAAAAAAAAAAAAAAAAGAAAATGCTGTAGCGGTTACATCCTTCTCTCACCCTCGGAACGCTAGCTCCATTCGAGCCAAAATCAGAGAGATGATGGAGATGGAGATGGAGACGCGGAGAGAGAGGGTGATATTGGCCCATAGTATAGACTAGTTCACTTAGTAGGAGGTGGGGGAGAAGAGAGAGAGAAAGGGAAAAATTGGGGAGCTGGAGACACCGTCGCGGCCAGAGACGGTGCGGGGTGGAGCCTCCCAGCCGACGGTGGAGGATGGCGTCGAATCATCATGCAAAGCCTCCCTCCTAAAGCACCATGAAGGAGGAGCCTTTACCCTACCATTCCCCTCCAGGTTAAACCTCTTTGGGCCAGAGCTTATTCATACTGTTGTAGATATCATTATTAACTTCATCTTTCCATTGGCGCATGAGGTGTCTCGCCTTGCAGGATGAAGGACGCTAGGCGCGGTCGGGAAACCCAACGGAAACGGCTTCCCGAACGACGGCCGAATCTCGTTGCATTCAAGCCGTCTGCTTTTCGTGACGCGAGGATTCGGGACGGCAGATGAGTAGGAGGGTAGGTAAGTTCGCTACGGTATGAGAATATGTTGCGGTTTCATGCTGGGAAAAAAAGGTGGTGACGGCCCGATATGATTGACCCTTGAATGACGGGGGATGCGGTTAAAGATGAGTGGACTTTTGGCGGCTGAAATGCTGAACGCACAATGGCGCCCGCATTCAGCCTGCCTACTACAGTTACACACATAACACGATGGGCGGCGATTATTCAGCCAACATCCAATCTAGCTTAATTAACTAACTCACTTGAGAGTTAGGCGAACTTCCCCGTGGGATTTTGGCAATGCCTTTCCTTCCCTCGCTTAAGTTGCTACCTTCGGACAACGAGGGCTACTAAATAGGCAGGTCAGCCCTGCGCGGTCAGCTCCACGTTTGGGTTCAGGTTCCCGCAACGATGGACGGGCGCGGCAACGATTGGCCAGGGCGTGCGCGCACGTCCGCTCTCATAGGCTGGCGGCTTTTTCAGGGCAGGATCATGGAAAAGTGGAGCCGCACGGTGTCCTCGGGTTGGTGGTAGTTGGTTGATGATGATGATGATGATGTTGATGATAGTGGATGGTGGTGGAGGAGAAGATGGTGTGAAGCCATCCATCAGCCCAGAAGGGAGGGATGGATATCGAATGGAGTGGAAAAAAGATTTACTGTCACCTTGGTGGTAGAATAGGAGAATGAGAGAATCTGACCTGTGCCTGTACTTTGTACATTGTATTACTTAACTTACTCAAAGGACTGAATGGCCAATAAGAAGATACAGGGGCCGACCCGAATGTTAGACTATCTGTGTACAATCCGTGGATAAATGACCAGTATGTATGGTTCCCCCTTTTTTTGCTGTGTTCGAACCTTTCTTATTTATTTCCCGAATTTGAATGCTTGGGATTTTTCTTTTTGTAATGTTTCTGCTTTTCTTTTTCCGCTGGTTTAACAAATAAAACAGAATATTGAGTTACTTTTTTTTCTCATTTATTTAATTTCCTTTTTAGATTACCCAAGGGGAAAAGGCACCAAGACCGGGCTGCGTGATGTCATTGCTCACTGCATTTCCAGCGCATCCACAAGTGGGCCACGGGACTGCGCCAAAAAAGATGCTTAACCCAGCGTTATTGATGCATCCGGTCCCCTGCTCCACAAAACAAACAATGGTACGGCTCATTATGGGTCTGCGTAGCTTGGTGGAGCTCTCCCTCCTCCTCCTTCTCCTCCTCCTCTCCAGTTAGTTAGTTTTAATTCAGTTCGGGGGATAAGAGATTGTCGGCCAACATGCATGCTTGCCACAACCGACAGGCCTGTCGTCTTCGAGAAAGTAGATAACCCCCCTTCTTCCCCCCGTCTTCTCCGCGTTGGCTCCAGTCCTGTTTTTATTTTTTCTTCTCTTTCTTGTGTCACATCACAACTCCTCCTCCTTTTCGACCAGGACAACAGCAAAAGGAGCAACGCGACAGGAGTTCCCTTTTGGAGAAGTGAGCGAGTCAACTTAAGTGTTTGATCGCTTCCCAGATTCATGACCATTGTCCTCATCGATTGGTCATATATCTCGACAACAGACACAACAATACTCTTTCGCATAGCATCACTTCACAATGGCGCCGACCTACGCTGGCCTGTCGGGCAGGAAACTGTCCCTGGCCGTCTCGACAATTGCGACGATGGGTTTCTTGCTGTTCGGTTATGATCGTGAGTCTCCCTCGCCGGCTATCCCCGATCTAGCCATCCGGATCACATGCTAATCTTAAAAATGTCTAGAGGGTGTCATGTCCGGTATTATCAGTGATACCGCGTTCGAAGACCTCTTCACTGCCACCAAGAACAACGCTACCATGCAGGCCTTGGTTACATCCGTTTATGAATTAGGTTAGTCGCAAATATCTCCCTAACGAGTTACAATTGCGGGCCTCCAATTCTAACACGTCTCGTCGCACAGGTTGTCTGGTGGGCGCTATGTTCGCGCTCTTCTTCGGTGACAAGACTGGACGTAAATGGATGATCTTCTCGGGTGCCATTGTCATGATTATTGGTGTCGTCATTCAGGTCACCTCTTATGCCGGTCACATTCCTCTTCTGCAGTTCTTCATTGGTCGTGTCATCACCGGTATCGGTAACGGCATGAACACTTCCACTATCCCGACCTACCAGGCCGAGTGCTCCAAGACTAGCAACCGTGGTCTGCTCATCTGTATCGAGGGTGGTATCATTGCCATCGGTACTGCGATTGCCTACTGGATTGATTACGGTGCCCACTTCGGTAACAGGGACCTGGTGTGGCGTTTCCCCATCGCTTTCCAGATCTTCTTCGGTCTCATCATCATTTTCGGCATGTGGTTCCTTCCCGACTCTCCCCGTTACCTCATCTCCAAGGACCGCGTCCAGGAGGGTGAGTACGTGCTTGCCGCCCTGGGTGGTTGGGAGATCCACGACCACGAGACCCAGCTCCAGAAGCAGCTGGTCATTGACTCCATCAGAGCGTAAGTTTGCCCAGGGGGGAAAAAATGGGTGGATGACGCGTGGCACAACTAGCTAACACCAAGTTCCAGTTCGAACGCCGCTGGCAAGGACGTCGGATATCGTGACCTTCTCACTGGTGGCCGCTCCCAGCACTTCCGTCGTATGATCATCGGTTCCTCCTCGCAGATTTTCCAGCAGCTCGGTGGTTGCAACGCTGTCATTTACTACCTGCCTGTGTTGCTCCAGGACTCCCTTGGCGAGACTGAGAACTTCTCCCTGGTCATTGGTGGTGTCAACATGATTGTCTACGCCATCTTTGCCACCTTCTCCTGGTTCTTCATTGAGAAGATCGGTCGTCGCAAGCTTTTCCTGGGTGGATCCTTCCTGCAGTGCATTGCCATGGTTATCACCTTTGCCTGTTTGATCCCTGGTGACCAGGAGACTGCCAAGGGTGCTGTCTTCGGTCTGTTCCTCTACATGGCCGCTTTCGGTGCCGCTTGGTTGCCTCTGCCCTGGTTGTACCCTGCTGAGCTGTCCCCCATCAAGACTCGTGCCAAGGCCAACGCTGTCTCGACCTGCAGCAACTGGCTCTTCAACTTCCTGATTGTCATGATCACCCCAGTCATGGTCTCCCACATTGGCTGGGGTACCTACCTGTTCTTCGCCGTCTTGAACGGTCTGTTCATCCCCTTCATCTGGTTCTTCTACCCCGAGACCGCCAACCGCTCTCTGGAGGAGATCGATATCATCTTCGCTAAGGGTTACACCGAGAACATCAGCTACGTGCGCGCTGCCCACGAGCTGCCCAAGCTCACCGACGACGAAGTCGAGCAGAAGGCCATGGAGTACGGCTTCGGAGGTGCCAGCGACGAGGAGAAGGTTACCACCGCCGAGGTCTCGGGCTCCAACTCCGCCCGCGAGTCGGAGTAAGGGTGAAGCATGGAATCTTTTGCATGGTCATGAATATAAAATGTTTGGAAGCATTTTCACGCTTTTTGATACCTGCTACGCGATTTTAGAGCATAGCCGGCTCTCTCTGAGACCACGGTCTAGGGAGTTCTAATCGTTATTATTCCCCCCTTGCTTTTTTTTTACTCTTCTGTTACTTAGTTTTAGTGATACCAGTGCAAAACAGGATGCCATGGGGCATCCTTGCGTGACAGAATTTAAACACTTGTGCATTCACATTACATTCTCCATACAACTTTAACAGGACCATCTTCCTGGGCTCTTCCTAGCACTCTCCCAGACTTTCAACTTATACACGTAGCCTAAGGCAGTTACCATTACCACCCCCACAATATCCCCCTAGCCTCAGGCATTCCCTAGCACACAATGTGGACTGAACCCGCAGGCAATTCCTCAGTGCTACACCCACCCTGGTCAGGCAAGTGGAGAGAGTCTTCTTGCTGCCATGTGGCTGTCACACTTGCTCCACGCCTCCTTTTCCTGTATTTGTTTTTCTTTTTATTACTGTCTTTTCCCCTCTCTCTGTGTCGATCAACGGACTGGAGCCACACCGATAGGTCAAGTGGGAACGTGCAGCTGCAAAGCATCCCGTTGGAGACAGTCAATCGGTGAAAGACACTTAGAGCTGCAGGTCCCTTCTCCAGGGTGGACCTGGGAGATCCACACTATGGTTGAATCGCAGTAGTATGCACGGGTTAGCAAGTGCGGGGGCGAATTGATCGACCTGGATGGTTAGTCAATCCATTCTCTGTGGATATCGTTGCTGTAGCGGCGGTGAGTTGTACTACGCCATAGGCTAGGACAAGTCCTGAACTCGGAAGATATCACACACTTCAGGTTATCACTGGGATTGACAGTGAGAGAGGTACCCATCCCGTCAAGCTATGAACGCATGATGTCCATGGTATGGATATGATATATCCAAAAGAAGCAATAGAATGCATACATACATATAATTCGTCGATGGAGTCAATCAATCAATCCTTCTTCACCTTCAAGCTCTTATCCAAACACTCCACCACGTCCTCGACCGTCTTCCCCCGCTGTCGATCATCCGGCTTCTCTTGTCCCAGGATAGGATCATCCGCGACGGTCTGATACACCTGAGCCACGGCGTAGAACCTAAAACACACACAAGTCGGCCAGTCAGCATCATAATTACCATGACTATACCAGGAAGTATTTGGATCACACATACAAATCACTTTCAAACCCCCCGTCATCCCTCATCGTATCCCCAATTTCCTTCATCTCCCTCACCCACCGATACGCCTTTGGCGGCATCCCTACCACCCCCTTCTCCGCTATCCGCAGCGTCGCCGCATTGTACTCCTCCATCAATTCTTGCAGCTGCGGAAGCACACCCATCGAATGCGCCGTAGTAAACGATTGAATAGCCAACGCGAAAAACCCCTTAGTCAGAGAAGCAAAGCACATCTTCAACCCGGTCGCTACGCCAATCCGGTCCGAGATATGCTTCATGTTCAACGTGCGGGATAACTTCTCGTCTGGGATTTGCTCGGGACCGGAGACTATCAAGCTGGGACAATGCCAAGCTGGTTCGTTGGGGTTGGTTGGCTGCAATGGCCGCGGTGGGCCACCCACGATGCCCCCGTCAATGTAGCGGAGGTAAGATGATGACGATGTCCCACTTGTTTCAGTAATGAGTGCTTCTATCTCGCGCGCTGTCTTTGGCGACACGGCATTCAGATCAATCACCCATAGCGGGGTATCGCGGATCGAGGGCCGCGCGGACGATCCTTCCACGATGCGCCGGGCGGTTGCGAGTGCGTCCCTTGGTGGAACGATGGAGAGGAGGCAGTCGCTCTGGTCGACCAGGTCTTGCATCGAGGGACGGAGCTCAATGCCTGCTTCCCATGC
Source organism: Aspergillus eucalypticola CBS 122712 (assembly GCF_003184535.1). Taxonomy (NCBI): domain Eukaryota; kingdom Fungi; phylum Ascomycota; class Eurotiomycetes; order Eurotiales; family Aspergillaceae; genus Aspergillus; species Aspergillus eucalypticola. The sequence goes on along the minus strand of NW_020290284.1, from coordinate 948,898 downwards.
TCGGCGTTGGGTGGCTTCGCTGTGGGGAATTGCGGTTAGCTGCAATGTCAATCTGGAGGGGGAATACTGATTATAGTACCTCCGATCGGCCGCATAGGTCAGGACTCGGTAATGATGGGCGATTAGGAGCTGGGCTATGCCCAGACCCATCTCCCCGATGGAGATGATACCGATGGCTTCGAAGGGGTATGACATGGTATTGATGATGGTGATGTACTTATAATGAGAAGGTTGAAATGATTAGAAAAGGGGAGTGATAGTGAGGGGTAGATTCGGGCCCTAATCATCAGCCCTGTTCCTCCCGCGGGCTTTTATCCTCCGTGCCGGGATGGTGGCACGGACTGTCACGTCACGCCATTCATATCACCACTCGGCAGACAAATAGCAATGCTGACTAGGTGTAATGAGACGTTGGGTGACTGGGGTACGGATTGGCTGTTTCTTCATTGCTTGGGAGGAGGATTTTTGAGGGTGTGGGAGTGATTGCCATTGAACGGTCGCATGGTCGTGGCGCAATGGAATCTTGGATTTGGCGGTTTAGTCGCATTAAATGAAGATAGCGCTATCTTTGGGTATGACGTCGGTTCTTCCTATCGCTTCAGTTTCATCCAATACAGAGGTAGCTTATCGTGTATGGGTGGCTAGTGCTGAGGATGTGCTGAAGGCAGATAGGCCACTTAGGCTTTTCTTCTGTATATGTCTTCGTGAAGTAAAATCAAGGATAAACTTTTCTCAATTTTCTGTTATCTAAGTTTTGTTAGAAGGGCCTTCACCACATCAACCAGAGGGTCCTATCCGTTGTTCATAGGCTCATCAACTAACCCGATCACCCGCAAGTCCCTGCTATTTTTGAACCGCTCCAAAGATTACGTTGGAGAGCCAAAGCATGCCACGAGGCATGAATTGAAAGTAAAGACGCCATAGCCACATCGTCGAAGCTAATAAGGTGCAGACATCGGACACAGACTGTCGCTGTGTTGTTCCCGGATAGCCCCTTGCATCAACCGCGATCCTAGCGTGTTGTTGAGGGGAGATGAGTAGGTATGGATAGAGATATCCGCGCCCTTGCAGCGCGAACCATGATGCAAGGGGTACACTTTATGAAGGACAACGTAGCGGACATTCCGCCCTTCAAGGGGCTGTCCATACGAGTGGAGGTGAGAATTTCTACACATTTCAGCGCTACCACGTATTTCTTGTAACTGATGCCCCTGTTGCGCACGTTGCCCTGCTGGGCTTTAGCGGCGCTTCCAAGCTCGCTCGTATCGTCTGCTCGAGTAATCACGTCGATGTATGCTAATATAATCGAAGGGTTTGTTAGACCCAAAGTGGCGTCGAGGAATGTCCCCAAGTTGGGGATTTAAGAGCCATCACTTCTAGCCTTTTCCTCCCAGAAAAAGGCTAGCACTCATCGTTATTAATAAAACTTGGCTACAGCTATGGTTTAATGGCTTGTCTTCACTGTTGTACGTATGATCTTAAGGACCACATATGTGACAGTAGGAGATAGCTTCCATCCATTCATGAGAATCTTGAGAATCTTGAGAGCTTATGCAGCAAGCTGCCACATGCTAGCCATGTAGAGCTATACCTGAGATGCATAAAGCATGGACGCAGTGGCTTTTCTATACTTCATGCATACATCAACTGAAACGTAATCAAGGCTTAAACAAGAGCAGAAGAATTCGATAGTCTCTTCAAGTTAGTTTAGCGGTATGTTGCCAAGATGCCATGGCACCGTATATTAGAACTATTCTGGTCAAAGCAGCACACTTCGAATATGCCACGATGCGCCAAAGCCAGTCTATCTAGTGTTAGATCTATTTTCGGTAACAGAACCATCGACCGGTTAGTCTGGAGTACGCCAAAGCACTGGCATACTGTGATTACAAGGAAACGTCATGCCCGATTCATCCTGTGCCCAGCATTCCAGTACAGGCACCGTCCCTGATAATCTGACCAGGAGGCGAACCGATTGGCGATTGGGCTGCGCCAATACCAGCAATTGCGTGCAGTATCCATGGGATCTCATATGCATGGGGATATCTTAGCAAATGCCGAAGGAGCTGATTTACGGCTGCCTTCCATGGGTATATAAGTGACGCTATACTACCGTTGGTGGAGTTCTTCATAGTCCCTGACCCCAACCTCAAGTGATGCTGCATAGTTAAAGTCAGAATACAATGCGTGTATGGCATTCTATACTTCTTCTCCCGGTTCTGGTGGCCTCAACTGCAACCGACCAATGCCATCCTGCACAGGCCAGCAGCCGCAAAGACTGGTCCGTCCGGCAACCCTTCCTCCCACTTCAAAGCTAACATCACCAGGGGTGACTTGACCACCCAAGAAAGAACCGACTATATCGACGCAGTCTGGTGCCTGCGAGGACGTCCAGCACTCCTCCCCAACGACCAATATCCAGGTGTACGAGACCGCCACGATGACTTTGTAGCGTAAGTGTACAACCCCCACCACCTATGCTAGCCTAGCCCTCATCTAACGAACATCCAGCACGCACATCAACTACACCCTGCACATCCACAACGACGGCCTCCTCCTACCTTGGCACCGACACTTCCTCCACCTCTACGAAAAAGCGCTCCAAGACGAATGCAACTACCAAGGAAGTGTTCCGTAAGCTCCCTCCCCATCTCTCCCCAATCAATTTTCCCTCCTAACTCCCAAATCATCCCTCCAGATACTGGAACTGGCCCCTAACCACCAACCTAACCGCCACTCCCCTCTTTGATGGATCCCCCACCTCCCTCTCTGGCAACGGCTCACCCCAAAACAACACCTCCACCCTATGCCCCTTAAACATCTCTCCCTGCCCATCGCCCGGCACCGGCGGCGGGTGCGTAACCACCGGCCCACTTTCGACCTGGGTCATGCACCTGGGTCCCTTCTCCCTCTCGCAAGTTATCCCCTATGGCGACCTCCCCGCCAACGCCTTCGCCTACAACCCACGCTGTCTCACCCGGAACTTCACGACGGACTGGCTCGCTGCCCTGAACACCCAGGACAAAGTGGACGACATGATTGCGGCCGCTGATCTCCAGGAGTTCTTGGAGCTGATGAGCCCAAGTGCGAATGGGTATGCGGGGGCACATGAAGGCGGGCATGCTAGTGTGGGGGCGAATATGTTGGATACGTTTGCGTCGGCGCAGGACCCTGTGTTCTTTTTGCATCATGCTATGGTGGATAGAGTGTGGACGTTGTGGCAGTGGGGTGATTGGGAGGCGAGGAAAGGGGCTGTGAATGGGACGACGGTCGTGCATGATCCGCCTGGGGCGCCGGTGGTGACGCTGGATACGGTGATGGAGTTTGGGGTGTTGGATGAGCCGAGGAGGGTGGAGGAGGTTATGGATGTGTTTGGGGGGGACTATTGTTATCGGTATGATTAGGATGTCTTAGTAGGTTATGAATGTGGGTTCGTGATGTATACACTTAGTATATAGGGCATAGTATAGTAAAGGAAGTTTGTGTTCTCAATACACAGTCGCCTGCTGAACATCAAGATGTCCCGAAAATAACTCCTCCTTGCCCGGATCTTCAGGCAACTCGACACCATAGAACTTCCTCAATACGTCCTGGATGACATCATAGCAAGCGCCATACCGCACGAGCTTCATATCCCGAAAGTTGATAATAGTCGACGACGCCCGCGGCACACTAAACGTGCGCTTCCCATAATCGATGACGATATCCGCAGCCTCCACGATCTCGGGCTCTATGTCCTCAATGCGGACCTTCATCCCCGACCCTGAGATGTTGGCCGACGAACCGAGCAGTGGTAATCCCGATGCATGGCATAACCGAATGAGTTCCTCCTGGAAGGGTCCTCCATTGACTAGCATGGAAAGGGTGCCGTCGTGCGTACAGCGCGAGAGCAACTCAGGGCCGAGTTTCTGGATGATTGGGTGGTCGGGCCGAAACGGGGCCGCGACGCCGACGGGCACATCCAGATCCACGCTTAAGGTCCGAACCATGGATTCTTCGCGGGCCGGGAGGACGTGAATTTCTTGATGGAGCGCGTAGCTTCCGATCATGGCGTGCTTCTTGTGTGGTTTGCGGCGCTTCGTTGTGAAGAGGCGGTCCAGGGCTGCTGGGTCGCTGGCCACCAGGCCGTAGCCGATGCTGCCGGGGATGAGGGCAATGCCTTGATTTTTGATCACTTCGAAGACGCGTTGGGCGTCGCGGGGGACGTCGATTGGGGTGGTTGAGTAGGTCATTGTGCTTATGTTTGGGGTAAGGGGAGTAGAGTGGAGAGAAGGATTCTGATGCTGATGTTGGTGGGGAGAAGGATCCTGGGCGAGAATCCGGGGGAGCTTATAAGCTAGAGATCTTACGTGCGGGGTGCAGTAGACGCGAAAGGGGAAGAGAAAGGCTGTTCGTGTGACTGTGATCATGCTGACGCCACTTTCATCATGTCTCTATACCTGGGTATCTGGGGATAATTCTCCAGCAATCGGGCGGGCAAGTGACAACAGGCAGCAGAGGTAAACAAAGGAACCAAGCGCAATTGCCTCGGGTAAAAGAAATACAATGTACCGAGCACCGATTTGAAATTGCCTCATTCGGGTTCACTCATAATTTCCAGCTGGTGGTTGGTCGTTTGACTGATCGGACCCTCTGTTGCTCGGACGGTGTAGCGGTGACCTTGGATGAACGGAACACGCGGCAGCTCGAACAAGGTTTCATTCATGCCGGTAGCCGGGATTTCGATTAGATCGCCTGGACATCTGCCTTCGGCTCTTCGGAATAGCCCAGTTCAGGAAGGTGATGGAGTTGCTGTTGTAGGTCTTGCGTGTGTTGTGGACAGTCACTAATGGTGACGTACCCGATGGGGTCAAGTCGGGTACCCATTGCTTTTGGCTTTTGCAACTGGAAGCATATAGAGAATACGGGGAGTGACAGTCAACCATGAACGTCGAGATGGCCAGTATGGGACCGAGGTAACATTGATAGTGGTGAATTATCTTGATAGCGGGTGTGGGATCGCCTTCGCTGTGTCACTCCACGAAAAGCATAGCTCGACTACTTATTCAACAAGTAGGGGCTAAAAGGATCTGTGCTGCGAGACTGAGAAAGACGTTCAGAATGCATTCAACAGCCAACCAGTCATACTGGACAGGTGATGCTACTGTCGATGTATATCAGTCACTCAGTTAATACAGCAGAGTACGTCCATGAGACTATAGGTTTCTATCCGAAGGATGGGTCAGTACCTCCGCCATTAATCTGGGGAGCACGGACTAATCTTGACATACTGCAAGTTCTCCAGCTACATTAGAGCGCTCGCCACAGCTTTCAGGCATATTTGGACATTAAGAATGCTTGTCCTGCCGCGCTGTCGGAAAGGGGAGCTGTTGAGGGTTTACCAGCTCACTATACGCTGCAAAGTATTTTTACTGGGCTCCTTTCAAGGTTAATAGAAGCCATTCCGATGAGAGGCAGGGGAGTTGGAGCACTGGGCCCTGGTGTGACTAGCTGAAAGGCTTTCGACGAGTTGGACTTGGCGGAGAAGTCAGGGAATACGCCTTATCTGGGTCTTCTACAGGATACCTTCAGAGAGCATGGGACAACCATTGGGACCTGACAAAAATCTCGGCGTAGGAGAGTACACTAAGAAGGTAGTCTTAGATGTCCTGAATTACGAAGCATCAGCACGCAACCCATGTCCACAGTATACGGACTCTTGCAGCCTCTCCATGGCAACGACCCGTAAAGTCACGATTGTGGGCCACCGACCTGGCTGGAACCACAGCAGAACAAAGTTAATGATATAATAAATCGGAACATTCAGCTACAGTCTAGATCCAGCCAAAGACCTACTAGGGCACCGGCTTCAAGTGACAAAATCATTACTGAGGATACAGCCAGTATATTCTCTGGTTCTCCCTGGGATCGGAAGTAATCACCCGGGCAACCAAGCATCTCAGTTACGATTTCTCCCGTGAGTCCGTGAATGCAGCATGCGCTAGCCTCCTGTGTCAAAATTTGGGGATGCTGAAACACCCAATCTACCTGCAGCATTGGCAACAGTCCCCGACGTAAAGATCGACCACTCCGATATTCTGGCGGTGAAGCTATAGACAGGGATCAAGCTGTGAAGAGGAGGAAGAATGTAAACTGTAGGCGTAGTTTATGTGTACACTTCAAGTTCCATCTCTGGGACTGGGGGAGGTATTGGATAGGTCGAGTGCGAATATATTTTTGTACAATAATACACCACAGGTACGAAGTAAACAGTGTGGGATTTATGGTTGAACGCTAGAAATACGCAGATAAAGTTGATAGATCCAATGGAGCGCGGGGAAGCACATCTTCTGATAAGCTAGGCGGGAAAGTACAAGATGGCTGGCTTTCATCTCCGGGGCCAGATGGAGTACCCTTGTTCCTGGAGGGGATGGATTGATTCGGCGCAAGAATCTAGCTTGGAGCCGCCCAAGGCCGATGTTGGAACAGGGATTGTGTGTGCGATGTATTGTGAAGGCCGGGGTGGTTGTGGAGTTCCACTCACGGGTTGCTTCGCGCCGAGTAGCTTGCTTCCTGACTCTCTGAGCAAATCAGCTGCTGGATCGTTAAGTGGCTTTGGCTCGAATATTGGAGGCATAACCACACAAGGAAGATGACAGTAGAATAAACTGAAACAAGATTCTGTCATGCAAGCCGGGCCGAGATCGGGCGGACGCTACTTTTGCCGCGGTCGAAAGCGGCCCAAATTCAACTCTCTATAGCCGAATTAGGGCCTAAATCCATTATAATACATTAACATCTGCTAGGAGAGCTGGGTGTAGTACTTACGTATACGGGAGAGTAGCTGCTAGTGGTACTCCGTACAGTAAAATTTAGATGCATGTCGGAGGTTTCTTGGCTGCGTTTTCAACAATCCCAAGCAGTCATCGATTGGGGATCTGCTGGATTTTGCAGAAGGCGGCTCGATCCGGTCCATGGCGTCCGAAAGTCACCGGCCTGTCAATTTGTTCCAAGGAGCTGATCGCCTAAGGCGGTTGCTGGTGGAGTTACTTAGTAGTCGAGAGCCCGCTGATATGATTACTCACATATCTATAGGTTTTGTTCCCTGACACTGTCAGTACTTAGTCTATCGGATCAGTTGAGGTTCAACTTCTCGAATCCGAATCCGCCGACTCTGCCTTCCAGTCAGTCAGAAGAACAGTAAGTATACAACTGTTGACATATCACTCAGCTTGAGTCCTGTAAGCCCCACCAATACAGATCACATTGAAAAGGATGTTTCAGTCCGGAGTACCTGCTTGAAGACCCACTTCCCGACTCAGCCGTCAAGTTGGAAGACCCATTCATGGTATATCGGATATATCACCCACGGATTTTGCTCGGTGCCTGCGTTTAACCTGTTCACCAGTTGGCCAGATCACAGCAGACGCAGACTGCAGTCTGGGACAGACATCGCACTTGTGTCTTTACCGGCCACCCAAAGCAAGTAGGTCGATGTCTATACATCAACTTGAATAAAATGCAAAAGTGCTTTTGACTACGGGGACTTCCCACATCGTGTGGGCTGAAAAGCTTTCCTCAGGCTACCATATAAGACACAATCCGTACCCGATCAGTTTTCATCCTTTACCAAGAGTTGACCATTCGTTAGCCTTTCTCAGCTCCCACTCTCTTCTCGTGGTAAAGCCACCTGCAGACCACTATGCCCCGAAACTCTTCGAGACGGCAAACCAGGAACGGACCTGAGACGCCCCCACGCAACCCCTTAGTAACCAAACGGTCTCCAATTTCGTGGGATTACATTGAAGATTGCATGCTACTGAGAGGAATGATCCAAGCTTTGAACGAGGGAACCCTTTCAAAGCAGGTGTTCGAAAAGCTAGTGAAGAAAAGAGGAGACGATCGCTATTCTGCTGATACTGCGAGGTAAGTTGCTATCTACTATTCCAGTTCATGATTCTTCAAGCCATGAATTCTAACTTGATATTCAGACGGCGCTATAGATATCTCACCAACATTTGCACAGCAGTCGAGAAGGACCGCCGCAACCTCTTTCCACAGTTGGTTATACCAAAGCTCGAGGCGGACAAGCACGCAGACGATGCGTATATGAGTGGTCAAGAGCCTGAAGACGATTATTTCCTATCGCCAAACCAAACACCATGTTCCAATACGAGCACCTCTCCTTCAGTCGAGTCTTCTGCTACTCTGACCCCAACTCCCCGCCGCAGCCATCGGCGGAGCAGCCCTGAAGAGCCTGGCACACCCACCCGCCCATACCGCCGTAGGGAATCTGACCGACGGCAGAGCAGTGCTCCTTATCAGCGTGGTGGTTCGTCGCGAACGAATCCCCAACCTCCTGCAAGAACTCCCGCTCCTCCCAGGCGTACTCAAGGACCGAGTATCTCGCGTGGTTCTCGCCAGTCACGATCCAAGTATCGAACACCCGCGGCCAACCAGAATGTCTGGTCCGAGAGCCAACATTGGAACTTTGAGGCAAGATTCACCCATGACTGATTGCCGGTCTGTTCAGTGAATCCTAGTTTTGTCTTTCACTCATTTCGGCTTCCTGTTATTTTTTTTTTTTTTTTTTTTTTTTTCGAGGGTTCCAGCAGTTGTCGGACCTGTCACTCGTTAGCTTATGCTTGACCGTCTGCTCAATTGTTCCTGTATCCGTTCTTTGACGTTACTGTTTGGAACTGGAAAATGGAAGGATTTGTACGGTTCAAATGGTTGTGCTCTGATTGTGTTTAGCTCTACGTTTGTTTACCTCGTTTTATTTATCCTGGGCCGTTATTCTACTATCATGTTTCCATTTGACTTGATCCCAGTTGCAGTGAAATATATGACAGAAGATGTATTTAGTTAGTTAACTTAGTTTAAAAAATGCCACGATACAACTAGAATTAAAACATTACTGCATAATTTAAACCTCCATTTTTTCCTTTTTTCCTTTTTTCCTTTTTTGTATTTTGTTTTTCGGTTCAATGCTGAGAAACCTCTCTTCTTGACATTGCAAAATGCTTCCACAACTATACTTCTTGAGCACCACGGACCTCCCTGGAAGTGGTGTTGATACACGTTCCACCCTGTGTGTATATTAAACTTTGTATGATAGCTTTTATTACAACTCAAGTCCGTTTTAAATCGTTGTGACGACCTGTCGCCTACCATTTACCTCGTCTCTCCGTATCTCGCACTTGGGCTACTCTTGACACTTTTACTTTTGATATCACATATTTACCAGACATTTTTCGCCCACATATCATGTCTTCTGGTTTTTTTTTTTTTTTTTTTTTTTTTTTTTTTTTTTTTTTTAGAAAAAAAAAAAACTAATTCTGTTTATGATTTATATATTCGAAGTCTCTGGTCTTGGTAATCTTCATCTGATATACAAGTGAGTCGCTAACCAGGTCGTACAGCAGCGAATAGATACTATTGTCAAGGCTTAGGTCACAAGATCACCCTAACTATGCGCTATCTCAATCTATTGATTTAGGTCTGCTGTTTCCTCGATATATGCGTTTCGATCGAAGGTAATGCTTTGTCTTTTATCTTGATATGGAAGACTAGTAATGTAGGAACTGGACTAATTGGGTGTCTCCGTTGTAACACTGTTTAAACAACGTAGTTCATTATTACTCAATCCCTAGCTACTAGACTAAGACCATACACAACCAATATCCAACATACCCAATCATCAACCGGCACAACTGTCAAGAACCACATCAATCATAATCTCCCAAATCGACCATAACCTTACAACACCCCCACACAGATGTAATACCCCAACCATAAATTAGTACAACCCGTCCCCACTGCCGGATTCCAAGCGATGATATCCGTCACTGACACACTCTTCTTCTGCGCCACTGTCGTACAAGTATCCCCAGAGGCAACCAGATAAAAGGCATCGCAATTACTCACCATCCCCGATTGAGTGGGCAATGGCGTGGTAACACTCGTGGTGGTGGAGGTGGTAGTCGTAGATATGGTTGTAGTGGTGGTAGTGTCACTCACTCCGGTACAGACATAGTACCCCAGCCAGAGAGTATCGCAGTCGGAGCCAACACCCGGATTCCACGAGTAGAAGTTGGCAAGTGTGATACCGGCGCTGGAGGCAATGGTGACGCAGGTGTCGGTGCTGGATACTAGGTGGAAGGAGTCACAGTTGCTGGTCATGCCGGGCTGGGTTGGGGAAGGGGTAGCCACGGCATTGATGGCTGCGGCGGCTGTGAGGGTGGTGGGAGTGCCACCGTCGCGGGGGATGTGCGCTGCGGCTGAGGCAAGGGAGGTGAGAAGGGTGAGGAGGGTGATGTATGTGAGATACATGGTGGATATTCTTGTAGTTCTTGATATCTTGAGAGGAGAGAGGCTGTTTCTGAGGATGAGAGATGAGTCTGGATGGGAGGGTAGGAAGGTGGTTTATATAGTCCTCCATGATGGCAAAGTTACCCCTATGGAGGCATCAGTGAGATACTACTATGGACGCCTATCTTGCCCTGGGCTCTCGTCAGGCAAGTCATGTCTTGGAACGATCCTGGTTGGTGATGCTGTATAGCGAGGATAGTCTGCAAAAGTCTCACCACGACGGACACTCCGGGTAAATCGGGTGACGAGTGTCTTGCTGCCGGGTGTTACCTTGTGATGTGGAATTCACCTACTCAGTAGTACTGACGGCTGTAGTCTTCCCTTTTTGCACGACGTCTCTTCATATCCGTCGTAGTATTTCCGCTCCCGATGGCCAAGACCGGCTAATCCGTTCCATAACGGAAGATGGTCCATGTTTTCTTAGAGCCTGAGACTAAAGTTCTTCTCCTTCTAATGCAGCACCAGGTCTGTTCCGCAGCTGACCGAGACAACGGTGAACCACTCGGGAGACAGGGAAGTGGTATTCAGGCGTCCTACCAACCGGGATCGCTTGGAGCCTGAGAGGGGAGGCTCGACCCTGAAGGTGTTATGTCTCACAAGTACAGAGTGCTGACTGGAGGAGTTTTATCGGACCCTGTTCAAACTCGAACTAGCTTTCGATAGTTGCTGAGCTTGCATCCGGCTTGACCCTTTTTGATCCCCGCCGGTGGCCCGATGCTTCCTGATATGGAAAGCGTCGCCAATGACCAGACTAGTCCTCCTGCGTGTCACTGCAATGCGACAACGCCACTCCTGTCACTAGGGTCTTGGTGCATTGGAGGGCTTTCGAAGAGGAGGGGGGAAATGCGGGGGAATGGCCGCGGGGAAGGGGGCCGGACTGATTGATGAACGGGTCAGGAACCACACCAAACATCGAGAAATGGCATCTTGTCCACTGGTAGTCCATAATGCAAATCGGATTGTCTGCGGAGCAAAGTAGTATGTTCAATCTCATCCGACAGTTCTTGAACCACTTCAACTATATTCGGGTACTGCTTGGACATTCGATACGATATGACGTGAGATTGTAATTGGTAGCGTCGGTAATAGTGCGGAGAAACTCCTGCTTGCTTGCTTGCTTGCTCAGTTGTACAACAGCATCAAGTCACCTCTTCATCGCATCAACCCATCACGCAGCTACTCACATGGTGGTTGAGCGTCTGAGACTCACGGGCGGGGAAATGGAAATGTCTCAAGCCACGGCGAGTGGCATGTCTGACCTCATGGAACAGTTGAATATACTATAGCAGATGCTGACTGACTAAATTGCATCAATGATTATAGTAGCGTCTATAGTGGAAATGAAAGTGATCGCCGTGATACCCCACGGCCACGAATAGATACGCCCGTCATTGCTATCTCCGGCCTAGAGGCCTATGAGATGTCCTGGGATTTTGCCTCTGGTGGGATTGGCTCGACCGAAACTAGTAGGAGCTGCGTCTCTTTCAATGGAGAGTCACTGCGCAGACTATCCAGACATACTATATTGTCAACCACTGGCACTATGGCGATCATGCGGTAGTCTAAGAGGGTACAAAGTTAAAATATATAGTATCGGAACGAGGGTGGACAAGGGCAAGGGTAATACTACTTACTAGGAGTTCCCAACGAATATCGGCCACGCGACCATTTATCAATTCACTTCAGATGAAGAGCTGACCATCTAACATGAGTACATTAATATCACTCTCATGAATAACTGGGTGATTTCTTTTGACCGCAGTGCTCACGTGACCCGAACCGGCGTTCTCCGCGGCGATTTGCGGCAGGACATCCCCACTGATAAGAAACAACAACCAAAGCTTCCCCGATAGCTCCTCCCTCTAGACTCACTCCCCTCACACCGTACTCAGCTCGTATCAAGAAACAATTCTTCGTCTATCTCACAGTGATCCTATAGCCTACTGTTTGCGCCAACCCAACTATTCTCCAAACAATGACTGAACTCCTATGGCGCAGCCGCGGAGCTGCGCCGCTTTGGTCATCCCTTCGCTGTCCCCGCAGCTATTCAACTCATCACGCCGCCAGATTACTTATTGGTAGGTAAGCGATAGAGTCACTGAATGCTTTCTATTCGCATCATGTGCCATGCATGTACTCCTTCTCCGCTAACCGACACCAAGCAGATAACCCATCATTGCGAAGCCAGCATTCTTCGAACTATAAGCCCACTCCCTCCATCCCCCGCCAAACACCAGGGCAGCGCATCCCACGATCATACCTCCCCCAATCGAGACACCACCACACTTCGCGTGCAAACAACAACAATAAATCATCCACCAACAACAACACCACCAAACCCATCTCCCTCCCCACAACCCCGGACCCCGACCTCCCACACCTCAACGCCTCGCAAAACGTGCACATGACCAAAATCACCGAAAAGCCCATAACCTCCCGCCTCGCAACAGCAGCCTGCCATATCCAATTCTCCAACCCGCGGCCCTGGGAGATCCTGCGCGACGGCGGGATGACCAAAAAGGGGGATGTGTTTAGTGTAGCGCGCATTGCGGGGATCATGGCTGCGAAGAGGACACCGGATATTATACCCCTGTGTCATCCGGGGATAGGGATCACGGGGGTGGAGGTGGATGTGGAGTTGGTTGGGCCGGAGGCTGCGTCGGCCAAGCTTGGTGATGATAGCGGTAAGTGGGATTTAGGGCATGGGGGAATGAGGGTCGTGGCTAGTGTGAGTTGTGAGGGACGGACGGGGGTGGAGATGGAGGCTATGACGGCGGTAATGGGGGCGGCGTTGACGGTATATGATATGTTGAAGGCGGTGGATAAGGGGATGGTAGTTGAGGGGGTGAGGCTGTTGGAGAAGAAGGGGGGAAGAGTGGGCATTGGGTTAGGGAAGATTCTACGAGTAGTAGTAGTAGAGGTGGTTCTGAGAAGTGATTATTTATCTCTATATTGTCTATTATAGATATATATGGCAGATGTAGCTGGTGTACAGATGGCGTATATTATTCTAATAGAGAATGACACTGTCCAGGCTGGAGAATCCGGTGGCAACGCCTCCCTCGTTGACGTCTTTGCCCTTGGTCCGCATGAGCCAACCGCCCTGTTCGTTGTGCAGGATTTTGCCTCCAGCCTGGTCCCAGAGGATCGTGCCGTAGATACCCAGTTCTCCGATGACATTTCCGCTGAGGACCTCTCCGTCGGGTCGCAGTGCTACGTTCTTGGCCTCGGCAGGTGGCTGGATCAACTCCATCAAGATCCATCGCTTCCATTCCGTCTCAGGGAGGGATCGCAGGAAGTCAGGGATCGCCTCTTTGTAGATGTTGTTCCCACCGCCCTCGCGCTGGGGTTTCAGCACGTGGTTGGCTGCTGTTTCGGGAGTTAAGGCGAGGCTGCGCCCACGGCCACTTGAGGAAAGGTCGTATTGTGGAGCAAAGGTCGCTCGTAGCCTCTGAATCGTAGATGAGTCAGTACCGGCAAGGAACTTGGCAAGATGATCCGGCCCCTGGGCTTCCGCGAGCACCTGCTGTACGATCTTGGATCCCGCAAGTTGGTTCAAGACAGTGGGGCATTTGATGGCGGCGGAACGCTCCAGATGGATACGAGCATCCCAGTCTCGCTCGGACTTGTAGTCGGTCGGCGTGTAGAAAGAACGGAGGTACACTGTTGTAACTTCGAACTCTACTCCTTCAGCGTGAGGGGGGCGGTAGATGAGCGGCCGGGAAGGATTGGAGGCAGGAATGTGAGTGTGCGTGAAGACTTCGGAGTTGAGCAAGCGGAACACGGGAATCTTGTGAATTTGGGTAAGTTGCTTTGAGAGAGCTAATTGATCGAAGACGTTCCGTTCACCTTCCTGGACAACAAAGATGATGCATGTAGGCAGGGCTGGGGATGACTTGGATGATCCATAGGCAGTGTGTGCTGCGGCCAAGCCCGCAGAGAGGGTCTCCACAGAAGTATTTTTTGGAGGCTGGCTCGAGCTAAGCAGAGGATGCGACGGATAAGCGAGGGGATGACCCGGTGGAGAGTTGAGAAGCTCAGTATGCAGTGAAGTCACGAGCGTTGACAACCCGCCGAAGGATGATGAGATGGTGTTGAACTCGACCTGCTTCAAGGAGGGAGGAGACGAGGCAGACGGCATGTGAGGCATGTAATCGGACCGGTAGAGGCCAAGGGAGAGGTTCTGGACATAACCTTCCTTCTTAACAGCGAGGTGTACATTCCAGAGGTGCGAGATGAAGTCGTCCACGTCAATGAGGCTAAAGTGAAGAACGGTTTAGCATCTACATCTGGAGCTCGAAAGCAAGCGAAGTGGAGCAGAACGCAGAAGTTGTTCCACAAAGCTGAGAGCAGAATAATGGCTCAGGAGTGCCCCTTACTCTTCCATGATATCCCCAATCCATTGTTCATCACAGGTGATCGCGGCATAGAGTTGGTTGTACACTGTCTGGAGGGCCAGGGCCTCTTCAAAGCAGGATTTGGGGAAAGGACTAGGAAACAAGGTGACCGGGGCACTGGTCGCCACGACGCCCTGAGGGTCTGACTCCTTGGAGATGAATGTCGGTGCAGGACGGATCATCAATCCATGTTGAACAGTCCAATCTTTCACTGTCCGGACCAGGAACTCCTTCTGTGCGGGGTTCAGGTGGGGTGGATAATCCGCGTAGACGGAGTCGGCCATTGCGAGATCTAGTTCAAAAGATGTGTCCGACAGTACCTGACAAATCCACAGTAGTGGTAATGTCAATCTATGAGTTCAATTCGCAGAGTAGAGAGGAAGAGAATGAAGAAGTAGTAGTAGACGAAGAAATCTAGTAATCTGCGGGGAGGCCGCCGATCACGTAACGGCACAGCGCGGAGGGGCATATCGGCACTGGATTATTAATCCGCGCCGATTGCCGGTCAGCAAGTCAGGTGACTCCTCAAGGTTGTTGCGCAAGTGCACCGTCTGGCTCCCCTCAACCGACTAGCACTACGGCGGTCCAGAAGCACGACGGATTCGCAGGCGCGACTACGGGGCACAGCAAGCACCCCCAGTGTCTCCAGCAGTCACTCTCCATCTTTCACCTTCCCCAACTCCCCTCCACACTCCACCCAGCTGGGCTGGCTGGGTTGCTATCCCCCCAGGCACTACCTCCACTGGGGAGGGTGTGTCGCCTCCCTTGTTCATCCCGTCACCATGGTTTACGACTGGGATGGCAAGCGGGAGATCTGCTATCAGATGTATATCAAGGATAAGAAGGCCTTGGAGGAGATTATGGAATACATGAAGAATGTCTACCAGTTCGCCCCAAGGTCAGTGATTCTGCGCACCCGCCATATTTGACACTGCTTGTGTGCTTCTGTTCACATCTCCCATCTCAAATATCCCGAAGTCTATCCCTTCGCGTCTGTTACTGTATCTAACCTCGCGCCCTTTTATAGTAAACGCGCGTTTCAGACTCAATTCAAACGGTGGGGCTTCCCTTCGAAACAAAATCCCGCGCATAAAAACGCCAAGCTCGTAGCACGAGTCAAGCAACTATGGGAGAAGAATACAAGTCAGCGGGACATGCTTCGCATACTGAATGAGGAGGGTTTTGAGATCAAAGAGCGGGAGTTGATGCGAGTGCGGGCCAAGAATCGCTGGCTGCTTCGGGTCCCCAACGGGATGAAGTCACAATCGCGCATTCAGACGCCAATCCAGCTGCCCGAAGATGAAGGACTCCTCGCCCTCCAGCAGGAAGTGTACAAAACCGAAGCACCGCCCTTTGACGAGACCGAGAACCTCCCCACCCCCACGACAGACGACCCTACCTCCCCGAACCTACCTCCCGAGGTTCTTGCCAAGCGCAAGGAACGCCTCGAGCGCCTCAAAGCGGAAAGTGAAGAGCGTTGGGCGAGCAGGAAGCGTCGCCGCCGGACTCGCGGATGGGCAGGGCTGCCCGCTGACCCGCCGGGACCTCCCCGCTTCCCCTCCGAGACGACCATTGACGAAAGCAAAAAGTATCTCGGGCTGGACAATGCGATGTATCGCCAGGTACGGGATCAGTTCCAACGGATCTGTGAAGAAGCAGGCTTCATCAAGAAGACCGTTGCGGGACCTGAGAGATGGCAGGACGCCAAGAACAAACTGATAGAGGGATCACCACATCTCCAGCAGGTGTTCTGGCATGATCCCAACCAGCTAGAAGCCAAAACACTTGCCTTGGATGTGTTATGCACTGATGTGACGAAGAGGATGAGGACTTTGGAACGGCGAATGACCATTGCCGAGGCCAAGAATGTCCTCGGGATCAACCCGGAGGAGAGCCGCCAGATACGGAATGCATTCTACAACACCCTGAAGGCGGACCATTTCACGAGTAAGCTGGAGGCTGGCGACGAACATTGGAAGGAGTTGAAGGACCAATGGATCCAAAACTCGGAGCTCCTACGTCAGATTCTTGCGCCAGGCCCGGCGGACCCGGAGCACACGGCGAAAGTGAAGGCGCTGGAAGTGCTGTGCCGCGACGTCATGAAGCGGCTTCGCGATGACCAGACCAAGCGGGATCCCGCCCGCAAACCATCCGTCCCTCACGCCCCAGCTTCTCAGTCAGAACCGGGGAGTCCTCCAGTCAGCAGCAGCTACGGGAGCGGCATTGCCAATGGAATCAGCACACTCGCCTCGCAGGCGCTGGCCAGTGCTCCGAGTGATCTCAGTGACATGCAAATTGATCCCTCCCTGCTGCAAGCTGCTAATGACCCTTCCTTCGCGACGGGCCCTTCCGATTCCGCAGCTGCTTTTGGCTATGTAGACCCGATGCTGGGGCCATCTGTGTTGCATGTACCTGTCTACCTTCGCATCCATCCCCAGAGTCCGCTGCACGGCGACTCGAAGACCTGGGTGGAGAAGCTGACGGCGCGATCGGTGGCTGAGCTGCAGCAGATTGTCGGCGAGAAGTACCCGGACGCCGTGGTCACGAAGATCGAAGGAATGGACCGTGATGAGAAGGGCAATGAGATTCCGTTTGTGATTGACGAAGATCATGAGCTCGATGCGTACTTGACCCACGTGCAGGGGCGGAAAGCTACCTTTGTGTTTTGCTTGAACTAACATACAACTAATCCGGGCCCCCTATTAAAAGGTGGTCCTTATGCTTATACTCCATGGCTAGTGAAAAGTGTTACTATAATTGCCAAATTCAGAGACATAATACCCATGTCGCTATTCTTCACACAACCGCTAGACGCAGAAAACCGAGACATCTCTAAATTGAGTTTGAGAATACGCTATTGCCGATCCGTAGCAAACGATATACATACAGAGCAGAGGATATAGTTACATACTATGGACTACACAGGAACCCTAGTTATATTCATCAATGGCAAGCCCTCCCATACTTCCTCAACCTCAAATAATTATACGGCAACGGCGCCAAATAACCCGCCGTGATAGACGTAGCCGCAGCAGCCCAGAACATTGGGTCAGCCAAATTCACCATCCCACCCGTGAGATGATAATCGACCAGATTCTCCGCCGTCTCCATGGCCAACATCGACACCATGCTCATTCCCATGGCGGTGCGGGCAGCCGCTGGCCAGGAGAGTTGGTCAGCGCCCCGGCGGAGGAGGATGGTCTCGAGGATGATGGATGTGGTGATTCCCGAAGCCACTATGCTGTTCATTAGACATTTTTTTTTTCCGTATTTTTTTTTTCTTTGCTACTTTTTATGGGGGCTAGACCGGAGACGTACTCGAAGCGCCCATAATAAGACCCATGCCTAGATGGGGATAGTAGGTTTGGAGAATCCATAGGGCGGAGAAATCACCCAGCGTGCAGCCAACGAGGCAGCGGAGGGTGTTGATGCTGGCGCGCTTCCAGGCGGGTTTGGTTGTCCAAAAGTTGAAGGTGAGAGGGTTTGGGGATTGTGGTTGTTCTGTGGTAGTTGAACATGATGGGGAAGTGTTTCCGGTTGTTGTTGGGGATGATGATGATTTGGAACAGCTCGGGGTCTGGGCAGTAGTGGATCGACAGGCTTGTACTGGGGAGCGGATGGAAAAGAGGCGGCGAGAGTGGGGAGTCAATTGGAGGATTGAACTTGTTCTATATAGTAACATCTTGGGGGTCATGATGAAATACTAAAGATTCAAAAGTTGGGGAAGTGTCTGTGGTAGGGTTAGTACTTCTCGATCTTATATTGGAAGTTCTAATTTTCCCGCGAAAAAGACGCATTTCCTGATTAAGATTTGTCTCCCGCTTATCTCCGGGGGATGAAAGGAGAGCAGCTCCACCGGCATTTCAGGATCAAGTAACTGTTTATTCTTGGAGACATGTACGGAGTACTCGGATATCAATCTTCCCTGCTATGGTAGCATCTTATCACCGGTTCAAATGCCGATGAATGTTCTAACCCGCACAACTTGGAGTGGATCGATACTAAGTATGTCCGATTATTTCTTCGTCTGATGGACCAGTGGTATGGTGGTATTGCCGATCGACTTGCATATTTCCTCATGTAATTACTAGTACTATCAGTACTATTGTCGGTATGATTGGGTGAGGAGTAGCTGCCTACGACGTATGCAGCTAAAAGTAGTAGACCCCCGATCACACCTTCCCAGCCCAACTGTAGTAGTAACAACAATAAACTATAAAAAGGCCCGACCCCCGCCCGGAACACCAACTGGCACATCTCCATCTTACTATCAGCTCAATAACATCCAGACTAAACCCAGATTTACCTTATTCTTCTTCGCTTCAGATGAAACATTCATATCATCATCTCCTTCCACCACTATCATGACGGACGACTACTTCAACCTAGGCTCGTACGGCCGAACCGTAACGACCAACTCCTCCGACGCCCAGCTATGGTTTAACCGCGGACTGGTTTGGTCCTACTCATTCAACCATGAAGAAGCCTCCCGCTGCTTCATTAAAGCCAGCAAGGCCGATGAGAGTTGTGCCATGGCGTACTGGGGCCTAGCCTATGCCCGTGGACCAAACTACAACAAGGCCTGGATTCGCTTTGACCCAGTGGACCTGGCCAGAACTATTACGGAAATGAAACCCGTACTCCAACGCGCCCGGGCTTTGGCAGCACAAGGGGCGAGTCCGGCCGAAAGGGCCTTGATTGAGGCCTTGGGGGCTCGGTTTCCCAAAGATGATGATGAAACGAAGCCAGAGGATTTGGATCTTCATGCGTTGGATCGTGCTTATGCAGACGCCATGCGACCCGTCTACGAGGCTTATCCAGAGGACCCTGATATCGTGGCTCTCTTTGTAGAGTCACTCATGTGCATATCCCCGCGGGCTCTGTGGAATCTTGACACCGGCGAGCCCTGCGGTCCCCATACGACTGAGGCTCGTCGGGCTCTGGAGAAAGCTATGGCCCCCCTCCCCGGTGCCAGTAACAATCCTGCCTACTGCCATCTGTATATCCATCTCATGGAGATGGCTCCGTATCCGGAGGTCTCACTACCAGCTGCGGATCGACTTCTTCGACTCGTGCCAGATGGTTCGCATATGCTGCATATGCCTAGCCATATTTACGTCGCTTGTGGTGACTACCGAGCGGTTATTGATTCGAACAACCAGGCCATGGCTGTCGACGACAAATACTTTGCCAGGGAGCCGGGCACCCTCTTGTATATCATGTACCGATCGCACAACATCTACGTAAAGGTCTATGGTGCAGTCATCTCTGGGAACTTTGCAGAGGCCATCTCTGGCATGAAGCGTCTCCAGGAAATCCTCACCCCCGAGCTCTTGTCTATAACCACTCCTCCTATTGCGAATTGGGCAGAAGGATTTTTGGGAGCTATAGCCCATGTCTTGATCCGTTTTGGACGGTGGAATGATATCTTAGATCTACAGCTCCCCGAGGATAAGGAGCTATTCGCGTCCACGACGGCGATGATCTACTATGCCCGTGGTATTGCTTTGGCGGTTTTGAATCGCGTAGGTGAAGCTCAAGAGGAAAGGAAGAAATTTGAAACTGCTCGCAAAAAGGTTCCCCCATCTCGCTTGAACAGCCTACCCGTTCGCGAGGTGGACGTCCTTGAGATCGGATCGGCTATGTTGAAAGGAGAGATCGAGTATCGCCAGGGCAACTTTGAGGAAGCCTTCAATCACTTGCGACAAGCGACAAAGTTGGAGGATAACCTTGTCTACGCTGATCCTCCGCCATGGATGCAGCCTGCACGACATGCGCTTGGAGCTCTGCTTCTCGAACAGGGTCACGTTAGTGAAGCACAGCATGTGTATGAAGAGGATTTGGGGTTGAGTGAAACCCTCCCGCGTCGGAAGGCAAGATTGAACAACGTCTGGAGTTTGCATGGCTTGTATGAGTGTCTGGTCCGGCAGGGGATGCATGACAAGGCTCGGTATATTCGTGCTCAACGCGACGTTGCGCTGGCTTCGGCGGATGTTCCTATCAATGCTTCATGTTTCTGTCGTCTTTCGGCGGTTGAGTCGACCAATGTTTGCTGTAAGTAGACGAAGTCGCAGGATAAGACCTTGTAGGGAGGTTTTGAGCAGACATACGTACTGCCAGAACAGTAATGAATGAGGTCCAGTATAGATCGCCCGACACATGTCTACTATATTACTTCTTTGGGACAACCAACAGGCTAGCGGACTTCGGCTTACCACATACGGTAAGACACCGGTCCGGACTTCCCTATTTCCAGATTAGGATATGTCTTAACACCGAAGGATATCATAACTACTATTCTCTCTTCTCCCACTTCAGCCACATAATCTCATCTTTGTCTCATTTAACTTTCATTTACTTCATACCCGACATTCTCGGACCATACCTTTACTACGTTTGTCCAACTACCGATTAGCAGGTCAACCACCCTCACCCCACGGTGTCATGGCTCCCGCGCAGCCGGACCACCTAAACGCAACTAAGCGAAGCATCATGAGAGTAAACCCCCTACGAAGGCCTGTCCCTACTCGAAGACCCCGGAGGGTCTTGTCATGCACTTCCTGTCGCGATCGCAAAGTCAAGTGCGATCGTTCAAAGCCCTGCGCGCAGTGTGTGCGCGCCAACGCCCAAGATGCTTGCTTATATTCTTCTGCTACTTCTTCTCCGTCGCAATCTTCTCCGGGTTTAACACCTAGGTCTGCCAAAATGTCTCTGATTGTACGAGAAGAAGATGCGCGAACTGCAAGTGCGGTAAGGCAACTGTCTGCGGGGCCTCCGCTTGATACACCCCCGTCTACTGTCACTGCTGGGAGTACGTGCAATGTTGATGGGGATGCTGCTGCGAAGAGGTCTGTCTTTCGGTCGTCACCCTTGAATGCAGTGGGTTCGACGAGGGGAATCACAGCCCCTCGATGCTTTGACGTAGAGCCTCAATATGATAGAGGGCAGGCCTCATCTGCATCAGGGGATGCCTTCTCTCAATATCTCTCGCCGTTGTCATTTCGAGGGAAGCAACAAAGAACCCGGTTTTTTGGACGGAGTCACTGGGCGACTACCCTTGGGATGGTAAGAGTCAAGCTGTTTCCATTTGGCTCAATTGCATGGCTCACAAGTCAACTGCAGTTCCCCGATTTCAACGCCCATTTGCATGTGTACTATCGGAACAAGCAAACTCCCATCAACCCAGGATTCATGGATTACCTATCCCTAAGAAGACTAAAACATGATCTGAGGGGACCTGAGAGACGACGACACAGCGACCAGCCACCCTCTTCAGAATTGATTAAATTAATGCCTGATCGTCCTCTAGCCGAATACCTGATGCGATCGTACTTCTCAACCTTCGAGACAACATTACGCATACTGCACGTCCCATCATTCATCAGCGAATGGAAAGCTTTCTGCGATCGTAACGTGTCCCACGCTGATGGATTGCCCAATAGCAAGTCTGAAATTTTTACCGCAAAACTCCTCATGTTAATGGCATGCGCCAGCTGCTTCGCCACCGAGAAGACAGAACCACTGGCATCCGCGGGCTTCAGCCCGCAGTCACTGATACAGACATGTCATACTTGGATCTCAGCAGTCACCACATGGTTAGCAGCCATGAAAAGCCACGCCCGACTGAATCTGGATGTGATCCAGATCAAATGCCTACTGCTCCTTGCACAGCAAGCAACCGCCCGAGACGGCGATCTAGCCAGCCTGGCGTCCGGATCCCTACTCCGCGAAGCGATGCTAACGGGTCTTCATCGGGATCCATGCAACTTTCCCAGCATTTCCCCGTTTTGGGCCGAACTACGCAAACGCCTCTGGCTAACAGTCATCGAGCTGGAGCTCCAAGCCTCTCTGTACAGCGGGATACCATTGGCCGTATCATGGGACGAATTTGACAGCCCCTTGCCATCTGACATTGACGATGAGGACATTACCATCGACTCGCTCCATCTACCTCCTTCGAGGAAATCAAATACCCTAACCAGAACATCCTTCCAGATTGCTCTA
Source organism: Aspergillus eucalypticola CBS 122712 (assembly GCF_003184535.1). Lineage (NCBI taxonomy): Eukaryota > Fungi > Ascomycota > Eurotiomycetes > Eurotiales > Aspergillaceae > Aspergillus > Aspergillus eucalypticola. Next base: position 926,147 of record NW_020290284.1, on the reverse strand, counting down.
GCGCAGACACTAGAGACTCGAATAGCTATATCCAAAATGGTCAATCGGGTACGCCTAAGCGCGACTTACAACGATGAAGTCACCACCCTCAGCGAACGCCTGACAACAGGACTGGCGCAGGCTCCAGCATACCTCCGAGACGACACCAGTACATCACCCTCACCTAACGACAGCAGCGTCAACACAGAGTTCCGCCGCTCATTCTTCCTCTCCTTGCACTACCGCAGCCTCCTCGCCCTCCACCGACCCTTCTTCCTGCGCTTCACAGAAACCCACCTCGACCAGGAACCCTTCATATTCTCGCGACGAGTTTGCGTCCAGACCAGCATAGCTTTGCTTTCTCAGCTAGAGCGCTTTCCACACCACCGCCCTAACAACAACCAGCCATCAGCACCACTACCTAACAACAACAACCAATTCTCCCCACACATACACCACCTCAAAGGCGGGCTCTTCCGCGACGACCTCTTCCACGCGGCAGCAACAATCTGCTTCGAGCTACGCTTACAAACCAAATCCCATGACCGAGTAGTCGAGATACCTTTTCCGGGGAGTAGTAGTATCTTGAAATACATGGATCAAAGCGTGTATTATCAGCGGCTGGCGCTGTTCGAGAGCGTGGAGAACACGATTAGGTATTTTGAGGAGAAGGTGAGAGTGGAAAAGAGGGCGACGAAGATGTTTAGTATATTGATGATTCTTTTTATGGTGGTTAGGAGTGAGATGGTAGCTGTTAAGGATGGAAGTATAGATGGGGGTGGGGGTGGGGAGACGGTGCCGTTGGGGGTTGATGATGCATGTCCGGTTGCTTCGAGGAGGTGTAGGGATGTGTTATTGGAGGGATATCAATGCCAGGATGAGGAGACGGAAATGGGACGACGTCTTAGAGAGTGAGAGAGTGGCGGGGTATATCAAGTGGTAGGTGTTATGCGTTGTCTTCTGCTGATATTACTCTGGGTATACCAGCTAAGTTTAAGCAGGCAGAGTCTTCGCAAACGCAGAGTTTGGAATCGGATCTAGCTGTAGATGCGTGTCATCATACGAATGCCCCGCGGCCAGTGGCTTGGGATGATGCAGCAGCTGGTGATCTGGTGTGTATTTGCAGTTCTGCTTGATTCTTATGTGACCCGATTCTGACTACGTCTTTATATGTAGAGACATCTTGATTTCGACTGGTGTTTCGCGCTTGATCCCCTGTCGCCTTATCCGATAAATAATTGGGCGGATTTGGATCCTCTAATGATGTGAGGCTGCCATTCCAGCTCACAGCGGAGATTGGCACGGCACACTGCATAGGGTTCACGAGATATACTGGTGGTTCGCAGCATGTGAATGGAGCATGGGATTGTTGAGGTCGATCTTAGGTATAGGTACTACTGTTCCTGGGGTTTCTGCCGGGGTAGGAGCAACCCTCACCCGGACCCCGAAGCAGTGGATCATAACTTGGACAGTCTGCCCATACTGGCGGTGCATGTCTCAGTGGTACATCAAGGATGGCATACTATCGTGCTTGCGCATCGACACAGCTGGTGCATAAGGAATGGCGGCCTACCAACCTCCCTGCGACATTTACAGACTACTGTAGACACCCTCCGAGTGACCATTACAGCCACACAGAATCCCATCATATCCGCTAGGTGCCTTGATCACTCCAATGTGATCACTACAGACCGGTTTCTCCTCGGAGACAGCACCTGTCGACCCAGTCTCGACTGTTGGGGGTTCAACGGCAAAAAGCGGACACCCCATCCACACGTGACGCCGGGGATTGCCGAGCGTCTCAACAAGGGAGGCGGGTGCCTGCACGGCCGAAGGGAAGGCCACCACCAACTTGTATAGTAGTCCCCCTGGATGCACCCTTATCTGGTGCAGACTGGTTAGCAATGTAGTATATGCAGCTCCCCTAGCTGCTGATCTGCCTATCTCTAGAGGTCTAATTCGACCAAAATGTGACCGATGGCGCCTTTGGGTGTCCGGTGAGTTGGGGTGTTTGCATTGTTTGCATGGTTGGGGGTGGCATTGCCGACGAGAATCCCCAAGGAATTGCCGGCGGGGGGGCAAGAAAGAAAGGGAGCGTTGTAGCCAACTCCAAATACTCAGTATTCTGAATCCAAAAGACTGTGCGACAAGGTCACTGCGAAATCTCTCTCCAACATCAGTTATCATGGCTTCCACTGGCACAGGTACGTGAGCATCAGCACCAGCAGAATAGAACCATCCATTCTTGGCGTTTCTGGATAGACTCGCAAAGCGGCGGCTCCCCACAGATTTTACCTTTTCCTCATCTTTCCCGTCAACTCCCTCCACAGCGAATCCTCAGCGTGTCGTTGCCTCTGTTCCTGTACCACCTTTGTTGCTTCATCGAGTGCCAATTTGCAAACATATCGAAATACCTGCCCTTCCATTTTTGATTTCCGTTCCTTTTTTCCGGGGTTCCCCTGGCAGTGACTCATCCTCGTGGTGCTGCAATTTTTGTCCAATCCTTGTCCTCATAGCCCCTTCACACCACCATGGAGTCCACAAGGCTTGTTTCACGACTGCAACGGATGTATTCCAGGTTTGGAATACATACTTCTACCCGGTCGGGGGTGCAGTCAAGTTCACGAGCCAGTCTTCCTCTTCCCTCCCAGCGTGTCTCCTTTGTTCCATCACGACAAGCCGCCTGCTTCTCGACCACCAAGCCACCAGCGTGTGCTAATACAGACGCAGACCGCTTCACCTCTGCTCTGCACCAGAACAAAGACTGGGCAGCACAGATCTCCAAGGAGGACCCCTCATTGTTTCCGACGCTCGCGAACGGCCAGCAGCCCGAGATCCTTTGGATCGGCTGCTCTGATTCCCGGTGCCCCGAAACCACTCTTCTTGGTCTTAAGCCGGGCGATGTCTTTGTCCACCGCAACATCGCCAACGTCCTGCACGCCGGCGACCTCAGTTCCTCTGCCGTGATCGAGTACGCGGTCCGTTACCTGCGCGTCAACCATGTAGTCCTCTGCGGTCACACCAGCTGCGGCGGTGTCGCCGCGGCCCTGGGTAACAAACAGTTGGGAATTCTGGACCCCTGGTTGCTGCCCCTGCGCCAGCTCCGGGCGAAGAACCTGGATCTGCTGAACTCGCTGCCGGCTGACCAGGCGAACCTTAAGCTGGTCGAGCTGAATGTCTTGGAGGGAGTCAAGCTGTTGAAGGAGAAGAGCGTGGTGTTGGAGGCGATCCAGGAACGTGGGCTGCAGGTTCATGGGCTGATTTATGATGTCGGAAGCGGTGTTCTCCGGGAGTTGGACACGGACGAGTCGGAGGAGGCGATCAAGGCGCGGCTCACATCGTTCAAGACGGATGTTTAGGAAGGAGAAGGGGGTTTTATTTGGGAGTCAGTTCGGGTCGGGTTCCAGTTCATCTGTTGTTTTTTTCTTGTGTTATTGTAATCAGCGAACGGCAAGTGTTAGCCAATGTCGATGCATTTTCATCATCTTCCATCTTTTCATCTTATCATCATTCCATCATTCCATCATTCCATCATTCCACATTGCAAGAGCGATGAGCTCATTAAGTAACGGGTTTTCCTCATGATAAAATGATCAAACAAGTAGATGAAGAGAGAGAGTATGTATTGTGTGTCCTACACAGTATATGTGTGTGATGGGGACAGCAGTGTTAGGTGTGGAGTCAAGCAATCAGTAGTAACATCAGGGAAGATAGATGGAGGGAAGACGACGAAGAGGACTAGAGAAGAGAGAAGAGAGAAGAGAGAGGAAAGAGAGGGAGGGAGAGAGGGGGGGACAACTGTTCCAGAGTGTCTCTCTCTCTAACTTCCCACTCCCTCCCGCATTCTCAATATTGCCTCGCCCGGAAGGACCGCGGTGGAGCTCCCGGTTGTCTACTTTGGGAATAGTCCCGGCCGAAGCGGGAGTTGCTTCGGGACTCCCTTTCGGATTTTATTTTCCTTGTTTTCTTTTCTCTTTTTTCTTTTCGACTAATTTATTAGTTCCCTTTTGGATTATAACATAATTGTTCGGATTGTTATTTTGTCACCAGTAAATCATCCTTTTCTGCGGTATCTTTGGGAAGAGTTGAGAACCTGAGGCAGCAATCTATCCCTTCCTGGGTTGTGGCAGGCATACGGTACTGGAGAGATGGTTGGGCTCACTATTCTGCACTCAATACAAGTTACTGGCTACAGGCTACCTCTCGCATCTTATCAAGCACTTCTTACGATATGCCATCTACATTTAACGAGTCGAAACACTCTCGCACGATCAAAGAGATGAACAGCAGATGCATCTGCAGGGATCTATTTTCCAATCCCACAATGGTATTCAATGAGACGACCGAAACCTTCTCCGGTTCATCATGCGAAATTCTATATACATACAGGAGAGATTATATTATGACAGACAGTAAAAGTATATCCAAGGGGTGTAGGTAAGGAAGAAAGGAATGGTGGGGACGTATGTAGAATGTTCATGCCCAGTGGTGCTCAAGCGCACCACCACATCATTAAGGCGTTCAAGGTTTGGAAAGCTGCTCTTTCCGGAAGAAGAGGAGGAAGCCAGCACACACCAACAGCTGACAAAACAGGGCCACCCAGAACCACGCATTGGCCACTGCACTTCCTCCAAAGGTAGGGTCCGGCGACACAGGACCGGGCCCGACGTTATTCGGGGCAAACGCTCGCGCACAGATGGTGGCGATGGAACCAAGCACCTGCGAGCAGATCAAGGTGAACAGCATGTGCATGCGGGTCAGGGTCTGCAACAGGATGATACCGAACCCGAGACCCTGGATCGAATCCAACACACCCAGCCAGAGCCACAGACTCCGTGAGGCCAGAGCTCCGCCGAGATAGCCTCCGGAGACCCAGGGAAGGAAGTAGCCAATGCCCGAGACACCCCACCAAATTTGTATGAAGCGAGGCGCCCCGAGTCCGCACGCAAACACGGGCAGGAACCAACTGTGGGATTTGAAATAGCGGCTGACGACGAACAGGAAGCCCGCCCAGACGAACCCGTAGAAGACGATACATAGGATGACGATTTGCCAGGCCTTAGCGTGGTTGGAAGACCAAAGGACTACAGAGTAGAGTTAGCTTGCCAGTTCGACAAGATATGGCGGGAAGAGGGAGACTTACAGCCCCAGTTGCGACCGTAAGGTGCGCTAAGGAAGAAGTTTTGCAAGATGACGGCAACGAAGTTCCAGAGGACGATCTTGCGGCGGAATACGGATTTGTAGAAGGAGGCCACCTTTCCAGGGGTCTGGCGATAGTAGTTGGGAAGTCCGAAGAGCAGTAACAATCCAACAGCCCATAGGAAGATTGCAATCGGGTAACAGATAGCACTAGAGGGGATCATTGTTAGCAAGCCGAATGACTGACTAGATGGCTGATTGATCGATGAATCAGGGACTTGAAGATACTCACGTCATCTTCCAGCTGTTGGCGATATTGTTCGTCGAGGTCAACAAACCCTGGCTGGATGCCTTGGTCAGGGTAGAACCCCAGTACCAGAGTCCGATAATATAAGCCGACTGGATACCCTGGATAAGACAGGCCCGGAATATCCAGGTTTCAACCGGCGCACCACCTTCATCACCAAAGTTCAATGCGAAAAAGATGGAACCGCTAGAGGAGGCAGCGGCGTAGCATCCACTGCCGATGTTCTGGATCCAACCCCGGTTAAATGAATTGGGTTCGAAGTGGGCAGAGCCGATCAGGAGGAAGGCAAGGCCATAGAAAAACCAGGGAGCCGAGAGGCAAACCACCGATTTGAAGTAACGGAACACGAGCCACCAGAGGATTGAGGTGATCAGGTAGGTGGTAGCGATACCATAAAGCTTCTCGGCCGTCTCACCAACCTCACCGGTAAGCAAGGTCACCTGATAAGAGTTTGCTGCAATGATCTGACCCAAGGCAAGGAACAACGAGTAGACTGGCCAGTCTCCGACACGAATCTGCATCCACTTGCGCAGACCCGTCGGAGGCACGTAATCCTTACCCAGGAGGAACTCGTCGTCTTCCGTATCCCGAGACTCTCGATCATCGTCGCCACTCACCCGAGAGCCATTGTCATCGTAGTATGAACCAACGGGGGAGGCACCATGTTTGTCCCGGAAGACGGACGAAGCGGGGGATTTCAGACGACCCAGTCGAGCATCGCGGAACTTGTCGAACCATTCCTTTTCACTCTTAATGAGATATTCTTCAATGCAAAGCTGGGATTCGGAGTTCGAGCCGTTCAAGCCGGTCAGCTTCTTGTCGAATGCCTTGTAGTACTCGCCGGTAGAATCCGTAAAGAAGGGGTCGACCTTCTGCAGCTTAAAGTCCGTCTTGGTGCCAACGACCGAGTCCAGAGATAGAACAGATGCGCTACTGAGTCGGCTACCGGCATCCCCAAGCCTCGGTGGCGGGAGGAGGCTCTGTGTAGGAGTGGGAACGGGTCCAGGGCTGCTAGGAAGCTGTCGCGGATGCAAGGAGTCTTGACTATAACGGCGAATGCCCGGGCTCGTGGGCATACCAACTCCCTGCTGCTGGACCGCCTGCAAGCGACGTCCTTCCTCGACCTGGGCTGGGGTGAGAGTGTACTCGTCGTCCGCGTCCTGCTGATCACCAATATCCTCGTGGTCTTCTTCAACGTCAGTCATGGCCCCGGCGGTGTCTTCGTGTTCGGGGATACTGTCGCGTTGGCGTCCACGACGGCCACGGCGCTCTTGATGACCAGGTCCGGAGCGAACACCAAGTGAGAGCTGCCGTTGCAGGCCGGACCGCGGCTTTTCAGTACCGCTGGGGCTGATATCGCGACTGTAGTTTGTTTTCGGATCTGTGACATATTCACTGAGACGGTTCAGGTTCGAATAGCTGCTGTCCCGAGAATGGGCCATGGGGGTCTGCATTCCCGGGGGCATCAGTGGGCTTGACGGCTGGCTCAAGATGCCACTCGGCGTGGTAGTTCCAGACGGGGTGAAGGGTCGACCATTATGTTTGACCAATTCCTTGTTGTGCACTTGGATGGCGGTGGTTTGCAAGATCTCCAAGTCTTCCACCCACTGGGCCACCGGGAAGCGCTGTTTGGCGGACCGGGCACGCATCATGGCACGAGTTTCCGTTTTCGAACTGAGCGCCGCGTCGATAGCCAGCTTGAATTGAACGAGCAAATGAGAAGTAGAAGTCGATTCCACATTGTACCACCAACCTGGCATCTGACCGAGACCACCAACCCGGGCACCGATACCCAAAGCTCCCTTACGTCCGAACTCGACGGCGACCAGACCAAAGGGCTCGTCACGAGAGGGAATCAGCGCGAATTCAGCACCAGAGAAGATGTAGGGGGGCAATGCCGTGAATTCGGGTCTGGAAAACACTCGTCCGGGGTAGACCTTCATCATATGGTCCAGTTTGAGAGCCGCGAATTTACCGTAGAGATCGATAACCGGTCCAACACAAATGAGCTGAACATTGGGGCGCGCTTCCAGGACAGCAGGCATGACGTCGGCGATCAAATCAACACCCTTCTGCATCGACCAACGACCAACGAAGACAAGCAAATCGGCGTCAGGGTTTTGTTCCAGACCGGCCCACTCTTGAGCTTGACGCTTGAGGTCGCCTCGTCCAGCTTCGTAAGTCGGATCCACGGTCACATTATCACCCATGGCGCTGGCCTGTTCCTTGCTCCATTCACCGACATCGGACGGATCAGGGTTAGGTAGGTTTCCAACCTTTCGGAGACCCCAGAAAATGGGGTAACGCGCGTAGGACCGCTTTCCATACTTCTTGGACACACCGACAGCACCGAAACCCTGTTGGTGAACACGAAGATAGCTAGCACCCGAGTGGAGCAAGTTGAACACCTCGCCGAACTGCACGTAATGCCTCACGGTCTCGATATCCAGGTTGAACACAGAGCAAACTTCCTCCTTTTCTTTCTGCGTCCGCATGGGCCACAGACCTTGGAACTCGGCGTTGTGCAGGGAAAGACAGGCAGGCACTGTATCTGGGAGTAGATACAGAGGAGCCAGGGAACCGTGGTAATCGTTGATATGATAGAGGTCGATCGGGAATCTCTTGCAGGCCTCAGCAATGCACTGATTCCAGGCGGAGTAGTAGATGGCGCTGTTCAGGTCGTCCATGCGGGCGGGGTAAGGCTCTGACTTGGACTGTTGACGGAACACAGGGGCATCCAGCAAAACGTAGGTGATGTTATTCAAGACGTGGTACTGGACCTGGACTTCGTATGAATTGCCAAGAATGGTGACGTGCATGGGCTCTGCGGGTTTATCCACGGGGTAATCAACGCCCCCGACGCAGGGCACCACCCAGATCAAGTCTTGATGACCCAGAGTCTTACCCATGAGTTGCGCCATGACACCAAGGCCACCAATCTTGATCTTGATGGCCCAATCCTCAATGTCGTACTCCATGGTGGCGATCAGAACCATGCGACGCTTGCCGCTAGCAGCACCGCCAATCGCCGTGTCGGTCTGGAGGAACCCGGACTTGTTTGCCAGACGCATAAGAGGGTTTGAGTTTTCCTCATCCATGCCACGATTGCGCTTGAACTTCCGGCGCCAGGCCAATGGGATCATCTGGTGCTTCTCGCTCACACCAACCTGGTTGAATTTGACCTTGTAGAAAGACTTCATGAAAGCCCACACACCGGCTGCGCCCGTGATGACGGGGATGATCCAAAAGAGCACATACATGGCGATCTGGGTATTCTGATGCCCGACAGGGAACAGCTGGAAGCGCATGGTCCCGTCATCAATGAAGATATTCCACGAGATGTAGGGAGAGGGAGGATGTTCAGTGATGTTAATCAGTGTGGCGGATAGCGAAGAGGGCGGCATGCGATCGAGAACGGAATCATTGTCAGCGTCACCTAGGACCCAACTTTGGTCAGGCTCCCCGTCAGGGTTCATGCCCCAGATGTTCAATTGAGCCTGAGCAGGCCATTCCGCGGTGAAATGGTATTTCCAGAGACCGTCTACGCTGTCCTGCCGGACCACGTTGTCCAGACCTGCATCATATCCATACTGGTTGTAAGGACCGTTGAAGAAGACGTGAGGGAAACGGCGTGGGACATTCTCGTCCCAGCCCGCGTCTCCCTCTTGGACGTAGTCGCTGCTGCCGGTCCACCGACTCCAATACTCGACGCGGACATGGTTCCCTTTCCAAGACTGTCTCTTGGTTCCCGACCATTCGAGTTCCTCAATAGTGTCGTTTCCGCCCTTGTAGTCCATCCAGTCGGAGAAAGTGGTCCCCCAATTGGTTGAATAGCGATACTTATCAGCACCAGCGGCGTGGTGCTGGATGAAAAGAGTACCGTTGGATTCCTCATGGAGCAAACTACTCGAATAGTTCGCACTGCTGAAAATCATGGGATTATCGATCTGGCCGATGCGGAAGAGGAAATGGTCGACCGCATTGGTGGTCGCATTCCCACTCTCTGTGCTGACATTGCTGACCGTTAGACGATGAATGCCGTTGTAAACGCCTGTCAGGTTGGCCGCCCACAGCCACACCCCGGGGATCTGGCCGGTCCAGCTGGTGTTAGTGGCGGGAACTGACTTGCAGATGACGCTGTTAGAATCGACGGACGGGACCTTTCCAATTTCGGTCGATGATGAAAGGGTAATTGACTTTGTCACCGAGTCGCAATCCATTTCTTCGGAGAAGTAGATTTCGACCTCCACATCCTCGTCTGCGTTCGGGGCCACGGTCGAGCGGATCGGGACATCGTGTCCCGGAGTGAACTTCGTGATCATCGGTCTGGGTTTAGTAAAGCGGGTTTTAGGCACGTAGGCCCGGAATTCATAGGCGTCCATGGTCATATTAGCCAAGCAGCCACTGTATGCAGTCGAGCCGTTCAATCCCAACTTAGTGGGGGAATCGATCAGCTGGTGCTCGTCATACGGGTGGAACAGGTTTTTGACCCAGGTGCCACTATCAAAGGGGGCAATGAGAGCTGTATCATTATCCGAGCAGTCAAACTTATAATCAATGGTGCGGTTCGTGTTGTGATAAACCAGCCAGACGGGCTGGTTATTTGCATCCGAACCCAAATCCTGCACATCCGCGTTCACATCACGGAGGATGGACCAGAGTCCTGTCTCGGTGGCTGTGCCATTGGAACCGAGATAATACACGTCTTCGGTGTGATTCGAGAGCTTTTGAATAGTATAGCCATCATTGAGAACAGGGAACTGTTCGCGCATCTGATACATGTGCTTAATGATATTGCGCACAGGATGAGACGGATCACGATGATCGTAGGCCACCGTGGGGTCATGGCAGCCCTGGCGGCCAGACTCAATGGGCCAGTTATAGTATTGAGACGATTCCAAGGAGAAACAGCCATGATCCCTCCAAGCGGTGGCAGGAGACATGGCCTGCCGACCGTAGATGTAGTTGGATGCCGTTGCATCCAGAACGTAAAACGCCTGCTCCTCGCCCCAGAGAAGGAGCGGGATTCCGGGGAGCAGAAGAGTCGTGATGTACAATCCAAGTAACTGGCGCTCCACGCCCTTTTCCACAGTGGGCCAACGGAACACATCCTGGTTGGTAGCCCCGTACATGTGGCGGGGGTCGAACTTGCCGGTATTCGCATTGACCAGATCATTCGACTGCAGCATGATATTCCAGGCATCCACCCAGTCGACCGGCACATCGTAACCGGCAGCCAGATTACCATCCATGCCCAGGAAGCGGGTCAGCGCTCGGTAAATGGAGTAATGGAAGGCTGCGCCATCAATCGCCTCATGTCCTACTTCACGCAGGAAATACTGGGCGTCAGAAGTGTTGGTCAGCTTCATGGCTGCCTCCGCCGAGTCAGGAAACTGGTTTGGCTGTCTACCTCGGCCCAGGTAGATAGAACCGAAGGTATTACCACCCGTGATTTCGCCCGCAATGAAGAAGTTTTCCTTTCCTACGGCGCGGGCGCACTCGCGGTACGCATTGGACATATCTCCGAGAGCGTCAACGGTTGCCTGGGTCGCCTTGTCGTACCGGAAACCGTCAATATCGAGGGATTGGATAATAATGCAGGAGTGGCGGATCAAACGCTCGCGCACCGAGGGAACCCATTCACGGAGTCGATCCTGAACGGAGGCGAATTTGGCCAGCTGACGTTGCCAATCGGGGAAGACACCAAAGGCCTCAATATCACCATACTGGTCGAAGTCGCTATTGTAACATCCGACCAGTTCCTCGGTGACTGAAGCTTGAACAGGGTAGCCATCCTCGAACCAGAAGCGGGGGTAATCGCATGTTTCGTTATAGTCATTGCCAATGTCGAAGTCCACGTAGTGGCGGTCAGTCTTCCACACCGTCTGGTGTTCCTTCACAGAGAAGGGGGTAGTGGTGTTCAGATAGCCATCAAATCCGATCAAATCGCCCATCCTAAACATTGAAGGTGAGTAACTTTTTGGGTGTGGAAGAGAATAAGGCAGCGGTTAACTTACGTTGCGATGGTGTTGTCGAAGATGACATACATCCCCCGCTTATGAATTTCCGTGATGGCGTTGCGCCACGTCTGCAGGTTACCATAGTGTTGATCGAGCAAAGTCGTATCCAGAGCCGAATATCCGTCAGATCCCCAGGGCTGGTTCATCAGGATTGTTCCGGCGAGATAGAGGCCCTAAACGAATGTTAGTAATTATTTGCAGCATCGCGCAAGCCACGGAGACCGACCTTGATTCCCATGCCCTGCAAGTAATCCAAGGTGTCCAGCAGGCCGGCAACATCACCACCATGGCGCATCTGATTCGAGCGGAGGTCGTGCTCGAACAGGGTGCCATTGATGTTGTCGTTTGTGGGGTCACCGTTGACGAAGCGGTCTAGGAAGAGGGTATAGACAGGGAAGCGCCAATTGTCCGGGGAGGGGAAGTAGTCCCCGGTGTGATTGGGCCATGTTCCCCAATAGTCCGCCGGATTAGTGGCGGACTGGTTCTGATTGAAGTTGTAGTCGACGAGGGACTCGTCGTAGGGCCAGGCCGTTGCTGTTGTTGCGAAACAGGCGAGCAGCGTGCCGGAGATAGCCCACTTCATGCTGGGTGGGAAGGTCGAGTCGACCCGGGATGACCACCGGTCAACAAACCAGGAACAAGACGTAGGGCCAGGTCAATGCGAAATTGTTGAGTTGGCCAAAAGCTGGGGAGAAAGAATGGGTTCTGCCTCGTCACCACGGTTGACCGCGATCTCTTCTCGCTGGGTTAGGCAGGTCACTCAATGATAGTCGGTTGGGTGGATGATGAATGCGACTGATAACGAGCGATAGATAGGGTGCAGATAACGAGAGAAACACAGCACGCTTCGTTAACGAGTGAAATCTATGGGGAATCACAATGCAACAACAATCAAAACAAGAAACGATGCATGAGATCAGAGATAAGATGGATCCAGCGAGAGAGGGGAGAAGAGGAAGTGGAAGAGAGAAGGAGAAAGAGAAAAGATGATACGAGGAATAGGAGGAAGGAGAAAGTGACAGAGGGGAAGGATGATGGGGACAAAGGCGAGAAAGCCAAATGGAGAAAAAAGCTAATCAGTCCAACTAATAGTGAGATACTGAGCTACTAGCAGCGATGCTGAGGCTCAGCAATGAGAGGCTGGGTCGGGGGCACACATCGATATCCGCGATAGTGGATCGAGGGGAAGGGACTAAGGGACGATGAAATGAAAAATAGAAAAAAGAAGCAGACGAGACGTCTCGTCTTGTCTCGTCTTGTCTCGTCGATGTGTATTTTGCTAATAATAACCCCAAGCTGACTGGAGGACCACTCTGAATGGCTCCCCGGTGCCAGCTCACTCGTATAGGGACTGGTTCCCCGGGGGTAAGTTATCGAATCCACGCCGGAGGGACTTCTAGCCTTGTCCAGAGCCAGAGGGAGGGGCGACTTGCCTTTGGCTATGACGGAATACTTTTTGCCTGCTGAGAGTGGACTAGACCGCGGCAGTGCGGTGCAAAGACCAAAAGAGGGAATTTAAAAAAAAAAAAATAAGTATTGAAAAACTGGAAATTTAGAAGGGTTTAGAAAAAAACAAAAAAAATGAATAAAAATGAATAACGGAAGCGGACCATTGGGTGGTCCGACAGCCATCCCATTGAAAAAAACATGAGCCACTCTCGTATATAGTAGTAGTAAGTAGGCTATTCGGAGCCGTTAGATACTTAGCAGGTTTCCTCTCGGACCGATAGGCATTTCACGGTGGAACTCAAGGGGCAGTTGGAACTGGATCCTCACTGAATGTCTTGAAAGAAGGGTTCTTCCGCCCACTTGATACCGCCAGGCCCTCACCAATCCCCTTTGAGATCTAGTCTCGACCCTCCCTTTAGTCCCCCGAAAACTGGACCCTCCCTGGTCTCTCCGGAGACTTTCTTATTGTCCCATCGCCCATATCCGTACTATGGAAAACAGGCGAAGACCCCTTCTTCTGTTACTGCTGCTGCTGCTGCTTCTGACGGTAATTTCTACTAGGCCAAGGGTGCCAGGTCGTATTCACGCCCAAGCCAAACGATACCTGAAGAGGCAGCAATACGGTGGCGTGCAACCAATCTCGGTAACGATAAAACTCTATTGGCCCTCTTCTAAGACACTCTACACAATAGTGCAGGTGATGTCTTACTGTCATCAAGCAGCTCGTTTTTTGTCTCGATTTCTTTGGGAGGAAATTTGGGTCTGATAAGGGCGGACCCTCCCGATTGGTGGTGGAGGGACTGGAATTCGGCTAGTAGTCTATTAGTGGTAGTATACTGGAGAGAAATGATGGTGCTGATACCGTAAGAGTGGTGGTAGTTGGTAGTCATTTCTCGTATAATTTAGTTTTCTGGTGTAGAGGGTCAGACCTATAGCGTTATCTCCTGCCCTTTACTCGCAGAAGGGGGAGGTGAGCCATCCCATGCATGCAGCGGGCTTGGTGGTGTGTTTGTTCCTGAATATGGTGTGTGTGTATTTTTGGGGGCAACAGTATTCCCAATCAGCTTCAGTCCGCCAACTTCCGTGGCGTTGACTTCGGGCCTCCAACTGCAAAATGGTCAGAGAAAGAAAAGAAAAATGACCAAAAATACCGACGAGCCAGTCATAGCCCGGAGATGATTCCGTGGTTGATCCCGAAGCGATCCTGACCGGTTGAAACTTTCCAGAAAGCTGTCACCGACCGAGAGCGGGCCCCTGCACTCTTTGCCTGCTATTTTGGCCCTTCTGCCCAGTTCGACTGCCAAGCCCCTGTGTCACTATTTTTTTTTTTTTTTTTTCCGGCTCCCTCGCAGCGGAGAAGAGAAAAGCACAAAAATAACAGGAAATAAGTGATGGAAATTTTGACGCAGGCTGTGCCACTTATTTTCTTTTCTTTCCAACGGGCCTGAGGAATGATAAGCATGTCATCCATAAACAACGCTCGCCCCTGCAGAAGCATACTACGAAGTACTTTCCACTCCATTGAGACCACACAGACCCTTAAGGTACACAAGTCAGTAAGATGCGAGAGAGTCTTGTTGGAGCCACGGAGGCCATCCTGGCCAGGCGGAAGTGGGTCTCCGGCGAAGGATTTACGGGATCGCAGATTCAAATCTGGATGGTCTTTGGTCGAGTTCCCGTGAGGCTGGCAGCCACCTTGGGTTTTTGGAGAGAGGGTCTACTAGACTAGTTTGGACCCTTGGCATCCCGGTGTGCTATCTTTTCACAATTCACACAGCACAGAACCGAGATAGATAGACGGGACTAGTCTTCTTTGAGTCTCGCGGAGGACTAACGAAGTACCTAAGTGGTGACTACTACTGATTTCTGCTAAAGGTCTGATCGGATACACCAGACTACGAGAAATCGGGCCATGCATGTCTTACTTGGTTTTATTCCCATCCCTCGCGGGCCAATGGTCTCCTGCAAATTGATTATCAGCCAGGGCAGAGATCACCCAAGAGCGAACAAGAAAATTTCCGAGCAACACCACCGTTTCCAATAATAAGATTTATTCCTGTTTATTTCTTGCTCCCTGCCCCCCACTTAGCGGTAAGGTACTGTCAGTATTATGAAACTTGCAGCGTTCTGATGGTAATTTGAAATCCAGGCTGCTGATTCGGGCAACGCCGCTTTTCCCAATCCTGCCAGCCAAGCCCGCCGCCAAGACCCTGGCGGTTGGACCTTGGCTCGCCTGGAAAAAGGAATAATGAGAAGATAAATCAAATTTGCTCTCGGACAGGCTGTTCCTCTTATCGGGCTGCTCTGTGTGCCTGAACCTTGCATTAGATATGAAGTCTATGAAGTCAGTCAACTTATGCAGACGAGGAAAATATCTCAATCACTTATCTCCTGCCAAGCATCTGGGGTCACCCGTCAAGGAACATGGCGAGAAGAATGAGCCAAGCTTTGCCCTCGTTCTCATTTCCCCTTTGTCCACCACGCGATCTCCGTCCAAAAATTTTGGGGTTTGGAGCAGCTGCGTGCTTTCTCGGACCAGTATATCCGCTGTTGTCTGACTGTCTCACATATTCTCGAGTGCTCACAATGTTCCCCTGATGAACTAATTATACTAGTTGGCTAGTCTTCACTTGGTCAGGGTTCAGCGGTGGAGTCCCTGGCCATCTTCATTGGATCACCAAATAGCCTAAAACGGTGTCTTTCCGGAGATTCCAAGTAGGGCAGACACCAGAATGGTTCTACTCAACTACTAGTCAAGAACATGTCTCACTGGCCCCCTCTTCTTCCCCATTTCGACCCATCGGAATGGCCGGTTCGCTCATCTGCCGCTCTTTGTGCCTGGCAGAAGCATTAGCCCCAGCTCGTGGCGGCGTGACAGGCTTGGTCTTGGAGAATTCAGAAGCCATTCCTTCGCCGGAAAACTCGTGCCACCGTTGACGCCAGTGGTGACATCTGCAGGGGGGTTGAGGAGAAATGCCCCCTCTTGAAGCCAATGGGAAGGACAAGCTAGCAAACCAGGAAGTGGTATTCTCTAGTCAATAATCTGGGGGAGCTGCAAGAGGGAACCTCGGTGCCACCACCGGCAGGGATCAATGGTTCCTGGTCCTGCGCCGGGAGTCGCCCTGGGGTTCCGGGAAAATCTTAAAGATCAGGGTTCGAGGGATCAGGGCGACGCCTCTGATGCCTTTCACACATGGCTGAAGATGAGGATGGTGGTGGTGATCATGATAAGGAGGATAATGGATCAATCAATCTATACCTTTTTCTCCGATTGGCAATTTCCCCCCGCCACCTTGAGTTATATGATACTAACCCAGATGCACTGCACTGCACACTCATTGGTCCCCTCTCGAATTGAACTAAAAAGCAGGCTAGTTTACCTGTTTATCATCCCATCCAGGGGATCCGGCCTGAATGCAGTTAGTGAGGTCCCCTTGCTGCTCGCTCCACCGGCATTTCGCACCTGCACCTGATGTTCAGTCAAGCTCTTCCCCAGCATTCCACTTCTTCTCGCTTCCCCTCTTCTCTCTCCTCCTCCTCCTCCTCCTCCTCCTCTCCTCTCCTCTCCTTTCCTTTCCTTTCCCTTCCTTCCTCCTCGCTCATTCTTTCGCTCTCGTCACATCAACCAATGCATCCATTACTGAAGTGACCCCCCTCTTCCTGGGCTTTTCCCTTGCCATTCATTCTTCCTTTGGATCTGACCATCGCCATTCTTTCTCTACATTTGGGTCCCACTTCTTTTGTCACTCTTTCATTTCCTGCCGAGCCCGTATCCTTCCTTTTAGCGTAAACGGCTATCTCCCAGCATACCACATTCGTCTTATCGTGTCTCTAATTCGGCCCCGCAGTTGCTCGGCAGGTACATGTGAGCATCTGTATCATTGATATAAATTACATTTTTCCAGTGACTGTAGCCATGGTCTCAATGTCAGCCCTGCGACACGGGCTTGGGGTCCTCTATCTTGCTGGCTGGCTGGGGTCGTCGCTGGCCGCCACCACTGAGCAATGGAAGTCTCGGTCAATCTATCAGACCATGACGGATCGCTTCGCGCGCACGGATGGCTCAACCACCTCCCCCTGCAACACCACAGAGGGTCTGTACTGTGGTGGCACCTGGCGTGGCATGATCAACCACCTCGATTACATCCAGGGAATGGGCTTTGATGCCGTCATGATCTCCCCTATCATCGAAAACGTCGAAGGTCGCGTGGAGTATGGAGAAGCCTATCACGGCTATTGGCCCTTGGATCTATACTCCCTCAACTCACATTTTGGCACGCACCAGGATCTGCTCGATCTGAGTGACGCCCTGCATGCTCGCGACATGTATCTGATGATGGACACAGTCATCAACAACATGGCTTACATCACCAATGGCTCCGACCCCGCTACCCACATCGACTATTCAACCCTCACCCCCTTCAACAGCTCGTCTTACTATCATCCGTACTGTAAGATCACCGACTGGAATAACTTCACCAATGCCCAGCTGTGCCAGACCGGTGATAATATTGTGGCCCTGCCCGATCTGTACACCGAGCATGCCGAGGTTCAAGAAACGCTAAGCAACTGGGCAAAGGATGTCATATCCACCTATTCCATTGACGGTCTCCGCATCGATGCAGCAAAGCATGTGAACCCAGGCTTTCTGAAGAATTTCGGCGATGCTGTGAATATCTTCATGACCGGTGAAGTGCTGCAGCAAGAGGTCAGCACAATCTGCGATTACCAGAACAATTACATCGGCAGTCTCCCGAATTATCCCGTCTACTACGCCATGTTGAAGGCCTTCACCCTGGGCAACACCAGCGCCCTGGCCACTCAAGTCCAGGAGATGAAGAATTCCTGCCATGATGTGACCGCCCTATCCTCGTTCTCCGAAAACCACGATGTCGCACGATTTGCCAGCATGAACCCGGACATGGCTGTATGAACCCTTGAACCCTCTAACGCATTCGCTAGCTAACATTCTGTCCCATTAGCTCGCGAAGAATATCCTTACATTCACTCTTCTCGCCGATGGTGTGCCCATGATTTATCAGGGTCAGGAGCAGCATTTGGATGGCCCCGGCAGTCCCAAGAACCGAGAAGCGATTTGGCTCACTGAGTACAACACCGACGCCGAGCTCTACAAATTGATCGGCAAGTTGAACGCCATCCGGAAGCACGCCTACCGACTCGACAATCACTATCCGGATGTTCAGACGTACCCCGTCTTCGAGGGTGGCAGTGAACTGGGATTCCGCAAGGGAGTCGAAGGCCGGCAAGTGGTCATGCTTCTATCCACGCAGGGCACCAACAGCAGCGCTTACAACCTCTCGATGCCGGTGAGTTTCACGGGCGGCACGGTCGTGACGGAGATTCTGAACTGCATCAACTACACGGTCAATGCCCAGAGTGAACTCGTGGTTCCAATGGATAAAGGAGAGCCACGCGTGTTCTTCCCGGCGGATCTGATGCCCGGCAGTGGACTGTGCGGACTTCCTGTCGCGAATGTCACCTATGCTGCCTTGAAGACGCAGGGTGCAGCGGCAGCAGAGGCTGCTTTGTCGCTGGGCATAAAAACCGATGCAGCTTCCAATGCTTTGCTTTCTCTGGTGCTGTCTGTGGTGGCGGGTCTGCTTGTGGGGATCTGGTAATAAGCTGATAGCTACAGATGGGATGAGACATATTATCTGTTTCAGTGTTCTTTGTATGTATTTGCAGTAACGATACCCTTACCTAGTATTTTGTATATAATCACTTCACAATATTCACTACCACCTGCATATACTCGCGGTAACCGCGTCTCGCTTTTTCCACACTAGTTACTAGTCATCCAGCACTAAGCAATAAATAGAATCGAGACAACTAGAAATCCAGTACAATATATATAGATCACCTACATACCAAATTCCAGACGATGACCAAAACGGGTACCTGCATCCAACAGCTGTTGACGATCACCGTGGCTGGCTGATCCTCTCCCAAAACTAATCTGGAGGCAAATCCGTTCGGCCTCGGTAGGGTTCCGAACAAAACCGCCCGAGCTAAAAATACTCAGTCATCAGCGTAAAAAAAAAGGCCCACTTCAGGACCCATAGAAAATTGAACTGAAGTCATGCACAACGTATTATTAACTGACTGGCTAGCTAAGCTAGCTATTCTAAACATTCTTTGTGAGCTCCGCTCCGTCGCTGCAATCTACTCTTCACCTACCATCCACCATCCATCCAAGCTACATGGACACAGACACAGTAAACTAGCTAATTCCTCTTCCTCGCCGCAGTAGAAAAAAACTCCTCACCACCTCCACAAACCCACAAGATACCCCAGGAACAAGAACAAGAACCCAAACAAAATGTTCAGCTTCCTCCCATGCTTCAAAACCCGGCGACAACGCACCAAATCCCAAACTCAATCCCAAAAGCAAATAGAGGGTTAGCAACCACCCAATCACCCCCAAATACCCAGAAATCAACCCCATAGTAATAACATATCAATAGAAAAAGCCAACGCCATAGAATCCCTTCCGTCATGGCACTCCCCTACGGAAAACACGCTTCTCTTTCAAGCCTTCGAATGGCACGTCCCTACCACCCCCAACACCCCAGATAAGCGCAGTCACTGGCGCCGCCTCCAGCATGCCCTGCCCGCTATCCATTCCCTCGGCGTAACCAGCATCTGGATCCCGCCGGGATGCAAGGGCATGGACGCCAACGGCAATGGGTATGATATCTACGATTTATATGATCTGGGAGAATTTGATCAGAAGGGAGCGGTGGGGACGAAATGGGGTACGCGCGCGGAATTAGAGGATTTGGTAAGGGTGGCGAGTGCCCTGGGCGTAGGGATATTATGGGATGCGGTGTTAAATCATAAGGCTGGGGCGGATAGCGTGGAGAGGTTCGAGGGTGTGAGGGTTGGTGATGATCGTATTTCTCCCCATTTCTATCTATCGTGCGTGAGTATCATGATTACTGACATGTATCCTCAGGACGAGATATCGAAGATGGTGATCCCCAGGAAATTGCAGGCTGGACATCCTTCACCTTCCCCGGCCGGGGCACTACCTACAGCCCGCTGCAATACCACTGGCACCACTTCTCTGGAGTAGACTGGGACGACGCCCACCAACGCAAAGCAATTTACAAGATCCTGGACCCTTCCCGGCCGGACAAGAACTGGGCTCAGGATGTCGGCACAGATGAGAACGGCAACTACGATTACCTCATGTTCGCGGATCTGGATTACTCGCACCCGGAGGTTCGGGAGGATGTGCTGCGCTGGGCGAAATGGATTATGTCTGTGCTGCCGCTGAGTGGGATGCGGCTAGATGCGGCGAAGCATTTTTCGACGGCATTTCAGAGGGAGTTTATTGATTGTGTGAGAAGTCAGGCGGGGGATAGGAAGATGTTCATCATTGGGGAGTATTGGAGTGGGGAGTTGAGGGCGCTGCTGAGGTATCTGGAGGAGATGGAGTATCGGGTTGCGGTGGTGGATGTGCCGCTGGTGGAGAGATTCTCAGGACTGTCGAGGACCAGGAGGGCGGATTTGAGAGGCATGCTGAAGGGGACGTTGGTGGAGGCTAGGCCGGGGAATGCGTTGGTGAGTTGATCATTTGTCTTGATTGGTGGACTTGGAAAGACTAATGAGGCGTCTTGTGTAGACGTTTGTTACGAACCATGATACGGTGAGTACATCTTTTTCTGTGGAGTGACGATGGTACATGGATAAGTGCTGAACTGATGTGACAACTTAGCAACCGGGGCAAATGCTCGAGGTGAGTACATGCATTTTAATAAGTGTCTGATGACTAGTAACGAGCTAACATCTATCAGAACATAGTCGAACCCTCCTTCAAACCCCTCGCCTACGCCCTAATCCTCCTCCGCCAAGGAGGCCACCCATGTGTCTTCTACGGCGACCTCTACGGCAGCTGCGACGGTGGCCAGTCTCCAGTCCCGGCCTGCGAAGGCCAACTCCCGATTCTCATGCGTGCGCGCAAATGGTATGCTTACGGCGAACAGCAAGACTACTTTGACCAGCCCAACTGCATTGGTAAGTCCGTCCCTTCCTCTCTGCGATGCAGTTTCTAATAAATGAAAGGTTTCATCCGCTACGGCAACGCCGCTCACCCCTCCGGGCTGGCCTGCGTCATGAGCAATGGCGGACCAGCGATGAAGCGCATGTACGTGGGTCGGAAACACGCCGGCGAGAAGTGGACGGATCTGCTGCAACGAGACGATGATCACCCGTCTGTCACGGTAATTGATGAGATGGGGTACGGGGAGTTTCTGGTCCAGGGGATGAGGGTGGGTGTTTGGGTGGATAGTGCGGCGGATGGCCGAGGGTGTATGAAGGAGCCTTTGTAAGTCTCTACTTTTACTCTTGCTGGATTCGGGTTGGACGTTTGAAACTGACACAGGGGATATTGGAATAGTGACGTCGATATCTATGGTAGTCAAGCATGCTAGCTGACTTAGGATGGACCACTATTGAGATGAAGATGGTCCTAGTCTCCATGTGCTCTAAGACATGATGTATATTACGTATTACTCTCAGGATGTAACTATTTATTAGACTAGTTTTACTATAGTAAGACAGCGTGACAAGATTATCAGACGGCACTAGAATAATATAGTATCCACACAAACTAGTTTAAACAACTTCATCTATTCTAATACCTCCAAGACACACACAGAAAAACACACAAAAATAACCCAAGACATAAGACACAATCTCACCCAAAAATAATCCATCCATCCAAGCGATGTTAAAAAACAACTAAGAAGAAAAGGGTTCTGAACTGGTCCCCGTCCGTGGCACCGACCCTCAAAGGTCTTTACCCAATGCAGTAACCCATTCGGTGCTGCCCGACAAACAGTAACAATACCGTGACGAGCATCCGAAACTTCCTACCTGTATTTTTCAATTCCAGCAACTTCTACTAAGGTTTCTGGTAGTTTTTTGCCATGGCCCTACAGGGTCTGGGTTGTGTCTGTCTGTCGGGTTCATTCCCGAAAGGGTCCATCCAGGGCCAAGGGATCCATGGATCGTCAACATCTAGGTGCACATTGTAAGTAATTGGGTTCTCTCTCGGACATGGTCTTTATTGGGATTCTTATCTACCTTGCCTATTCTTCGGTAGGAGTTGCCGGGCCATGGATGTTCTTTTATTCTCTCAATCTTTCTCTCGCTGCCTAACGTGTACCGCACATGATTCGACCGGTCGCATGGAACGGAACGAACAATCCACGGATTTTAGTCCATTCCATCCAGCTTAAAGCCTACTTTACTACTTTATAGAAAGAATGCCGAACCACGGATACCATATACAAGGACCTTCTTCGGTGATAAAATTAAGTCATGTAATGGATATATGCTATAGAACCATTAAGTAATAACTAGCTTGGCTAGAAAATATGTATCTATACAAGCAATAAGATAGACGAGAAGAGAAACTCCGTCAATCATTCACATCCTCACCCCCACCTCACCCCACCGCACTACATCTCAGCCATCCACAAATAGAAAGCTTTGGGGATGGTTTATTTACAACTGCATAGCCACAACACCCAACACCAAGCCCGCAGCAACAGACATCGGTGCAGTAAGAGCCATACCGGCGCCGGTGGAGGCGGGGGCAGTCGTCTCGGTACCGCTGGCAGAGGCAGTAGAAGTACCCGAGGCAGAGGCAGAACGAGTGGAGGATGCTGTAGTCGACAGAGTGTTAGCGCCCGAGGTAGTAGTGGTTAGTTTGCTGGTGCTGCTGCTGGAGGTGGAGCTTGTGCTGGTGCTTGCAGTGGTGATGGAGCTGGATCCAGTAGAGGATGAGGAAGAGGTGGAGGAGGTATCAGTACCAGTAGAAGTGCCAGTAGAGGAAGAGGAAGAAGAAGAAGAGGCGGAGGTAGTCATGGAGGCGCTGGCGGTGGTGGTGGAGCTGGAACCACCCTCGACGGTGAACTGCTCGGATTGCGCGAGGATACCGCTATTCGTGGAGGAGGTGGAGACGAGATTGATTTGGTAGCCGGAGCTGTTTTCGTTGTTAGTATGGTGGTGATGATGGTGGATGAAATGTAGAGAAGTGGAGGAACATACCCATCGGTGACGCCGGACAGGCCAGACACAGTGTAGGATCCCTTGGAGGTTTCGACATCAGAGGCGACCTTCTTGTCTACAGTGGGGTAGACGGCGTTGTTGACCAGGTAGAGGTCGAAGGTGGTGGGGTCAGTCCTGTGCATGGTGGTTAATATGTGGTGTTCCTTAGGGCTGATAAGGGAAAGAGGGGACGGGACATACGAGACGGAATCCCAGGTCACGGTGAAGGAGCTGGAGACATCGATATCTTCGCCCTTCTTGGGGGAGGTGACCTCAAGGGCTAGTGAGAAGTTAGATGACTGTATCGGAGAATTGACTGGGAAGATAAGAGTGTAGACTAACCGCCGACGAAGGCAGCCAGAGGCAGAAGAGACACGGCGTAAGAGAGACGCATGGTTGCAGAGGTGAATTAATTAAAGAAGGGGAAAGGGTATCAATTGGAAAATTAATGATAGAAGAATGATAGAAGAGTGATGGAAGAAATCAAGACAGACAGAAAAATGTCGGAGGAGACCCTGGTTAAATAGAAGTGTTAATGGGTATCCAGTTTGCCATCGTGTCTCACAAATACTGCTAGTTAGTTTATGGCCGAGATGACCGAATCTTCAACGGGTTCAGTTCAGTTCAGTCTTAGCCGCCCCAAAGAGAATCCCGGAGAATGAACCGGATCCATTACATGACAACAACAACAACGCCAACTACTGCTAGATACTACTTACTACTTACTACTAGTACACCAAGTCAAGTAGATCCTCCGATGGTCTGTGAGTGGGCGGCTTCTCAATACTTTGGATCATTTTGAAAAACAGGCATGCTATATATAGCCGGCTGGACAGGAACCAGGGAACGGGGCGAACGGGGGATGGTGAGGTTTCTGATGACAGGCAATCGATGCTGGCGCAGGATTGGGCTGGTTTCAGGTGGACAGGATGCAGCGTGGACCAATAGACACTCGATTGATAACGCATGGGGCTGTTAGCTTATGCGGATAGAACATGAGTAAAAAGAAAAGAAAGAGTAGGGTAGAGGAAAAGACCTGTCAGAATCACACTCCCTCGGCCTATTTCTCGCTCTTACTCACTCTCTTTTTCTCCATATCTCCAATTAATTTCTCTTCTCCTCGCACCGCCACTTCTCGTAGTCTCATCTTGGCAGAGATTTCCCCCATGCATAATAATAATTCAATCCTCAACTGCTCAGGTCCAAACTCAAAATCTCAACCAGCACAGGATACTAACAGTCCCTCTCCCCTCCCATCAGCCCATCCTAATCTCCCCGTAAGTAGATCTCCTGTATTGCTTCCCACGTCGCACTGTGTGCTTCCCTCCTTATCAATTTTGGAATTCGTCATCCTCACACGATAACTTGTTTTTGCTAGACGCAAGGGGGCTCCACTGGGTGCCTTATCAAGCCTGGCGGTTAACCATCTAACCACTTTGTAACTAGCCATACCCAACTAATCAAGAGAGACTAACCAACTTCATAACTAGTATTTCAACTCTCTATCTCCCCACCCAATCAACACAACACGATTGACTCTTTGTTCAGTGCGGGAAAGAAAACCCTCCCTTCCACCTTTTTTTAAACTCCGCGTCTTCGTATTCCCTGATAAAGCCGAAATTGAGTGGCTGGCTCTGCCCTTTCCCTTTTTCTTTTCTTTGACTGCAGGAAGTTCAGGAACACACTTTCTTTCCTCTTCCCCCCCTGAATTGCAGATTTCGTTGCACAAGGAACGATACTGTGCAACACACCCTCACTGTAGATGTAATGTATTGTCGATCTATTTACTGTCGCCCGATTGAAAATTATGGAGTTAGTAGAGCGGGGTAATATCTGTATCTCAGACGGATGGCATTAGATTCCACTTTCTGGTCGAGACTCTTGGTTGTGACTGTGTACTGTGGACCGTTAGATATGTAATTCAACTATAACAACTTAGGTTATCGACGCAGGTTCATCTATCTGCGACGCTCTGAACACGTATTGATCTTTGGGTTGACGGTGGGGAGTGTCGGATGCTAGTATCTATTAAATTGGACCACTATATATATAACACTGAATTAAAATCTTCAACGCTGACAACCGGTTGCAATCCGTACGAAGCTTCCCATCCTGAATCTTCTATCCCAGCCCTTGTTGCAGGGTTGCTACACACATGTTGTGTTAGCTAGTAGGTAAGTGCTTACTGGTCGTCAGGGGCGCACGACGTGATACATTTCATCTGATTGTACTAATATATTTGACCCATCGCGAAGATGATTCGGTGGTGTGAGATGTTACTCTTACGAGGAGTATGCTTCAATCCTTCTGATAAGTGCATTAAGTAGTCATTATCCTAACATACATTTGCAGGCAACTAATTACTCATTTCTCATGAACACAGACCATTCCGTCATGACAATTTACACCCTCATCCCGAGTTTAAAAAAGGATTGAGGCTGTTTACCAGGCAACCGTCGAGCTCAGCCCATCCAATTCGCGCTGGTAGTTCCGGTGCTGCGCAATCTGGTAGAAGAACATGCCCACGAAATCCTTGGCGCCCTTCGCGATCTGCACGCTCTCCTTGAAGCTCTCCGGCTTCTGCACACCACCGGCCGTGACCACGCCATACCACTCCACGGGCTGTGGCTTGGAGCTGGTGGCCACTTGCACGTCCAGCACACTACCCAGCGCCTCTTTGATTAGCTCGGCCGCTTCACCTGTACCAGCCAGTGGCTTCAGGTGGCCAAATGTCTCGGCGATCCAGTACCGCATCTGCCCGTTCTTCCGGAGCGTCTCCACATGCGGGCCCCCGGGAATGAACGTGGCATCAAACATGGTCGATCGCTGTCCATCGTACTGGTGGTCGGCGATGATGCCCTGCGATGTCTCCTTCGATTCTCCGTCCGCATAGATGGGCGACCGCTTGGTGCCGATAACAAACGGCAGAGCACCCGCCACCTTCACAGCGGTCTGAATGCCCTTGAAGGCCACCGGGTCGTATCCGTCGCCAATTATGATGGCAATGCGCCGACTGGCGATAGTCGGAGACTTGGGGGGAAATTCGGTCTGGGAAACATGGATCGTCTTCCGACCGTGGTTGGCCATGAGGGCCTTTTGGGGAATCGGGGCGCCCACGACTTCCGCCACCTGCTGCGCCAGCGTCAGGTCGATCTCCGCCAGGCGCTTGCCGGCCAGGCGCTCGTAGACGATAGGGTCATCACAGTGGTCCAGCTCGAAACCAAAAGCCTTGACAATGTGCAGCTTTTCGTGCTCCGACATGGAGTTGTAAAAGAGTTGGGCCTGGGAATGATGTTCGCGGAACTTGGGGCTCAACGCGCGCCTCTTGCGGCCTTGTACCGGCTCGGGGTATGACTCGAAGCCGCCACCTTGGGGAGCAGGCTCGTCCGGCTTTGCCGCCTCGAAGCGGTTGGGCCAGTAGTTGACGGTACCCTTAGTGATGCGGTGTTTCATGGCACCGTCGCGGTTGTGGTTCAGCACGGGGCAGACGGGGCGGTTGATGGGCAACTCCTCCCAATTGATGCCGAGACGGCTAATCTGGGTGTCGAAATAGGAGAAGTTACGGCCCTGAAGAAGAGGGTCATCGGAGAAGTCGATACCGGGAACAATGTGTGATGTACAGAATGCAACCTGCTCTGTCTGTGGGAAGAATTCATCCACGTTGCGGTTAAGTTCCAACACACCAATGGTGCGGGGAGGAACCAGATCCTCTGGCCAGATCTTGGTCGCATCAAGAATGTCGAACTCAAAGTCATCCTGTTTCTCTTCAGGGATGGTCTGGATAGACAGGTCCCATTTCGGATATGCGCCGTTGTCAATGGCCTCCATCAGATCCTTGCGGTGGAAATCCGGGTCTTGGCCCGCCAGCTTCAGAGCTTCATCCCAGACGAATGAATGCACGCCTAGGTGAGGCGTCCAAATAAACTTGACAAAGTGGCGCTTGCCCTCCTTATTGATAAGTGAAAAAGTGTTGACACCAAACCCTTGCATCATCCGATAGGACCGGGGAATGGCGCGGTCCGACATGGCCCACATGAACATGTGAGTGGCTTCTGGGTGCAAATAGCAAAAGTCCCAGAAGTTGTTGTGCGCGGTCTGTGCTTGAGGGACCTCATTATGGGGCTCAGGCTTCACAGCGTGGACTGCGCCAATTAGTCAAGTCAGGGGTAAGAGAATGGATTGGGATGGACGTACCGAAATCAGTGAACTTGATAGCGTCCTGGATGAAGAAGACCGGGATGTTGTTTCCAACCAGGTCCCAATTACCCTCGTCTGTGTAAAATTTGGTTGCGAATCCACGAACATCACGCACCGTGTCGGCGCTTCCCTTGCTGCCCTGCACGGTGGAAAAGCGGACGAAGACCGGTGTATTCCGCGATGTGTCGGTTAGGACCTTGGCATAGGTCACGTCCTCACAGCTTTCGAGTAGCTTAAAGTTTCCGAAAGCGCCGGTTCCACGGGCATGGACGACACGCTCGGGAATCCGCTCGTGGTCGAATCGGTGAATCTAGGATACGATCAGCCACTGCATACCTCTCCACGATAATCAACGTAGGCATGTGGGAGTACCTTCTCGCGCGCAATCTGATCCTCTAGCAACGATGGACCTGTGCGACGGTCGTCGACTGACCGCAGCCAATTGTCGGTATTGCTAATGGGCACGCCGTGGTCGGTGGTCTGACGCTGCTCAGTGGTAACATCGACCATGTCGCGTTCCAAGTCGACCGTCTTCTTGTTCTTAGATGAAGCCGTCTTAACGGCTTCGTGAGCTTTCTCAAGCCCTTCGGCAATGACCGTGGCCATGGTGATACTGTGGGGTTGCTGTGAATAAAGCCAGTGGTAGGGAATTCGATAAAAGCTGGTGGATGACAACCAAACAATTCCAGCGACCGGGGGGGCGAGCGTACATTATGTATAAACGATATGTGATCATCGGAGCGCTTCCCAGTTCTGCGAGCCAGTCAAACATCCTCTGTAATGGGGGTGGTCGGATTGGCTGTCTGGCACGTAACCATGACGTTGCGACCGAGACGTCACCGTGACCACTTTCTTCCCCAGATCCATCCGGTGCTTAGAATGCTTAGCAATCTGCAGGCTTCTTATCCACAATATTCAGGGTCTGGACATTGAGCTAAAATCAGACTGTCTTCCCACGAATGGGTGGTACTTGGAGGCGCTCTTTGCAGCGTTCACTGGCGGTGGTAGGTGGTGATGTTATGATGTTATTCCCAGTCGGTCCTCATCGGCAAAGGCGGTCCGATAAGCGATAAGGATTGTGATGCATTTGCCATCCAGCATGCACCGCATCATCTTGCGGTTTCCAGGATTGCTGAGCCCTTAAGCCTGAAACCTGAGACAGTGGAGCATCTTTTCTAAGCGTGCATCAATTTGCACTACGGCCATGTGTTGTACCAGTACCTCCAACCAGTGTCTCCGATCATTACCTTGAGGCTTGGCCTCCCGGGAGCATCCATCGTTAGTAACCTCGTATTGATTAGTTCAGTCCAGTCTGACTGTCTACTAGACTAGCGGCTGCACACGCGAAATTGCCGATTACTTGTACCCCGCGTAGCATCCGGTTTATGTTCATCCAGACGTGTCAGAGCTAGTACCTATCCAAGCTTTGCCGTCGTGCTGCTCGTCCCCAATCGAATCAATTCGTCGACCACCTCTTCAACCAAGTTAACACGCCCAGACCATGCGGCAGAGGATCAAGCAACTCGACCTAGACGGTCGCGAGGGCCACGATGCCATTTTTGAGGCCTCCTACCTGGATGATATTCCGACCGCTTTGGAGGAATGGGGAGCGTCTCGCATCCTACTAGTCGTGAGCACGACCCTCGACACCAAAACATCCATGATCAAAGACTTGGAGGCCCGTCTATCCGATTGTGTGCTACAAAAGAGAACGGGAGTGGGAAGTCACTCCCCGTACCGGGACATCATGGATATTGCCCATACCATTCAGTCACAGGGCATTCAGGCTGTCATCTCCATCGGGTCCGGTTCCTACTCTGACGCATGCAAGATCGCCGTCATGCTCAGTGCGACTCTCCCAGCCGGCTTCGGCACTGACGATATGGAAGCCCTGGTTGATCAGGTTTACGGTCTGGCTGGCCCCGAGGGGATCAACGCACCCACCACCAAGCTCATCTGCGTGCCGACCAGTCTCAGCGCCGGGGAGTGGAACCACTATGCCAGCGGCACCAATGCTCAGGGCAAGAAACAGCACTTTGTGCATCCCGAGGGATCCCCGAGCTTGATCCTGATGGACCCGCGGATCGCCAGTACCATGCCCTCACACTTGTGGCTGGCGTCGGGTGTGCGGGCTGTGGATCATTTCGTGGAGACACTGTGCAATCCTGAGTGCCACGAGGAAGCCACGGAGCACATCAAAAAGGCGCTGCCAATCCTGATCCAGGGTCTCAAGGATTATCACACCGGTCAGGAAAAGCGTGATGAAGAGGAATTGCTCAAAGGCATTTCGGAATGTCAGCGCGGCTCACGAGACGCTCTCCTGCCCTTCATTCAATGGAAGATTCATATGGGTCCAAGCCATGCAATCGGCCATCAACTTGTGAGTCCGCTCTTCGATGGCGCATCTACATCGACTGTACTGCGATAAAGGCTACTGACCACCGAACTTCTGCACAACAGGGAAGTGTCGCTGGTGTGCAGCATGGTAAGTGATGCAGAAACCACTTCAAGCTGCGGAAAGTAGAAAGCCACTAATCGTTCTACGTATGTTCAGGAGTCACGGTAACTAAATCCGAGAAAGCCACCAATTGTGGACAGGCAGCCGACTAACCTTTCACGTTTTGTGTAGAGTTGCATCATCTTACCCGCGACGTTGCGATACACCAAGCCTCAAACCGCGGCTGCCCAGGAGATTATCCTCGACATCTTCAACTCGGTGTTGGGGTTCCAGGAGACTGAAGCCGCTGACGCCATGTTACGATTTGTGCAACTCCTGGGGATGCCATCCCGGCTGTCCGAGGTCAACGTGACCAGTGACGAGCAGTTGCACAAGATTGCCGATATGACTTTGACCGACGTCTTGGCAGAAAAAGGGAACCTGCCGGACAGAGCTGGTGTGCTGCAGATCCTCGAAATGGCTCGGTAAACAAGTATTATGCGGCGGGTCGACCGAGGCGCCTTGAATTCCCACTTCGTCGTACTATGCTTCTAGGAGTATGTTCCACCACGAAGAAGTGGCAGACTGCCCTAGAAGTGTAAGCTGTTATTTTGATCCCTTTTCGTGCTTCTGGTTTGTTCAAGAGTCCAATATCTGTGGGATGGGTTGTGGACGCGCGTCCAGAAAGCACGCGGGAAGGAATGGAAACAGCAGCGCATCCGAGACTCCACTGACGTCATGGGTCACTGCACCTAGGTTAGTTAGCAGGTAGCAGTTAGACTAGTTAGACAGTATATCTTCGCGATGCCATCTGGCATCTCCGGTCATGGATGCACATAATTGCGAGTTGCTGCCCATCTGAACGTGACAGCCCCTGAGGTATGTAGTCAGACTGACTCACGTAGAGATTGATTACTGAGCCATAAGCTCCACCAACAGATACTTTTCAGATTCTGCGTACGGCATATACACCATCACCTGTTAAAAACATCTAGCAGACCGCAGTGAACATGCCTTTGGGAAATCAGGATTCCGGAGTGACTGGCGCGGCCAAATTCGTCACATCGACCCTCGGCAACGCGGTCGGCGGCGTCTCTCGCACTGTTGGCGGGGTGACAGGCGCCGCGGGGCGAGGTATCGGCGATACCATCACCGGCGCCACGGGGAGCGCAGGGAAGCCTGTTGGCGATGCACTGGGGAGTGTGGGCAGCGGCGTGGAAGATGGAGCCCGGAAGGTTGCCAAGGGAATTGAAGATGCTGGACAGTGGAAGTGAGAGAGAGGAGGGGTTGGGGGAAGAGTGGACGATGGGAATAAGAGTAAACAATGATGATAATGTCGATCAGTAGGCGGTGTGCTAGTCTTCCTGCAGTTTCATGATTCTTACTGTTGCTCGCGATTGGTGAACAATTATCTATAGAAGCAAGCAGAATAGCCCTCAAACCTATTAGGGTGCTTTTGAGTAATGCAATTGATGATTATCTAGTACGTCTGCAGGAACAGCACATTAATCTAAAAGTTTCAAGCATTGCTTCCACTGCCTGTTGTACTTGCATAATTTTGCGGCAGAATATTCTATAAAGGTAAGCGGTCAGTTGAAAGCATGCCCCGAACATGCAGCTGCTAGTTGTAGAGAACAACTATTGATGTTGGTGAATATTAGTTAGTTATTTCATTATTTGCTTTAGCTACGGGGAACATTCTATCCCTAGTCAACAGCTTCTGATGGTGATGCTTACTACTAGTGATCTCCGTCAGCTTACTTACCAACTAGTACAGCCTTATCCTCCCTTTATCCCTATGCGGCTGTGACAACTCCTACCGAGAGTATATATTTAGATGACTATACTACTCTTCAAATGCAACTACAGATTACCACATCAACCCTGCTGCCCTGAGCGCAAGGCACAGCCAATTTCCATGGAGATACATTGCATTAGTGTGCTTAGTATGACTACTAGTAGTATTATAATCTACGCAGCCTTCTCTCTCACAGCAGCAATCAAAAACCATTGCCCTGAGAAAGTTGATCGTTCGGATCCGAGCAGGCTAAGCGGAAACAATACTAGTACTGGATAAATGTTGCATTAATATTATGACGGCGGATACTCCGCGCAAGAGAATACTGAAAGAGGCAAGATGGTCCATTCCGGATTGATAAGCAGCCACTCTGCCCCGTCGTCCAGAGGGGCAATGCATTTTACAGTAGCACTGGATGGATGCTGGATAGTACCTCGTGTTGGTTACTTGCTAATACTACTAAGCAAACCGTCAGCAGCAAAATCGACGTCGACCCAGCCTTGCGGATCCAGGGTACAAGGAAACCGCCACTGGAGCCAACCCTTTTTTATTTTTATTTTTATTTTTTTTCCCTTTGACCTGGTTGACTCCGGCACCCCGACTCCGAGAACAGAACGGATAGCGGAAGATGGAAGGAAAAACCTTAAAAATCCGAGCCAAATTGAGCAGAAGGCGAGAGAAAAGCCGAAGAAGCCCCCTTCAGCTTAACTAAGCCGACCGGGGGGAGGACTGAGTCAGCGCCCGTACTAACCAGATGGAGGCTTGTGAGTGGCTCAATGGGGATTAGTGGACGGGTTGCCTCAGTGCGGCATCCACGAATTGGGGCTCGTCGCCGGTCAGTCCCGGCTCAGGCTTGAGCTCGCCTCCTCACTCTACTGACTAGTAGTTAATTGGTAGTAGTAGTAGTATTACTCTCACTGCCTCCTCCTTCCCTTCCAGCCCCGGGTCTTTCTGCCAGCCATCCTGTCTCTTTTGACTCCCTCCACCTCCCTCCGCATTCCACCTCCTGGCATCTTACTGTTGCTGACACTCGACTGCCCCTCGATACCTCCCGCGTCGCTCACCCACTCCCGATACGCGCGTCAAGCCCCGTCTGCCCTTGATCTACCCTGCCAGCTCCGCTACACTTGGTTTTCTGCTACTCTCGCCGAACCCTCCGATCGTTGCGATCTCGCGAACGACCTTTTCCCCCCCCGCCTGTCCTCCCCGCCGTTCGTCAGGTTCGAAGAAGCGACCGGGTCTGGAGCAGACTATCGTGACGAATTTCTGCTCCCTGTCTCACATCCGCTATCCTTCGTCATCCGGTCAATTAACTGCGCGGCTGCGATTGCTGCTCCCCGAAGGCCTGCGTGGCCGCCTCACGCAGGGCCCCTCCGTCTTAACCGATCCGATGATTGCCGCCCGCCGCTGAACATAGTTCGGGAATTCACCCATTGTAAATGGATCCCATACAAGGGAAAGGGGACGAGGAACTGAGTCGGGCCTCCGACGAGGTTCCTCCGATTCCCGACCAGGAAGCCAAATCCACCAAGCGCGCACGATGGGCGACGAAACGCATGACCGCCGCCAGCGGTCTTCGGAAGAGAGTCTCCATCCTGGAACGGGGCAACCGTCGTAATACGCAGAACAACATAACTGATGCAGCAACCGCAGGGTCAGAAAGCAATGAAACAGAAACCGCTTCATCGCGGAAAGTCTACTTTAACCTTCCCATCCCGGACAGCGAGCGGGACGAGGAAGGCAATCTGAAGAACGTTTATCCCCGCAACAAGATTCGCACTTCTATCTACACGCCATTGACGTTCATCCCGAAGAACTTGTGGTTGCAGTTCCACAACATCGCCAATCTTTACTTCTTATTCGTCATCATTCTGCAGTGTTTCTCCATCTTTGGAGATGCCGACCCGGGCTTGAGTGCTGTACCCCTGATCATTATCGTTGTGGTCACTTCGATCAAGGATGCTATCGAGGACTGGAGGCGAACGGTATCCGATAACGAACTCAACAACTCCCCGGTTTACCGTCTGACCGATTGGCACAATGTCAATGTCACCCTTGACAATGTGTCCGCCTGGCGAAAGTTCAAAAAGGCCTGTACTCGGGCCACCGTATTCACCTACCGTGCCATGAAGAAGCTCGTGCGCCGCAAGTCCGCCGACAAAGACGTGGCTGGAGATGTTGAGATGGCGGATGCCCGGCCATCCGTGGAACCTACCTCTCCGATTGAGTTGAGGGCCGTGTCCCTCGATGCCCGTGCTTCTGGAGATTGGCCGGATCATGCAGATCCTTCCGGCAGAAATGCGGCCTTGGGCCGCGTCAAGGGCGACATCCTCAACCCGACCAAGACTGCTTCCGGGCAGGCTCGCTTTAAGCGTCAGCATTGGAAGGATGTCAACGTCGGTGACTTTGTGCGGCTGTACAACGGTGACCAGATTCCCGCGGACATGGTGATTCTCTCAACCTCTGACCCGGACGGTGCCTGCTATGTGGAAACCAAAAACCTGGACGGGGAGACCAATTTGAAGGTTCGCCATGCCCTTAACTGTGGTCGCGCAGTACGGAATGCTCGCGACTGTGAAAGAGCGGAATTCGTTATAGAAAGCCCTCCCCCGCATGCGAATCTCTATTCGTTCAGCGGTGCCATTTACTATAACCAACTGGACGATCCCGAGGCGCCGCCCCAGGAACGGGTAGAGCCCATCACCATAAACAATATTCTCCTCCGTGGCTGCAGCCTTCAGAACACAGAGTGGGCGTTGGGTGTGGCCTTGTTCACCGGTTCGGAATCAAAGATCATGCTGAATCAGGGTATCACTCCGACCAAGCGACCACAAATGGCACGTAACATGAACTGGAACGTTATTTACAACTTTGCGATCCTCTTTATCATGTGCTTGATATCCGGTTTCATCAACGGTTTTGCCTGGGGACTGGATGACGCGTCCCTAACTTTCTTCGAATACGGCTCTTATGGTGGATCCCCCGCGGTGGAGGGTGTCGTTGCCTTCTGGGTGGGTGTGGTTCTCTTTCAGAACTTGGTTCCCATTGCCTTGTACATCTCACTGGAAATCGTGCGCTGGATCCAAGCGCTCTTCATATTCTTCGACCAGCACATGTATTACGAGCGGCTTCAGATGTCTTGCGTCCCAAAGGCCTGGAACATCTCAGATGACATCGGGCAGATCGAGTATATCTTCTCGGACAAAACAGGTACTTTGACGCAAAACGTTATGGAGTTCAAGAAATGTACGGTCAACGGCGTCGCATACGGTGAGGCCTATACTGAGGCCCAGTTGGGCATGCAGAGACGCCAGGGTTTGTTGAATGTGGAGGAGGAAGCTGCCAAGGCTCGCCAACGTATTAGCGACGGTCGCGTGGAAATGCTGCAGCGACTGCGTCAACTGCACGACAACCCATATCTCAAGGACGAAAATCTGACCTTTGTCTCGCCTCAGTACGCAGCGGACCTAGGGGGTGCGTCCGGTGATGCCCAGAAGCAGGCTGTCGAGACTTTCATGGCCGCGCTGGCTTTGTGCCACACTGTGGTTACGGAACGGATTCCGGGTGACCCCCCGCAAATTGAGTTCAAAGCCCAGTCTCCCGATGAGGCTGCCTTGGTGGCTACTGCTCGAGACTGTGGGTTCACAGCGATGGGTCGCTCGGGAGATAGGCTCCTTGTTAACATCATGGGTGAAGAACGCAGTTATAGGATCCTGAACATCTTGGAGTTCAACTCGACGCGTAAGAGAATGAGTGTTATCGTTCAAATGCCGGACGGAACCATCCGTCTGTTGTGTAAGGGTGCTGACACGGTCATTTACTCTCGCTTGGCTCCTGGTCAACAACGGCAGTTGAGGGATGTCACCTCACAGCACCTTGAGACCTTCGCTCAAGAAGGTCTCCGTGTGCTCTGCGTGGCAGAACGTATTCTCGACGAGGAATTCTACCGCGAGTGGAGTCTTAAGCACGACGTGGCAGCAGCAGCCATTGTGGATCGCGAAGAGAAACTGGATGAGGTCGCAGGTATCATTGAACAGGATCTGATGCTTCTGGGTGGCACGGCAATCGAAGATCGGCTGCAGGATGGTGTGCCCGATACCATCTCTTTGTTGGCTGACGCCGGTATCAAGCTCTGGGTCTTGACAGGTGATAAGATCGAAACGGCCATCAATATCGGTTATTCCTGCAACCTTCTGAACAACGACATGGATATCATGGTATTGAGTGCTCCGGATTCTGATATGGCTGCCAAGGAGCTGGACAGCAAACTCGAACAGTTCGGAATTACTGGCTCGGACGAGGAATTAGCCGCGGCACGCCAGGACCACTCGCCACCCCCATCGACCCATGCCCTTGTCCTCGATGGGGACTGTCTTCGTTTGATGTTGGACGATGCCCTGAGGCAGAAATTCCTGTTGCTTTGCCGGCGCTGCAAGTCCGTCCTTTGTTGCCGTGTCAGTCCCGCCCAAAAAGCGGCGGTTGTTGATATGGTCAAGACTGGTTTGAACATCATGGCTTTGTCGATTGGAGATGGCGCCAACGATGTCGCCATGATCCAAAAAGCGGATGTCGGTGTAGGTATTGCAGGAGAGGAAGGTCGTCAGGCAGTCATGTGTGCCGATTACGCCATCGGTCAGTTCCGATTCCTACAGCGTCTCATTCTCGTTCATGGACGATGGTCGTATCGGCGGCTGGGCGAGACGACGGCCAATTTCTTCTACAAGGTAAGCAACCCTCTAGGTTCCCGCTGGAGCGAACGGCGGGTCCTAGCTTGGCTCAAGAGCTCTGACGCTAATTTTGCCCTAGAACTTGGTGTGGACGTTCGCGCTATTCTGGTATTCGATTTATGATAACTTCGATGGCTCCTACCTCTTCGAATACACGTATATTACCCTGGTGAACGTTGCCTTCACCTCCCTACCCGTCATTTTCATGGGAATATTCGATCAGGATGTCGACGATAGGGTGTCTCTGGCCGTACCGCAGCTCTACATGCGTGGTATTGAGCGTAAGGAGTGGACGCAGTTGAAGTTCTGGTGAGTCCGCCTGCTATGTCCCAAGTCTGCGGTATTGAAGTTCAAGCTAACGGTTGATCAGGATCTACATGTTCGACGGCTTCTACCAATCCATTATCTGTTTCTTCATGCCGTACAGGCTGTACTCGGTGGCCAATTTCCAAACAGAAAACGGACTCAGCATCGACGATCGGTATCGCGTGGGTGTACTAGTCGCCACCTGTGCTGTGGTTGCTAGCAACACTTACGTGATGATGAACATGTACCGATGGGATTGGCTCTCCAGCTTGATTAACGCGATCAGTTCACTGTTGATCTTCTTCTGGACTGGTGTCTACTCATCCTTTGAGTCATCGTCGACTTTCTATGGCGCCGCTCACCAGGTTTATGGCGCGCTGTCATTCTGGGTGGTCCTCCTTCTGACCGTAGTGATGTGTCTTATCCCACGATTCGTCATCAAGTGCATTCAGAAAGTTTACTTCCCTCTGGATGTCGACATCGTTCGAGAACAAGTCATCCTGGGCCAATTCGATTATTTGAAGAAGTACGAAGCCTACGTGCCACCCGGTGTCACCAAGCTGGCAGCTTCATCGGACAGCGAAGCCTCGACCATTCCCTCGGATGGAGGCCAAACTCCTCAGACCCATGTCACACGCGACTACCCCGTGCCTAATGGCATTGACCGCACGGCGGACTCGACACCTGTCGCACCGTTAGTCGATGCCCAAGGCGCGCCAACCAACCTGGGCAGCCAGGTGACCAGCGCCAACGCCAGCAGCGTGGCCTTTGGACTCCAGCGCCGCGAGTCTTCCGAGAGCACCAGTCGAGACCAATCAGCTTTCTCGAGCCAACTCCTAGCCGTTGATTCCACCAGCATGGAACCTCAAATGCCTCACAGTCCACTCAAAAGCCGAAGCGACCCCTCGACATACCCTGTATAGATAGAGTCCGAGGCCCCCTCCCCTGCTTCTTCTCTTCACCCCCGAAAACTGTCGATATACATACACACCACTCCCGACTTGTTGCGATTTGACCAAAAGCTATTCAGCAACTTTCTCATTATCTACTTTCGATCTTTGATGCCGTCTGTGGAAGTTATCTGTCACCTTTGTGTGATTCTTTCTTACTTCCTTTTCTTTTTTTGATTTACCCTGGAGTTGGTCGGTTTTCCTTCGAATTTCTTCATTCTATTGGTATTCCCCAACTTCACGGTGCATTTTTATTTTCAGTTTTTCCTTATCTTGTTTCCACGTCCCGCCCTGCCGATTATAACACCTACCTACCTACCCCTTCGAGCTCAGCCAAATCTGGCTTGCCTATTCGGCATCCGTGCTGGCGTGCTTCGTCTTTGTTCAACCACATAATGTCTGAATTCCTTTACGATCGTGAACAGCTTATTTCCTTTCCCTTGTTTATACCGACCTCGGATATATACACACAACGCAGTGTTGTAATATAGACAGCCATCTATTAGTGAATTACATGACTTTCCAGCATAAGATTAGCCCCCTCTGTAGTCAACCCAGTGGTCAAAGAAACTGTAATTCAAGCTCTTGAATATGGCCCCAATATATCATGCCTAATATAGTATCCACATACACAAAAAACCCCCAAACACACATCTAAACCTCCCCTCCATCTTTCATTTTTTCCTCACTCCCCCCTTTCCCATCCCCATCCAGACCTCCCAATTTCGCCGCCACATCCTTTGTAAACCTCGCATCTACTCCCTCGGCGAAACACGCCGCAATCACAGACAGCCCACCAAACGCAATACTCGCCAAAAACACCGTGCGAAACGACTGCGAATACGCCGTCTTCACCGCCTCTGTCACCTTCCCCAGAATACTCGCCGTCATGCCGGGGACAGCATCATACGCGGCCGTCGTCCCCGCTGACACCGCCTCAAGCAGATCCGTCAGCGACGATGAAGGTAAACCAGCATTCAACGCGGCGGCAGACACATCGCGCGGCAAGTCCACCGCGATGCGGTTGTCCAGGATGGCGACGTAGATGGCGGTGGCGATGGTGCCGGCGACTTGCTTGGCGGAGCCGAGGAAGCCGCTTGCGAGGCCGATATCTTGGGGTGAGCAGTACAATGGGCACATGATTATAGTTATCAATTCGAGGTAGCCGACCCAGAAGCCACCGATGGCGGTGAACTATTCGATCTATCTTAGTAACATTGCGATGGGGTGGGGGGGGGGGGGGAAGGATTGGGGATAAGCGTACTGCGATGCCGTATGCCTGGCGGTATTGGTTAATGGATGCCAGGGCGCCCGAGAATGCGGTGATCATTAGAGTGGTTATGATCAGTTGGTATTTGGTGTATCCCACGGGTTTCATTAGGATGCCGGCGGCGACTTCGCCGATGATGACGCCGGCGCCGGTGGAGATCTGTGATTGGGATGTGGTTAGAAGGGAGGGGTGGTCTGGCGGTGATAGGGGAGGGTCACTCACTGAAAGCCAACCGGTTTTGATGGTATCGGTGGTGTAGAGGTCGGTGATGGCGGTTGGCCAGAGGAGACTGTAATGATTCGTCATTAGATTGACATCAAGGAGGCTGGGGTTATAAGCATACCTCATGGAGAAGTAGACCATGTTTCCTACTAGGGCCGAGCACACCGCACCGGCATATCCACGGTTTCGGAGTAAGGACATGGGAAGAAGGGGCTGCTGCAAGGGAACGAAGATTTCTGTTGATTGGGAAGGGAGTGAGTCAGTTTACTAAGTAGTCTCCCGTGCATGGCTGGCTCACGTACCATATAGAGCAAAAGCAAGCAAGCAGACGAATCCGATGACCAGAACAGCAACGACATGGGCTGAGTGCCATGCATACGATGTGCCACCCCATGCTGATGAAATTGCGTTAGCACCCTATGAGAACCGAGTCAGAGCTGTCCGGGAAGCTTACAGAGACCAAGCAGGACCAGAATCAGTCCACCGGCGTACAGGAGAAAGCCAATGTAGTCGAATTTCTTGAGACCATCGATGCGACTTTCATTTCCACGCTTGGCATCCCAGCCAGGAGGGAAGTAGAACAAAACCAGCAGAATGATAGATAGACCACAGGTGATGATGTTCAGGTAGTAGGTCCAGCGCCAGGAGCGGGCGGTGTTGGCGAT
Source organism: Aspergillus eucalypticola CBS 122712 (assembly GCF_003184535.1). Classification (NCBI taxonomy): domain Eukaryota; kingdom Fungi; phylum Ascomycota; class Eurotiomycetes; order Eurotiales; family Aspergillaceae; genus Aspergillus; species Aspergillus eucalypticola. The sequence continues at coordinate 886,601 of NW_020290284.1, read as the reverse complement.
GAACAGATCTGCAATCAGAGAACCGAACGCAGAGAATGGCAGCGTTGTGATGAAGATGCCGGCGTTGACAACCGGACGAGCACGGTTGGGGACCAGCTCAGCGATCACGAAGCTGAAAGTTAATTGCACTGCAGCAGCCAGACCGCAGAGGACACTGCCTCCGATGACGGTGGGAACGGTTTTGGCTGTTGCGCAGACTATGGCACCGATGAGGCCGAGGAGTTGCCCTCCAATCAGGATGTATCGGCGACCAAATAGGTCTCCTAAGCGGCCAACTAGGAGGAGGCCAACCTATATTGTGCTTAGCAAGTCTGTATTCTTGGAAGGAGCATATTTTAGCAAAAGAAGGATGCTCATACTCCGGAGATCAGTGTGAAAACGGTCGAGATCAAGCTGTAGCTGGGGTCCGGCCCTGCAAGTAAAAGACAGTCAGTCAGCAACTATTGGCTGATAGTTCCGGGTAGTCCATCTTTAGAGGGGAGATCAACTTACCCAGGTCAGCATTGATAGCGCTCAAGCTGTTTACCTAATTGATAGTCAGCGACAGGCTTGCTGCAGTAATGAATGGAGGGACTGACTGGTAAGACATAGCCCAGGTAGAGACTGATGGCCATCAAACACACGGCAATGAGAGAGCCGACAAAGTTCTTACTGCAGTAGTATCCGGCCGGCAGTTCATCTAAGTCGACAGGGGTGGCCGTTAGCTCACCGACATTTTTTTGGTCCATTATCCTGCCTTAGAAAAATCACTGGCGGAAGCGGATTTGCGAAAAAGAATGAGGAAAGGAAGGAGACAGGGGGGTAGAATTAAAAGAAAAGCCGGTTAAAACGTGGGAAGAGAAATTGCGGATAAAGCAGCAGACGCCGGCGCAGAATTGAAGCCATGACGAATCGGAATGGAAACGGTTGGCCTGGACCCAGTCCAGGACATCAAACCATCTGTGAAGAAGGCCGATTTGAGAGGGGTGAAATTAGGGCACTTTGTGATCCCTGCCTAGTGCCGTCGTGGTGTCCGACGGTGTCACGACACCATATTAGTTGGACAACTAGCATTTTCGTCACGGGAGCGGGTGGAGCACGTAAATTGTTCTTTACCATATGGCCAGGACCAGTCTTGCTCAATCGTCTCCAGAGGATTAATGTCCATGGATTGTGGTCTCTCCTCACTCAGCCAACCGAAACCTCGAGACGGGTCGCTCGGCGAAATCCCATCCCAGCATCCTGAATCCTGCATCCTGCACCTCGTACTAATAATGTATCTTAAGACATAACGTTTCGAAATGCCCCCGCAAATGTAGACTCTCTGGAATCTGACCCGGACTGCGACTTCCCTCGCCCTTCTTTCGTTCTCGCCAGGCCACATAGACACCCTTCCATGGAAGTCGTATGGAAGGAGGTGTCGTCGACCGACCCTCCAGTCGACCTGAAGGCATCTCGAGTATCGTCAATTATTGCCTGCAACACCGTTCTTCTCGCGATTGCGACCGTTGGGCTCTCAGTCCGTCTGTTCGTCCGACTTCGCTACCTCTCAGGGATAAACTTGGATGATGTTTTATGTGTGGCCAGCTGGGTACGCTTCCTGGCCCTGTTAGAATTTGCTCATGCTCTCCCAGTCACTGACACTTGATTGCTCAAGATCTTCACATTCGTCCTGTGCTTTGTGTGTATCTGGAGTAAGCCGCCATGAATCAAAATCATACACCAATGAATAGAGTTGACAAGTTTTCCTCCGACAGTGACCCGATATGGCTACGGAAAACACATTGCGACGATACATAGCTCGGAGAAGCTGGAGATGTTTCTAAAGGTTGAAAATACACTGAAGAAACGAGACTGTTAATGTGCTGATTGAATTCTCATTGAATTACAGCTTGACTTTGTCAGCATGATTGCGTATCTTCTCGCCCTCGGCACCGTCAAGATCTCATTCTGCCTCCTTTATCTGCAGATCTTCCCTGGAAAAGCGTTTCGAATTGCTTGCTGGAGCCTCATGGGCCTCCTTGTCGCTGAAACAATCGAGGAAACATTTGTCGTGATCTTCCAATGCTCACCGATTCACAAGGCATGGGATGCTAGCGACAACGTCAAAGGCCAATGTCTATCTCTGACGGCCTTTTACTACATCTCCTTCGGGATCCGCTTGGCTACTGATCTAGCGCTCTTCGCTCTCCCTCTTCCGAAACTGATGCAATTGAATATGACATTAGGCAAGCGAGCCGGGCTGGTGATGATGTTTGGATTGGGTGTGCTGTATGCTGGTTCCCCTTAGCTGGAAACCACCTGGGGGTTACGAATAACCGCGATTTTTAGGGTCTCCGTGACGAGTATTATTCGAGCGACGTACATAAGCAATTTTTCTGAGGACCACACCTGTGTGTTGCCCCTCCCTTTGGACCCTTGCGTGTGCTGCGGCTAATGATACATGAACAGGGACACTCGTCAATACTCTCAATTGGTCTAGTGTCGAAGTGGCTGTGGCTATCTTCATCGCCTGCATCCCTTCTTTCAAATCGCTTGTTAGCTTCCGATTTCCTGCTTTACAACGGCTACTCGGGCTTTCCACCAAGGGCGACTCGACCGGTCGGTCGAAGATGTATGGGACATCGACGCGTCGGACCAATAATGGGCGATCCATTATTGGACACCCGAGTATCAAGCTGACTACTATGACGGGGCAGAGCCGGGCCGATGTTGAAGCTAGTCGCAATGGCTCAGAGGAGCGGATTATCGGGGCCCATGAAGGCATCCAAGTCACCACGGATGTGAGTGTAAATGAAACTGATTGATACGTGGTATAGTTCAATTATTTCTCCACAGATTTTTTTATATTATCTATAATGTCTATAAATTTGTGATCTCTAACTATCGGGTTCGTCCTTACCTGCAATGGACGGAACAATGTTGTGTGTGCGGACCAATTACTAAGTTAGCACACGCACTCATCGATCAATGTAACTAGCTCCAATGGCACCATGCGTGACCGCGACCAAGGGTTAAAGTCGAGAAGCTATTGATCTTAGCGCTGAGGTCGCCTTTAGGGCATGTGAGGTGGGCCCATTCGGAAAGGTTTCCCCGAGAAGGGAAAAACCATCAACCATGCGAGTCGAACCCGCGGACGACTTCCGGGGAAGGTGACGCTTGACGGAAAATATAATGTAATCCCTGGTGGGAGAGCAAAGAGATATTTGATTCATACGAAGGGCTGGGTGCCAGTCAGCTCTATAAAATCGGATTAAGATATCATTCAAGTAGGGTTTCCTCGAACCCTCTCATTGATAAGTTTGAAGCTCGTGAATCGACGGGTTGTCTTTCCACTGATCCGCGGGACAAGCAATTTCAAGCTTAATATCGAATTGGCCCACTTAGCGTGGTGCTTTTAGCTTCCACGACCTCCGAGTCCAATAGAAACGCCCAGGATCAAGCCTCTTTTACTTGCTGAGGCAACGTGCATGCTGTCGGTTTTCTACCGGTGTCGCATATGCGTTGGCCAGAGTGACTAGTCGGCTAGCCCAAGCACCACTGAGACTACGAAAAGGCTTCCCTAGACCTGCTGTGTCTTGGTAAAGCGCCCCAGGGCGCTGTTTGCCCCTGTAGGTGTTGCATGGACATCGGTGATAATCAGCTCGAGAATGAGGGAGTGTTTTACCTGATTGCTAGAATTCTGTCTTCCGCCAGCCAGCCCTTCCCCAACAATGATCAGAAAGGATAAGGATTTAATCGAATCCTTCGCTTCCCTCAACTATATCCAAGCCAACTATGATGGCCTTAGAGCGGGCTTGTCTCGGCCGATCATAAATCCCCGAGAAATCGCAGGAGCCAGCCGTGGGATGCCAAGCCACGAGGGCAGGGGAAGCGAAGTTGATCAAAGCTATTTAGTAACTGACACAAGCCTCTTGGCTCGTAGTCCATCTATCAAACCATTCTCTATCAAATGCTGGAGCTGTATATTTAAATCGCCCGCCTTCTCTTCGGCTTTCCCTTTTCCGGTAGTACCTGGTAAGACCTCATGTTCCCGGTATCAGATGTCATCTGTGCTTATCCTTATTCCGCACGCCAGAGAAAATTATCGACCCACCAAACCCGCAATTTCTTTGTTCACTCAAGGGATCATTTATGCTGGACGTGTCGCTTCTGTAAGCTAGTTTACAACCAATCAGAAACCCCATGTTTGCATCCGAGGGCCGTAGTGCAGTCGACGACATCGTAAGCGAAAAGATCCCTGCTAACGCGACCCGTCTCATTCTAACGCCACCAATGACCTACCGTTTAGCGTGGCGGATTCTGGCCGACATGCGGTATCGTGGCGCCACGAGTCCGTTGGTTGTCCCCACCATGGTGGATTGATGCCAGTCCGCGGTTTCCCATAGGCATAATAGAGGTAAGCTAAGAAGCAATTAACCCATTGGCCTGGACAGCAGTCCGATGTGTACAGCGTTCTGCACTGGGCCGGGGTAATCTGGGTAAATTGGGAGCCATCATGGCACCCCTTGGAATCAGACCAGACGGCCTTGTCCTTGATCCATGAAGCCGCGTGCTGTCTCCCTAATGAGTCCTCATCACACAATTTAGACCCCAGTTTACTCCCCTCGTTAGACTCACCATGCAGCAGCAGTCACAACCCTCTCAAGGACACCATGCTATCGTGTTCGGCTGTTCAGGCATCAACGGATGGGCCCTAGTCAACCAGCTACTTACCAACTACCCAGCCTCAGGTACTTTCAGCAGGGTAACAGCGGTTGCGAACCGTGCATTCATAGCCGGGGACGCCCAGTGGCCAACAGATGATCGTCTCCAGATTGTCTCCGGCGTGGACCTCCTGGCAGGCGATGATGCAGCGCTGAAGAAGACCCTGGCGGAGAAGATCTCATCTGTTGATACGATCAGCCACGTGTACTATGCAGGTATGTAGGCGCCTTCCTGATTGCATGCATATATATTATGTTAGTGCGTCTAACCGCGTGGGTTTCAATATCTGTGCAGCATATCGTGCCAGCGATGTCCCCGCCGAAGAATGTCGACTGAATAAGGAGATGCTTCGAGCTGCTGTACAGACGTTGGAGACTCTCTCTCCAAAATTGTCTTTTGTTACTCTTATTACTGGAACAAAGGTATGTCACCTGCATATCCACATCATAAACACATGCTCTTTCACGTGTAAGAAGCTAACAACAGCCATCACATCCAACAGGCATACGGCGTCTACCTCCTCGACAAATTCCCCTTCCGAAACCAAATCCCCCTAAAAGAAGACCTCCCCCGCGTGCCAGCCGAATACGCCAAAGACCTCTTCTACTATCACGAAGTCGACCTTTTGCAGGAACTCTGCATCGGGAAGACCTGGTCATGGTGTGAAGTCCGTCCGGACGTGATAGTACGTCGCAACCCCCTTCCACCACATCCCCTGCGCCCCCCCAACACACTAACCGAAAACCCATGAAAAGGTCGGCCTCGCCCCCTTCGGCAATGCAAACTGCATGGCTCAAACAATGGGCATCTACCTCTCCCTCTATCGCGCCCTTGAAGGCCCCAACGCCCGCGTTCCCTTCCCCGGCAACAGCACAACCTGGACGCTCCAATCTACCGACTCCAATCAAGACATAATCGCGCGATTCTGCATCCATGCGTCCCTCCAACCGCGCGAAAAGGTCCATACCCGAGCATTCAATATCGCGGACAGCGCACGCCCCGTCGCATGGTCCGAGCGATGGCCAATCCTGGCGTCGTATTTCGGGTTGGAAGGTGTGGGGCCTGAGGAGGGTTCCTTGCACCCGACGGAGTACATGGATCGGAACTGGGAGAAACTGAGACAATTGTGTAGTGAGAGGGAAGGGGTGAAAGAGGAGGTGATTTATCGTAGTATGCATAATACGGGTGCCAGAATGGGAAGTCTGAGATTGATGGATTTCGATCGCCCGTTTGATTTAGGGAGGGCGAGGGAGATTGGATTTGATGAGGAGATGGATACGAGGACGTCGTGGTTTGGGGCGTTTGAGAGGGTGAAAGGGATGGGGATTATGTTGTAGATTAGACGATATCCTTTCCATTCTGGTCTGGTAGAGGTACTAGTTACCGGCATTATATTAATGTAAAGGGACTATAGGTAATGATAATTATGATGGTGGCATCATTGATTAGGTCCCAGGCTATCATACAGAAGCTTGAATGTAATAATCCATGATGAATCTACCAGCCAATCATGAATCGATTGATTGTTGAAGTGTATGGTTCAAGTCCAGTCAAGCTTTCAATGGTGTCAGATGTCTAGTATACAGTCTTCCTTCCGATAACAACTGCGGTCTTTTCTTCAGTATATACTAAATACCTCACAGCACTCACTCACTGCTATTGAAAACGAATAATTCCGTCTCCAACACCACAGCATGATGCCCATATAAATACCCCCAGCAGGCAAGCCTGAATCTATGTAAGAGACTCATGACAATCTGTAGAAATTTTCTGTCTTACTCAGTAGTAGCATAGTGCCAGCATGTCGTGGAGAGAGAGATATGAATTGTAAGAACTTGAACTTCTTGGATACCCCATGATCTCCCTCATTCTCGTTCTAGTACTACTGTTATTGGAACTACTAGTCTATAGAATCCAGTAACTCCTCTAACGTAGTCTAGATTAGATAGCGAATGCAGGGATTTGAGCCCACTTTAGTACTCAGTATCATGTCTCTTCAGTGCCAGTCATGGTTATTACGACTACAGAACGCCGGACGCAAGGCAGTCATGAAGGAATAGAGAGGGGGGCCTACAGCTAGCGATGGAGACAAATAGTAAAAATTAGAACCAGGGTGAGAAATTTGACATAAGACGGACTGAAACAGCTACATCGGCTTCACAGCTCCCCGCTTGTCAACCGTAACCCACATATCGCGCCAGAATCCCACGCCTCCCTTGATCACAAAATGCGCGGAAGGTTTGCCGGCAATAGAGTGAAGCTTGAAATTGCGGAATAGCTGTATCGAATTAGAAAACGAAAGAATATAAAAGATTGTGAGGGATGGGATGGGGAGGTACAAACCTGCAAAGGACCCTTGAACAGCTCCATCATCGCAATATCCTTGCCCAAACATACTCGCGTCCCGTAACCAAAAGTAAACATATACTTGTTCATGAGCTTGGCGCGCTCTGCGTCCAGCCAACGCTCTGGGTTGAACACATTTGCATCAGCGCCAAACACCTCTTGATCGCGGTGGACGATCCATGGGTTAGACGAGATCTCCGTGCCCGCGGGCGCGAATTGGCCATAGAGATCGATACCCGGCTCAGAGACATATCGAGGAAAGAGGTTTGGCGCGGAAGGGTTCAGGCGCAAGGTCTCGCGGACACACGCGGCGTAGTAGGGCAAGTGCTCCACAATCTCCTGGTACTGGGCCATTGGACTGATGAGGCCCTTTCGGGCAGCATCATCGATCTCGGCCATCATGCGCTCGTACACCTCCGTGTGGGTCATGAGGTTATATACCAGCGCTTGGAAGACAGTTCCGGTGGTGTCGGCGCCAGCAAGAAGGACTAAGAGGACCTCTGCCCGGATGTACTCCATGTCTAGGGGCTTGCCCTCTTCGGTGCGGGCCTCGAGGAAGGTCTGGAGGAGATCGATCCGGCCGATGTCCTTCTTTTCTTCGAGGTCGCGCAGACGCTGGTCAATGAGTCGGTCACGGAAGCGCATCAGGACTCCGATACCGGAGTCATCTTGGGGAGTCGCAACCAGGTATTTCTTCATGAAGGTCGTCTTCATCCAGCTGGTGAAGGGGTGGAGACGCGCCAGGAGACCGAATGCTGGCAGGCCGTCGTGGAAGCCTTGTACTAGACCGCCGACGTCTTGTCCTTGCTCGACGAAACCAAAGGGTGCACCGAAGCCGACCTCGCTGATGATGTCGTATGCCATGTAGCTTAGAGAGATGTCAGTGTGGCCTGCGGGATGAAGTGGAGGGTTCAAGAATGGCACGGCACTCACACTGCCCACCACGAGAAGTCGAAACCAGCGCCCGTGCAGGCGAATCTCTCGTCGATTTTCTGTAGCCAATGCTCGATGTGGGCGTCGAGGAGCGGCTCCATGCGCTTGACGTTGCTAAAGCTATACTGTGCAGGTATCAGTCGAGAGAGCTCTGAAGAGAAGTATAGGGTCGAGTTGAGCATACTGGGCCGGCAATGTGCTTCCGGAATGCCGCATGCGTCTTGTGAGAGCGCATGTTGAACAGAGACTCGGTCTCGCCGAAAGATCCGGTGATGTAGTGTCCCGTTTTGTCGGCATTGCGATGGTAGATGTCGGGGAGCTTCTTGGGGTCGCTGACAAGCAGGAGCGTGGGTGTGATACGGACTACGGGGCCTGGAAACGTTTAAGTCAGGCTTCATTCTTTCACAATTTGTTATCCAGGTAGTACGATAGTTTAGCGTACCATATTTTTTTGTGAGATCGTACACTGTCTGCAGTTCAGTCTCGCGCAGATTATGCCATGCAATCCAGAGTCGGGTGACCCCGCCCCAGAATGGACCAGGAAATTCCGCCAACGGATGGAAAAAGTGGTAATAAACGATCTGATACACGAATTGAAGGACCACATAGGTGACCAGACCCAGGATCACGTTGGTGGTCGTGACCTTGGAGAGGAGATCTTCACCCATGCCCATTATTGTTGTTGCTTTTGTAGTCGGCGAGTGGACAGATGGCAACAAAATTCACTGTGAAGCGACCCCAAGCTCTTAAAACATGATCATCGACAGCCGTTGGAGGGGAGCTTTGGACTTAGGCCCGCCCTAGGTCCAGCACCGACATCTGGCTCCTCTCTCCTACGTAAATGCGCCCAGACGACGAATCAGTTAGCCTCGTAGTGGTACCACTGAAGAAGCGGTGGTGCGCCATCTAAGCATGTACCTACCGGGACTCGATCCGAGGAGAACACCACTGAGGCTACTGCTTTGGGAGGGTAGACAATATGACCGGAGTGTCGATCCAACCAGACTGGAGCCATTGACAAGCGTCACTCGAAGAACCACCCCCAGTGCCGACAGACAATGACCGGTCCAGTCCGTCAGAGCAGCGACAATGTACCTTAGTGGTGCGGGGACAAAGTGAAGACTCATGAGCAGGGAGGAATGCGCGGCCGAGGGTTTAGGGCCTCCAACGACTCCTAGTGTCTCTGATGGAGTGGGCTTGCCGAGTCGCGATGAGCCATTATTGGCCGTGGTTAAGCTCTCGGAGGAGCAGTTGACACTTGTCAGGCTCGAAGTTTGTCATAGACTGCTACTGAAATGGTCATGTCCCGACATCAAGACCATGGAACCATTTCTAGTTTGATGAAAGGGACCATTCCTTTTGTGCCAGTCTGTAGAGTGCCGTTCTTGCCATATATACTTATCCCCCTAATCCATTCATTTTCTATCCTTCTATCAAACTATCGGGATACCGCCGGATCCCACAAACAAAGAAAAACCCAAAAATCTCGTTGCTCGACGTGTTCGACAAAGTACTTTGTGTTAACAGCAATTAATTGCCGTCCACTGGGGGAGGCGACGTGAGAGGCCAAACTTACCCACAGACATCCCCCTAGCAGGCCCTAACGGAGACTAACTCTGACGCCGGCCTTGAGCTGGGCCGCGATCGGCACTCCATCCATGGCTCCAGGAAAATAAAATGATTACACCCTTCACAAGTTGCCGAGGGGGGTGTCAAAAGAGGCCCAGAACTGCAGAAACAAGTATGGCAAGCAAAGGTTCCAGGATTCCCTGGAGAAATTGCTGGTTTAGTGTCGGCTTGCCCATTGGAGTCCTACGCAGTACTAATGGCGCACGTCGTTATGCCTAGAGTCGGTCTTTTAGCCACAAGACACTATTGATTGCTTCTGCAACCGTCGAAAGTTTTGTGATACTGAGAATTAGGAATACTCTCAGCTGAGGATGGCAACACTGCGCCTGTTGATATATCACTTTTGATACCAATGTCGCTATGGGTGGCGGGCGGACTTGTACACGGCCTGAAGGGGCCGCTTTGACAATTTGGATGGGAGGAGTAGCATGGTTCTCCTATCTACTTACGAACATATTTTCTATCCATCCATCTCACATGGAAGTCCAACGCAGATTTTCACCGTTGGATCGAGAGAAATTGGTGGTTGCGACTACTGGATCGGAAGCACGGCCGATAGCCCGAGGTCCGTCCCCCAAGCCACTCACTAAAACCATTCCCCGTCAATTTCATTCGCTCCTTGAACATCAGCATGAGTCGATGAACCAGCATGAGAAGGAACTCCTTTCACAAATCCAACACCTGGTTAGCTGGTGCATAAAATGGCTGCCTTGAAGAACCAAAAAGCATTAAGGGGTGGTTTCTAATCTTTTGGATCTATTGACCGAGCTACAGTGAGTATTCAGTAGTACAGGCTTCCGCGTGCCAGGGCGACCAATAAAGATCTGCCCTACGCTCCCCATAACGTCTCCCAAGCCACCAGAATTTGATCCTGCGCACATCGTCTTCGCAGGCATTCGCAGGCATTCGCAGGCATGACGCCCGACACCCGGCGTAGACCACCTTTTTGAGCAGAAGACTCGCCGTTCAAAATTGTCTGGACGGGTCCATCTTCAGTGGAGTGGGTCAGCATTTGCGCTCAGGGCGACTATCAGTCAAGGCCCTAATCCGGTTGGAGCAAAGCCGGCAGCGCTTCTCCTGCCTTTCAGACACCGGTCGTTTATGGTGCGAATAGTGCCGGAATTTATTTCCTTCCGTTTTATCCACTCCTCCCGTGTCTCGCAGACAGCCATTACCTTGTCACAGAGGTGCTTGTGGTGGCTTGACTTGGCTGGCTGCCGTACGTTCCGGGATTTTGTCGCAACCACTGTCTACTCCGTACTCCGTACATGAACACCGATTATCAATGATTAACGAGAACGTGGTGGCAACCTCTGCAACAAAAGTACAGAATAATATCCAAAATTTGTTCCACTTCTTGCGAACATCGGAATCCCCCCCGGCGATATGACCCATCTTCAGTGACGATCGTGCCCCAACTGCTATTCTTGTCGCCGATGGCCACTCAGTGGACAGCGACTGACTTTCTAGTGGCACCCCCGATTAGCCGTGGAGCGATAGGTTCAATGACACATTTTCTGTATCAGATTCGATGATCGGAGTCGGCCAGTGCATCCGGACTTGATGCCCACCACTCCAGAACCCTAGATGTGGGCTACGTACGAACTGTCACTGGAGTCCCCGATTCTTGGTCGCTACTCGCGCGAGACCTTGCTTTTTCCTTCCGTTCTTCCAGTGTCGATAGCCAACTCTTGGTGCCGGCTGAACTTTTCCCTCTCAGTTTTCCCTTATTAGGAAACGCCATTGTCCATCAGACTCCAGTTTCTCCAACATGCGAGCTTGACCCGCACCGCTTGGGGTCGTCCAAGAATGAGTCCCGGGGCCCTGCCAGGGGCATTTGATGCAGCGATGATCGCGATGGCGCACATGCGCGAGATTGCCTTCCGTTAAATCGCAACTCAATCTTTAACCCCCTCGGAAGTTCCCCTTCTAGAAAATGACTGTCTTCTCCGTGTATGGTGTGTGTGGTGCATGAGCGACTGCATCTGATGTGTTGCACTCGATAAATAGACCTTGGACTTTCCCGATTCACTACCCAGCATTGTGCGCCTTGCCCTCTTCTGTCCGTTTGGACTGTCAACATGGCAACTACACAGGGACCAGTAATTGCTGGTGTTGCGATCAGTTTCGCGATCCTGAGTTTTGTGACTATCTGTCTACGGCTGTTTGCTCGAATCTATGTCTTGAAGCGTATGGGCTTGGATGACTGTAAGTCAATATTGTCCTCGCCCTCCTTGACTGTGTACAATCTGTGACTGACCTACTATTCTTCCTAGATTTGATTATCGGCGCCTGCGTAAGGGGATCGTTTCCGGATCGATGCGATTGAGCTGACCTCTCACCCAGCTTCTATCATGGGCATTTACCGCAGTTACCATAGTCGGTAAGATAATTCCTCTTGTCCGCATATGAGGGCGGAGACTGACACTGTATAGCTGTCAAGCATGGTATGGGCCAGCACATGGTGGATGTGGATCAAAGTGGTCTTATCACATACTCTTTTGTACGTCACTTCAACTTCCACTTATGATATCGCTGCTGACGGCTTGAACAGGCCGTCTGGTTGAGTTCGATGTTCTACCTGGCCGCCCTTGGCTTTGTCAAAACCTCCGTCTGCTGGTTCTACACCCGACTTGGTGACAAGCAACTCACGCGCATGTCTCTCGTCATGATGTGTGTTGTGGGTTGCCAAGCCACTTCATTCGTTCTGACAGCTGCGTTTCAATGCAATCCCATCGCCCGCGCCTGGAATACTAGCATTCCTGGACGCTGCGTAACAATCAACGTCTTCTACCTCGCCAACGCGGCGCTGAACATTACGACCGATCTGCTCACCTACTCGCTGCCGATCCGGGTCATCCTGAAGCTACACATGCCAAAGAAACAGAAGTTGGCCCTCGGTGGTATTCTCTGTCTTGGTCTATTGTAAGTAGTACAATGCCTGTTAATTATGAGGTAAAGCACGTGTTTCTTTGCTTACTCGCAATATCCAGCGCTTGCATCTCCTCCATCATCCGAATCACCTACATCCCCGCGATGCTCACCTCCAGCGACTCCACCTACGCCATCAGCGGCGCCATGTACTGGTCTGCCATCGAGATTAACGTCGGCATCTTGGCCTCCTCCATCCCGTCCTTCAAAGCCATCGCCTCTCGCTTCCTCCCCCGCTTGATTGGCGAGTACAGCTCGAACCGCGGCTACGGCGGATGGTCGAGCAGCAACATGAGAAAAGAGGAATCGGGCTTCTCCAAGGGTCGCGAGCATCCATTCGATATGAGCATCCTACAGACCCAAGATGGAGACGCTATGACGGGCACACAGATTGGGAGGAACAACAGCCAGGAACGGATTATCATACCGGATGGGAAGATCTATGCTCATACGGAAATCGAGACGAATGTCGAAGTCAGTACGGAGTACTATACTCGCCCGGTGCAGTCGTTTGACATTCCTCGGTCTTTGGGGACGCATATTTCTTGAGAGAGAATAGCTATACCTTTACTTTTTTCTACTTTGTGTTCTCTATTTCTCGATATTTATCTTCATATACCCTTCCTTCTTTTCTTCCCTCGTTCACTTGATTTCCTATTTTATTTCTCATCCACTTACCTTCCCCTTTTTTCTCTTACAGGGGAGTTATCTCCGATCCCCAATCCTTTTTCTTAACGGCTTTTCAGAATAACTATCTAGAAGAATACCAACTAGAATGACCTCAGCAACAAACCTTAACGAACTGACCGCCGAATCCTGCAACAAACCAAGCGGGTAGACTAACTAACTCAAATAAAAACCCCGTGATTGTCAAAGCAAAACTAGATTAGTAGAAACTATTGAGAAAGCTAAACCTAACTCCCCGGCCGCAGTGGTATTCTATCTATCATATGCGCACCACAGCAGACAAAGAATCAAAGCAACGATGACTGATACTCTGTGACACATGATCTACATGGCAGGACTGATGATTTGTCACTCCACTAGTTTCTTATCTTTTGGTAGAAATCAAGTGGACCCATAGTGCGTAGCAAGGTCACTCATCTGGAGAGACAATAGATTTACATACTGTAGACAAACGCATGATCGCGCAATATAGAATAACGATAGGGCCGATATGCGACCATCAATTATTCCGCTTTACCCGGCTTACTAGTAAGTAGACATCAGAGCTGGGCTAGGCTATTCTCGGGCATACCGTGAGGTAATAGGGCCTGATCTTGATGGATAGGGAATTCCTCAAGGAAAGGGGCTACGGACTGCAATTGCCAGACTATCGCAGATTCAGTCTACTGCGTAATGCACATTTGTAGTAGATAGTTTTTCGTCGGGGCACCGCTCGGGCGCAACTATCACCAACAAATCAAATTTGTGGTTGATTTCTGATGGGTTAGACATGACGACTGTGTATGCTTTGCACGGAGTACTCCGGTGATGTGCAGGGTTGCTTGCTGCAAGAGGTACGTACTGTGCTGCTCCTGCACATCAGCAATAAGGCTTTTGTTCTCCCCCTCCACTATCTCTCTCGGTGGCGTTTTCAAAGTACAAAGACTTCGGCGCCAGTTCGTTCAAAATATTGCTTTTTATCTTATTTTTCTTTTTCGTGGCAATACGTACTTTTCCGAACGTGAGCGATTTCGGATGAAATTACCTAATCTTTATTTATTGTCTGGCCCCCTTCCTTTTCTTTTTCTCCTAGGGCTCGGAGAAACTGAAAGTATGATGGTTGCTTTTTTTTCCTTTTTCCTTTCAACTCGATTCATTGTGAAAATCTACTAAAAGTGTTACTTACTTTTGAGGTCAGCTCCACTTGGTGACAGATGGGTCCGTCGGGCAACTTACAGGACCCGCAATCTGGAGATGCAGTAAGTGGTTGCCTTCAATTTGGATGCTCTGTGCGCTGAGAGGTGCCTTAGTGAGCTGAGGTGATTTACTACTACTAATTGCTGTACGTACTATGCATTTGTTTTGGTTGTCGGCTGGCTGGTGGGTTGTCGTGTTTGGATACTCGGACTTTTAGTACTGTCTCTGCCTGCGTGCCTAAGTTTTGGTCTCCGTGGTGTGAACGTACTCTGGATGCTTTGAATGCAATCAATTAAGAATGTGCCTTGTTCTATACTATCCCTCATTGATTTGGTTGTGTTACAATACAGAATACTCCATCCCTTCAATCAAGCTTATTTCCATGTTTATGATGGCGTTTGATATAGTTCTGGCCTTGGATTGAGCGATGGAGATGTAGTTTGTTTGGATTGTTTATGATTTTTATCTATGAGTGCAGACGGCATATCCCTGTATTACAGTGGTGATGTAAGTTCCTTTTGAGGAAGACCCGGAAACAAGACTGGGAGAAGACTAAACAACCGTGCCCCTGGAAGTATGGTACCCATGCCCTGTAAGCAGATGCTAAGCACCAGGTTAACCAATATTTACACAAAGGTTAACCTTGATGGAGGCAAATGGTTCTACTTATACATATAGTAGTGATTACCTTGTCGCGCGTGATGTCTGTCGGTCGACATTTGGATCTACACCGAATACCTTGCTCGTGAAGATACAGTTCTCGAATCATGGCCCCCCCCTCAGAAAAAACCAAGGCTCAAATCAGCCAGATCCTCAACGGTGTCGAACACATCACTCGGCACAATCAAGACCCCTACAAGGTGAAGATAGAGAACTTCATCGGCTATACGCACGTTCCGGTTGGATTAGCTGGACCGCTACACATTCGGACGCCCACAGGGCCCGACAAGGAGATCTGGGCGCCCATGGCCACCACTGAGGCGGCGGTAGTCGCCAGCTGCTGTCGCGGATGCAAGGTTGCCAATGCCTCTGGTGGTATTGAAGTCCACATGGGGGATGAGGGCATGACGCGCTGCCCGGTCTTTCGCTTCCAAAATCCCGGAGATGCGTTGCGATTTGCGCGCGCGCTGCCTACCCTCCAGGCATCGTTCAAGGAAGTGGCGGAGAGTACCAGCAAGCATGCTCGCTTACAGAGCCTAAAACCGCATACGATCGGCCGCTCTGTCCATCTGCTTCTGAGCTACGCTTGCGGAGACGCGTCAGGCCAGAACATGGTGACTATAGCTACAGATCGGATCTGTGACTGGGTGTCGAAGAACCTAGAAAAGATATATAAGGTTGTGGACACACTTGTAGAAGGCATGCTATCCTCGGACAAGAAGCCATCGTGGAGGAATGTGGCCGTTGTCCGGGGTGTCGAGACCGTGGCCTGGACAGCTCTATCCGACTCCGCATGTCAGCGAGTCTTAGGCTGCTCATCCGCACAGTTGTATAGTTTCATTCAGACGACCCAAGAAGCGGGGATTCGAAATGGCGAGCATGGCAGCAATATCGACTCCGCCAATATATTGGCAGCCATTTTCATTGCCACGGGTCAAGATCCGGCGTGCGTCGCGGATGCTTCGTGGGCACATCTGACGCCAGAATACGATCAGGCGTCCAAGACAATAACGTTGAGCCTGTATTTCCCCTCCATACCTGTAGGGGTAATCGGCGGGGGCACGTCATACGCGACACAGCAGGAAGGCTTGCGGATCATGCAGTGCAATGAACCCGGCGGTAAGCGACGCCTGGCTGGGTACATTGCTGCGTTTGCTCTGGCGCTGGAGATCAGTACGGCTTCTGCTGTGGTGACGAAGACATTTGCTCGCAGTCACGAGCGGTTAGCACGTTGGGAGGCTAGTGAGAGGCCAAGGTCCAAAATGTGAGACACGTCAGTTAGTAAGAGACCGTGGTGGGGGTGGGGTGGAGGGAATGGAGGTATAACAGTTCCAGTTTAGTATAGACTAGGCGGAGGAGACAGTAGACCGAAGTAGATAGTAAGTGATACCAAGATGAGTGAAAATTGTCCCGAGAGTGCCTGTATCTGTACCACTTCGCTATTAGGAGACCGAATTTGATGATCTTCAGTGGAGGGAGCTGTATTCCACGCAACTCTATGGACTGGTGTATATGGCGTAATAGAAGTTCACTTCTTTGACTACCTTTGTTTTCACCCGAACAGTCATGTGATGCCCGTTGTGCGGTCCGGGTGCTGACTCAGTCTATGGCCAATCAAAAGCCAGTAAAAGGGCACGGCCGAGCGATGAACGAAGAGTGACCGATCGACGGACCCAGTAAAAAGAAGGGAATCGACATCACTGACTGACTGCATCCGCCGCTGGTCCTCCCAAAGTACTTCTTAAAGCATCGGCTTCCTCTTTCTCCTCTCCTCGCCCTCTCCCTCCTGGTTTACACTTCAAACTCTCCTTTGTTCATTTGGCAATACCTGCACGGCCTGCACGGCCGGACAATGCTAACAACATTCTCCAGTCCCTGTTTTCAACTGACCCCATTCCATTCAAACCAGAAACTCGCCTCCGCCCTCCCTCCCCGACGCCCCCATTTCCAATGGCAGATCTCTCCACTTCCTCCGGTCGGGATCCCGACTCCGACTCTAGAGAAGCAAACAACGTCCTGTCCCAGCATCTGCACCCTCAGTTCACTGCTTCCCTCCAGGATGAACTGACTGCACCCCCCGCTGAGCCCCCAGCCGAGCAAAGTAGTGGTGATGCTCCGTCCGAACCCCAATCCTCCCTGAGACTGCAAGGCGGCGACATCCATCGAGACTTGTACCGTCTCGACGCCAAATCCAAGATAGCTCGCCTGGACAAACGGGCGGCCACGTTCTCCTTCCTTCCGAGACGCACGGATGATGTGGTGGAGGAAGGCGTGGCAGCCATGGAGCCGGGGAGCTTCCGCCGTCACTTCGTTCAGAACAAGTACGGTCGGCTCGACCAACCGGGCGTAACCTCGTCCTTTCTCGATTTCCTAGATATTTATGGTAACTTTGCGGGCGAGGATCTGGCCGACACAGAGGAGGAATCAGCCATCGTCGAAGAGGAAGAAGAAGAGGATGAGACGAGGCCGGTGTCCGAACGAACTGCCCTCTTGCGGCGACGGCGGAGCTCACGAGCCAGCCGCCCAGGCGATGCTTCCAACGTCAAGACGTTCTTCACACTCTTGAAGGCATTTGTGGGAACGGGAATCATCTTCTTACCCAAGGCCTTCCGCAACGGCGGAATCCTGTTTTCCTCCATCACCCTCGTAACAGTGTCGTTGATCAGTACCTTGTGTTTCCATCTGTTGCTGGAATGTCGGAGACACTATGGTGGTGGCTATGGCGACATTGGTGAGCGGATTGGTGGCACCCGACTTCGGACGTTGATCCTTGCATCCATCGTAATCTCGCAACTGGGCTTCGTGTGTGCTTGTATCATCTTCACCGCGGAGAACATCCACGCCGTCCTGGAAGCGGTGACAACGGACCTGGGCACAGCTTTGTCAACCGGTAAATTAATCGCCGTACAACTGCTTGTGCTCATCCCACTGTCCTTGATCCGAAACATCTCCAAGCTGGGCCCCATTGCGTTGCTGGCGGATGTCTTCATCCTCGTAGGCTTGGCGTACATCTACTTTTATGACATTGCCAGTCTCGCGTCCCGTGGTCTGGCGTCGTCGGTCGAACTCTTCAATCGCCAATCGTTCACCCTGACCATCGGATCGTGTATCTTCACCTTTGAGGGAATTGGCTTGATTCTGCCGATCCAGTCTTCCATGAAGCGGCCTGAGCATTTCGACAAACTCCTCTATACTGTCATGATCATAATCACGGTATTGTTCACGGCGGTGGGCGCGCTCTCGTATGCCACCTTTGGCGCGGAGACCAAAACGGAGATCATCAGCAACCTGCCCCGCACGGACCGCTTTGTCAATGTGCTCCAGTTCGTCTATTCGCTCGCCATCCTGGTCAGTACGCCGATCCAGCTGTTCCCCGCCGTCCGTATTATCGAGGGCAAGCTCTTCGGCCAGAACTCAGGCAAGCGCGACCCCATGATCAAGTGGAAGAAGAATGTGTTCCGGACCAGTGCCGTGATGATCTGCGGGCTGATTGGAGCTGTGGGGGCCGGGGATCTGGACAAGTTTGTCTCGTTGATCGGGTCGTTTGCCTGTGTTCCCCTGGTGTATATCTACCCGGCGTACTTGCACTGGAAGGGCGTAGCCGAGTCCCCATGGGTCAAACGAGGCGACATTGCAATGATGGTCCTGGGAGTAGTGTTCATGGTGTACACGACAAGCGCCACCGTCTCCGTTTGGCTAGAAGGATCCGCCTAAAGCAATCCATCGACATGAGTGTGGCGTAGGGATACGGCGTTTTGGTTTCGCATCTCGCATTTGTTGGAGAAAAACAGGGGGCCCGGTGCCCTGGCTCAGGTTTGTCAGTCAATCAGCACACGATCGCCATACTCCGGCCTGTTGACTGCTACTAACCACCACACAGCCAGACTCTTATCTTTCTTTTTGCTCTCAACCGGCCGCCATGGAGCTAACGGTCTGAATTCATACAGCGTTACTGAAGTTTAGCATTTCGCATGTGCAGCAGAGCCAAATCGTAAACCCCATCTTGGAGTTTTAGGGAACTGTTTCTCAAGTTATACGCTGTTTTTTGCTATTGATGCAGGAGAGAAGATCCGTCTCTCCTGTCTTGACGAGGGTATGAGTGAAATGAAATGAAATCGATATGACCTGGAAAGAAAAAAAGCAATTATCTACCACATGACCATTACCCCACTTGTTCTGTTTCCCCCGTAGTGCTAGCTAGCTACCTGAATGCGGGCATCTGACACCCTTCGTACTCCGCAACTGCCGGTCAATTTTGGGACGGGGCTCGGTGGTTCGGATTCGCTTTAGATCCTAGTGAAAACGCACCACTTGCGACTGGAGTAGCATGTGCATTGCGACCTCGGAGGAGCTTTCCCGTATTTGATTGCCGTAGACATTGTCCATGTATGTCGCATCTACCAGAAACTAGCCAGCCAACCGACCTACTGCTAGCATTACAGAAGAAGGGAAATGCCCCATACACACATACAACCTATTACACGGGTAGTATAAATGATAGATAAACCCTCCGTTTGAATGAAACCAACTAATCACTAACCGGTTTCCACTTTCCCAATTCGCTGATCCACAGCATCTCAGGAAAGCAACTAGAAATCAGATAGAGGTACAGATACATAGACAGATACTGTACAGTTCAATACCTCCTCCAACCCCTTCTACCTACTCTACAATCACACCACATTCCATAATCTAAGGACATCCCGAAGAGGGGTAGTTGCAGCTATCATCGCTACCACCGGTGATGTCGACATCAGTGAAGACAAAGTTGGAGCAGCTGCCATCACCGCAGAGGATATAGTAATCCTTGCCGTCGCTCATGGTACCCTTGACATTGACGAAGGAGATGTTCTCGATCTTGACGCCGTTGGTCGGGTCACCGGTGGCACCACCGTTCTCGTAGTCCTGCTGGACGTCGATGCCGTAGTCGGTGATACCGGACAGGGTGATGTTCTCGTAGCGGACGTTGTAGACCTGTATAATGATTTGCTCGGTGGTTAGTGCTTACGTTTTGATGAGGGGTGTATTATGATTGAGGCAGGTGACTAACCTCGCCAGTGGTATCAGCGTTGGACTTGATGCGGCAGCCGTTCTCGCTGTTAATGACCTGGGAGTTGGAGAAGGTGACGCCGTCGACGGTGTTGTTACTTTTGCCGCCGATAGAGCCGATGGAGAGACCGTGGCCACCGTAGCAGTAGAGGTTGTCGACGACGATGGAGCTACCGCTAGTGACGGCGACACAGTCGTCCTGGTTGTGCACCCATGTGTTGGACAGGGTCAGGAAGTCGCTCTGCTTAATGTCGAAGCCGTCGGTGTTGTGGGCGGCCGGGTCGCCGTCACTCTTGCTGTTGGCGGCATCACCGGCGGTGTTGTTGAGGATCAGGCCGGTGATGGTGAGGTACTCGGTGTCTTCAATCTCGAAGCAGTGGACGGGGTAGTTCAGGATGTTGAGGTTCTCGATCTTGGAGTTGTACATGTCCTTGACAACGATGAAGTGGTCAGGCCTGGCAGGGAAGGTTAGTGAAGCCATTCCTGAATAGGGGGTGCTGGTAGGAGCTCACTTGTCCTGTCCGCCGTTGGATCCCTCGCCGTCCCAGTAGGCTTCACCGTTACCGTTGATGACATGTCCCTCCTCACCGGTGATGGTCACGTCGGTACCGGAGATGACAATGGGGTCGAAGTCGCTGTCGTAGGTGTCGCCGAAAGTCTATCGGTTCCGTTAGTATGGTGATTGACCCTGATGTAGGGGAGATGGCTTACGGTTTCACCAGCGAAGATGACAGCCGCGCCAGTCTGCAGGCCCGAGAGATCGATGGTGCTCGATGCAGGGGCGTTGATGTTGGACAGGAGGATGTTGGAGCAGGATGCGACGGCGGAGGAGATTGAGGCGTACTCAGTCACCGTGCAAGTGGTGCCGCCATTGCCTGCCACGGAGCTCTGCACCGGGACGACAGCCTGGGTAGTCACAGCCGCCGCAGCTGAGGTGGACACGGGCACACGAATGGGAGTGGTGTGGAAGGTAGTAGGGACCACCGAGGTGCGGGTGGCTGCGACAGCAGGCGCCTTGCCCTACATTGGTTCAGTAAAAGAATCGTAATGAAGCATTTGGTTGGTGCTCACCACTTTGCTGCTGCTGGAGACTGCCGGGGCAGCCGGGGTGGAAGCGGGAGCAGATCCGTCAGAGGTGCCCAAGCAGCTGCAGGCACTGGAGAGATGCTTGGTCTTGTAGTCGCAGTTGGAGAGGAAGACATCCGGCACACCAGTCGTGGCAGTCACGGTGCTCGCCGTGAAGGTGGCACAGAAGGTAGCGGCCGCCGCAGAGGAGACGGAGAAGGCAGAGGCACAGGAGTGAGTCTCAGGGTTGTCGCACCCCAGGGCGAGAGGAAGGAAAGAGGCAAGGAGCGCGCTGCGCTTCATCATGATGAAAAGAATGAAAGACTAAAGAGTGTTAAGATACTAGAAAAGACAAAATGAAAGGAAGGACAATGAGGGCGTTGAACTCCAGATCTCAACCATGGACAACGTTGAACACCCAACGTTCTTATATGATAGATTGATAGCATCGAATCAATAGAGCCGAGAACCACAGTACCGTTGGTCTAGCTGAAAGTCAAGAATCAATAAGCTAAGCTCAGCCACCTCCTCCGGAGCTTAGCATGGATGCATCGTGAACCGACCCATCTTCACCTCGGGTGGAGACACTTAATAAAAACGTTCGGTCGGCCCCGCATAGTGTCCAGCCAGGGGGTCTGACTCGCTGGTATGATTGGCACCGTCGGCAGTTAGCATTTTAGAGCCGAGCTCGAGACGGGGAGTTGCTCTGCTAGTGGTTTGATGAAGGGTTTCCTGTTGCCCCTGGAGCGTGTTTCACGATTGCAACCATCACCTATCTGAGACCCCGACACGTCATGGCGCGAGTCATGACCATCCAAACACCGTGAGGACCGATTGAATAAATCATCCACCACTGCGAAGAAAACTTGATGCATACATAATTCTTGAGCTCGGCTAATTCGGGCCTCTGGGTCTGTTGACACTGATTGCAGCTTTAATCTCGACTTCCGAACGCTGATTCGATAGTGTACGTGATTCCCCTGAGTTAGAGACCCTATGCCTGGCCAGTGTGCCATAAGCCCTTAATATGAGACCCTTGGATGGTCATATTTCTCACAGGCTCACAGCATCTTTAGAGGATCCGGGGTGGGTCTTCGGCGACAAACTGATGATAAATTAAGCACCCAGACCCCGCTAGGGAAGGGTCACCGAGTAATCCAAGAACCGTCCCCAGCACCGCCGTTGACTTCTTCCAGCCGGAGATTGCTGTGGTGTCTTTGAATCCGGATGGTTTTGAACCATGTATATTATCCATAACATCAAGGATACTGAGATCCGTGCGCGCATCTCTCTTTATCCGCCCATTCGCAGAGGTCACAGGCAGGCATCCTGCTGGATCCCACTGGCCCATTCAATTTTTCTACAACTCTATGCGGATATCTTGGCAACAGATAAACAGTCAGTATTCTTCAAAGCGCTCACATGCAGTCACAATTTGCAACACATCTGGGGCCTCGGGTTTACAGTATCCAAGAGGAGTATAACCTAGTCACCGACGCACAGGAGGGTCCTAGTGGTGGACCCGGAGACAAAACAAGGCTAATCGCGGAATGTCGCAGCCGCTGTGTGTCAGAGAGATGGGATCGACTGAAAATCCTCCGTAGAAGCCACGATCAAGGGAGCAATAGAATCAGAAAGAATGGGACGGGTCATTGTTCCATCCATGTCAACGTGTCATACGACTGCCGCCATTCAACCTCCTCCCAATCTTCATTTCTCATTTCTCATTTCATGCCTCCATAGCTTCCTGAAACAACTGCATGCGATCTTCTGCAGAACTTTACCCGAGACTGCTGCTGCTGCTGCTGCCAAATAAAGGGCATTGAGATTAACGAGCGAAATATTCAATATCCAGAGTTTCGAGAAACCGATGCATCTAGGAGTTGTGACTCTGAACACCTCTAAGGAGTTGAAGAGGCGAAGCACCACAACACACACACACACACACACACACACACACACACCAGCATCAACGGCTGGCATAAATTTTGACGACTGACTCTCACTGGGGCATTCTTGATGACAGAGCTACCTGTGACTACAACAACTACTACCCCCCAGCAATGCAGTATGGTCCAAAACCCACACTGTTCGACAAGACTGCATTGATATCATTGATAGGCTTGAGAAGGGACTGCAGTCTTGCTATGCATGTTTTTTCGATGTGAAAGCGCATTTCAACGTACAAGGCATGCCCTGAAACACCTCGTTGCTTTGCTAGATGTTTTACCCCTTCTATGGACGCTCAAAACCGCCTGTTGACCACCTAAGCGACCTGGAGAGTCTGCACTCCAACTGTACGGACAATCGGAAAGATACAAGAAAACCCGTTTTATCAAATGCTTCGCTGCACCTGAGTTATGTCACAGTATGCAGCTGCCCAACCAGCCCTGTAGATACCTTTAGGCTACTTAAATGAGGTATGTTGGTTGGAGAGGACTCCGGAGCTCGAAAATCTGATGGATCAGGAATCCAGACGCTGGCTGTTCTCAGAGCGATCTACAAGTCCAGGCGTTCCTTAACGTACGCTTCGGTGCTGATATGGTCAGATGTACCTCCCACTGCTGTGAAATGACAGAGAAGCCATGCCTGGCATCTCAATGAGTGGGCCTATCATGGCACTGGTCCGTGCATTCGGATTCTATGCCTCATCGGCTCGTATAGAACCAAGACTATAATAAGCAGCAGACTGAAGAAAGCGGTTGAACTCCACACACTAAACCGAACATGGTTCAGCGTACGAAATACGAGAGGCACAGTCCCAACCATGTCAACAACGGCCATCGAAGAATTCTCTCTAGGCATAGAAAGTTTCAGGAGTCGCAGTCACTTAAGAATCGAAATGGCCCAGTCTAATCCCAATCCCCGACTTCCTTCACGACCTCTCAATCACAATCGGGCATCACCTGCTTGTCATCATGGCCACCGGTTGGACGGCATACGCCTACTATCCCTCCGTGGGAGGCGCCGCGGTCATGATCATGCTCTTCCTGATCGGCGTCATTATTTTCACATACCAGCTTATTCGAACGCGAGCATGGCTGACCATTGCAGCCTTGATAGGTGGAATGTGTATGTGCAATGCCAAAACCTGCACCAGACCTCTTCAGCTAACATTGGGATTGAATTGCAGTTGAAACAGTCGGTTATATCGGTCGCGCCATGTCCGGAAACCAATCTCCCAACTGGACGCTGGGCCCCTATATCATTCAGAGCACCCTTCTCCTCATTGCCCCGGCATTGTTTGCTGCAACCATCTACATGATCCTCGGCCGGATTATCGCCCTCGTGCATGGAGAACACCACTCGATCATCCGACTCAAATGGCTGACGAAGATCTTCGTGGTCGGGGATTGTTTGTCTTTCCTCATGCAGTCGTCCGGTCCGTCAACCCCCTACAATCATCCGCCAATGTACTATGCTGATGTTTACAGGCGCCGGAATCATGGTCCAATCCAAATCCGCGACCGATAATACAGGCGAGAATGTCATCATCGGCGGACTTCTCGTACAGATCATCTTCTTCTGCTTCTTCCTTGTGGTCGCCATCATCTTCCAACGTCGCATCTACCGACACCCTACTGTGCGCTCCGAATCGCCTATGATACCATGGCGAAAGCACTTCTTCTCGCTGTACG
Organism: Aspergillus eucalypticola CBS 122712; assembly: GCF_003184535.1. Taxonomy (NCBI): domain Eukaryota; kingdom Fungi; phylum Ascomycota; class Eurotiomycetes; order Eurotiales; family Aspergillaceae; genus Aspergillus; species Aspergillus eucalypticola. The sequence goes on along the minus strand of NW_020290284.1, from coordinate 861,801 downwards.
CATCAAGCTTCTTGATCCTTATTCGCTCTATTGTGCGGTTTATCGAGTATATCCAGGGACAGGAGGGATACGTGATCACCCACGAAGCTTTCATCTATGTCTTTGATGCGGTCCCCATGTTCTTGGTACTGTGTATCTTGATCCGATTCCACCCGAGTGAGATTAACGGGCTGCTGGGAAAGTCGAGGGTAGCAGCAGTGGGCTACGGGCTCCGGTTTGTTGATGTGTCTCCTGCAATGTAATGTATGAAGATATGGTGCAAGATTGGGATACATAACGTGTGTATTATAGACAGCCAGATGAATATATAGATGAACTAAATTTCCTCAGCTCCCTTCTCCGTGCAAGTTGAATGTACCAGGCGAGACCCATTTTTATTCAAGTCTAAGAAGAGCTAGGAATATATACTCCCGACAACCTTCAATTCTAAACACTTTTCTACATTAAGCCACAACTACAGCCTAGATAAACTACTCGTAAACGACACACATCACTCAGCATTAATAAAGAAAACCCCCAAATACCAACATGCATCCTCCATCCTTCTCAAATACTCCACCCAACAATGAAAGCGAAAAATGGCCTCCGAATACCGCCTCTACGAATACACACCCTCCACCGCCGCCGCCATTACAGCAACCGCCTGCTTTGGCCTCATTACAATATGCCATCTAATCCACTGCTTCGCGCAGCGAACATGGTTCTTTACTCCGTTTATAATAGGGGGTTTATGTATGCTATATTTCCCCACTACTGTTCCAATGAACCACAAGCAGTAACAGCCCACCCGATAAATACTCATCATAAATATATAGTCGAAACAACCGGCTACACAGCCCGCATAATCAACAGCCAACAACCGCCTCTCCAATGGACCACTGCACCATACATCATGCAAGAGCTGCTTCTTCTCCTTGCCCCGTCTCTCTTCTCAGCATCTATCTACATGGTTCTATCCCAGATTATTCGCGTATCAAAGGGTGAGGAACGCTCACCCGTGCCAGCTCGTTGGATAACGAGGATTTTTGTTGTAGGGGATGTGGTTGCGATTTTGGGGCAGGCGACTGGTGAGGTCTTCCCATGTTTTCCCCTTCACATTCATTTTGTTGTTGAACAATGAACATTTGTTCTTATATGTCCATGAGAAGTACTAACCCTGGACAAATAAAACCCCAGGTGGAGGAATCCTCTCCCAAACATCATTATCAACGACCTCCTCGAAATCAAACACATCCCGCCAAAAACTCGGTAACTGGATAATTATCGGTGGATTAATAGCACAAGTCATCTTCTTTGGGCTATTCATTCTCGCTTCGGGGGTGTTTGATGCGCGGATGAGCAAACGTCCATACCCGCCGCAGCGGACGCGCAGTAGACACCGTCATCATCACCCTCGTCGTCGTCGCACTCCCCCATGGCGACAGTTGCTGAGAGTGCTGTATGTTGTGGACATGCTGATAATAGCGCGCTGCGTGTTCAGGGTTGTGGAGTTTGCACAGGGAAGGACGGGGATGTTGCAGAGGAAGGAGGTGTGGATGTATGTGTTTAATGGGTTGTTGATGTTTTTGGTTATGGTTATGTTGTTGCTTTGGCATCCCAGTAGGCTTAAGGATTATCATGGGAAGAGGGAGGGGAGAGGAGATGATGTGGAAGAGGGGAAGAAGAGGAGAAGGAGGAGGCAGAGGAGGGCTAGGGAGTGGGTTGTAGTTGGGGGTGTTATTTGAAATTTGATTTTGTGGCTGTCGCTGTGGGCATTTGTTATCGTGGATATATGAACTGTAGGGTGCAGGTCGATACGAAGAATAGTGGTTTATTAGCATCTCGCAAGAATCTTAGTGTGTGTGACGACAAGCTTTGTGTGATCAAATTTCAGGCGCTAAATATTTTGAAAACTGATATATACTAATTGTGTTGGTATCAGTGATAGTCACGCTGCACGTCTATAAACGGCCCTGCCGCATGGTCCTGATTCCCTGCTGCCACATTTCCCAATACGCTGGGACTTGAGTAATTGCCTCGGCCAGCTTGCGAAGCCCTGAAATCCCCCGCTCCGCATGTTCATGGGCAACTTGCTCACCCGGAACATTTAGCGAATTGTTAAACACCTCCAGAGACATTGGCCCCTTGTATCCAGTCGCCACCACTGCGGCTGCAACCAGATGAACTGGCATATACGCCCCGCGCTCTGATTCAAACGGGAACAACCGATGCCCGCGTGACCACGGTAGCAGGGCAGGAATCTTGGGGTCTGTCGGCGGGAGGAATTTCTTTGGATCCATACGCTCCGCGTCACCCACCTGGAAGAAGAAGATGCGGTCTCCAGGCACGGAAGCTACCAGGGACGATAAAGATGCACACAGCACATCGGTGGACTCCTCCACAGTCGGGTAGATGCGGCCATGGCCTGCGGGATTGTACGGATCTGCATATTCCACACCCAGCACGTTGTATGCATCAATTATAAGACCCACGTTGGGGCGATTAGCCATTCTCACAACTTCCCAGGTGGATGCCCAGGTATTTCGCACCGCCCAGGAGAGACCCTCGTAGCCAATGCGCAGCAGAGGACCGCCATCTGCATCGGAGTATGCCTTGGCCATATCGCCTAGTTCTGCGAGATCGCGCGCGACTGTTTTCAGGTCGGAGGTGACGCCAGTATCGGTACGGATGTTCGCACACATGAACACAAGATCCGTGTCAAAGGCACGCATGAACGGGAAGCGTTTCGCAACAAGATCCAACGTGGCTCGTCGCTCCGCTGGATCTTTGATACCTTCAATGCAGCGTAGAGGTTGGGTGCATGCGATACGCATACCTAGTGACTTGACTAGGTCGCCGAGCTTACGGGCAATCCGCAAGTTGTCAGGGGTCGCTTCCCAGAGCTGATCACCAGTAAGTCCATGTTCCTCGAGGTAGGCTGCCCAACACTCGTCGAAGAGGTCGATCCAGCGGTAACCCGCTTTCGCCGCGGCTTCGAGGCGGGGTTGGAGTTTATGGTGAATGGCATTGCCGAGAGAGAGGGTGGCAATGCCAAACTCGTTGGGGATGGAGGTAGGTGGCCAGGCGATAGGCATGATGGTTGTATAGAATAATGGAGAGGTGTTCCTGCAAGGAAGAGAGAGGTGGGATACTCGGGTAGTGAAGAGAAAAGCATCGAGTCATCCTTAGTCCGGATAATCTTTCTGCTCTGAATTGCGGGGAGAAGGCTTTCCCGTCTAGGGTGGCTAACCCCTATCCCCACAAAGATCATCCAGGAGTCTGGGGATATATGCTGGGGTATGATACTTAGCTTCTCCAAACTCCTGGGCCATATCTAGAACTTGTGGAAGGTACCTCTGACGTCAGCGATACTCAATCCATGGGTAGTTTGAAATATGCCTCCATCGCCACCGCGAGGGGCTGGTGTTGCTTTCATGTTGTTCAGGTTGCACACTTGCGATACTTGAGATAAATCAACACAAAAATTTATCCATCTAAGGAAGGCATGGGTTAGCAACATGGCATGGCTTTCTCTGGCTGGTTACGGATGAAGTCGTTTTGTGATGCTGACAGGGGCTGTCGGCATCTTCCGCTGTCTTCGAGGTGGGAGTAAACTTTATCCCCCAGTGAACCGCACTTGCCTGTCCCTGCCCAGTCATAAACCCTAGAGTCATTCTATTATGTTAAATACTTTGTCCATTTACCTTTGAATACCGTACGCCAACTATTGATCATTCCCTGTCCGCTCATATAAGCTCGCTCCTTGCTACTAGCAGCCTTTGGTGTCGGACAAGGTAGACGCATCGGTCCTAGGTTGAACCATTCAAATCCCTGCCCGGAGATGAATGGATTGTCAATATTGATTAATTGACCACCGAGAAAACGGGCCTGCGTCCCCCTTCTGCGAGAACCGGCCGCTAAGACCTGCTCAACGAGCATCGGTGTCGGAAGAACCGGCACCGTAGGAAGTCAATGCGACCGATGCAAAGACACGTCAGATCTGCATGGCGGATTGAGATTTCCCCGCCACTCTGGAGCGAGCAATCCCGGTGGGGTGCCATAATTGTATCCTGGAAAGAATGTAAGGCACTGCTTCGGTCAGCTCCGTGCGGCGTGTAGATCGCCATTTGCCAATAGTCTGCATAGGTCCCAACAGCCAGGTAGTTCGGCGCTGAAGACGGGCCATGACAATGATGAATCTGCTTGGCGAGATTGACAGTAGACAGGGAAATCAAATAGCGCAGTGCTTTCCCTTCCCAGGTGGAAACAGACCCTGGATCGATCACCGCGAAGAGGTTCAACAACAATGTGGACCTCTTCTCATTCTTCCCGACTTCCCCTCCCCGTCATGATCCCTTGTTGGTTCATAACCCTTCCCTAACCCAACAGGACCAGCACGAGTGTAGAAAACATGGTGTGATGAACCCAGCCAAATCATCCTCTGTCATGCCCCTCCCTGTTCAATGATGGTCACATTGGCCATTCTAGACAATAATGGGCTCTCTCCCCTCCGCCGGAAGGGTCGCCAGACCAAGTGGATCGCCGTCCACTAGTTAGCCTGTTTTCCCGTTCTCGACTTCTCTCCGCATCTCGATCTCCACAGCCCATTCCATCATCCCCGGTTAGCATCTCCCACCGTTGGACCACTACTGCACCCCCTCGTACGACTGATTCCTTTCAAATAATGGCCTGTTCAACTGCGTAGAATGCAATTAGCCTAATCGGCTAAATCTCGGGGCGATGCCTATTTAAATCGTCATCGAAGACATCTCAAGAGCGAAGAGCACTTGCCCCTGCATTGACGGAACGCGGGCATCAATTCCATCGGCCGTATCATGAATTCGACATAGAAGACCCGAATCATGTATTTTTCTTCCTTTTTGGCCCTAGGGGCCCTGGTCCAGGCAGCAGCAGCAACCTATTTCGCCCCCAACTCTACCGGTCTCCGTATCCAGCATGGCTTCGAGACCATCCTCATCCAGCCGTTTGGGTACGACGGATTCCGCGTCCGCGCATGGCCCTTCCGTCCGCCTTCGGGCAACGAGATTAGCTTCATCTATGATCCCCCGATTGAAGGTTATGAGGACACCGCACATGGCATGAGCTATGACACCGCAACAACCGGCACGGAGCCTCGCACCTTGCGCAACGGCAATATCATCCTGCGCACCACTGGCTGGGGTGGCACCACGGCCGGATACCGCCTGTCCTTCTACCGCGTCAATGATGATGGGAGTGAGACCCTGCTCACAAACGAATATGCTCCGCTGAAGTCTCTCAACCCCCGGTACTATTACTGGCCGGGACCTGGGGCCGAATTCTCAGCCGAGTTCTCCTTCAGTGCGACACCGGATGAGCAGATTTATGGCACGGGCACGCAACAAGATCATATGATCAACAAGAAGGGTTCCGTTATCGACTTGGTCAACTTCAACAGCCACATCCCTACCCCAGTCTTCATGAGCAACAAAGGCTATGCCTTTATCTGGAACATGCCGGCCGAGGGGCGTATGGAGTTTGGAAGCCTGCGCACCAAGTTCACCGCGGCGTCCACGACGCTTGTCGACTATGTAATCGTCGCCGCACAGCCAGGTGATTACGACACTCTGCAGCAGCGGATTTCGGCCTTGACAGGACGGGCACCGACCCCACCCGACTTTTCTCTCGGGTACATCCAGTCCAAGCTACGATATGAGAACCAAACGGAGGTGGAGCTGCTGGCTCAGAACTTCCATGATAGAGACATCCCAGTGTCCATGATCGTTATTGACTACCAGTCGTGGGCTCATCAGGGTGACTGGGCGCTCGATCCGCGCCTGTGGCCCAATGTCGCGCAGATGTCGGCGACAGTCAAGAATCTGACCGGAGCCGAAATGATGGCGTCGCTATGGCCCAGTGTTGCCGATGACAGTGTCAATTACGCAGCCCTGCAGGCGAACGGTCTGCTTTCAGCCACACGCGACGGCCCTGGTACCACTGACTCTTGGAACGGATCATACATCCGGAACTATGACTCCACCAACCCCTCGGCGCGGAAATTCCTCTGGAGCATGCTGAAGAAAAACTACTACGACAAGGGTATTAAGAACTTTTGGATTGATCAGGCCGATGGCGGAGCGTTGGGCGAGGCTTATGAGAACAACGGCCAGAGCACATACATTGAGTCCATTCCGTTTACCCTGCCGAACGTGAACTACGCCGCTGGCACACAGCTCGGTGTGGGTAAGTTGTACCCCTGGGCGCATCAGCAGGCAATCGAAGAAGGCTTCCGCAATGCCACAGACACCAAGGAAGGAAGCGCTTGCGATCACGTCTCCCTGAGTCGGTCCGGATACATCGGATCCCAGCGGTTCTGCAGCATGATCTGGTCTGGAGACACCACCTCTGTTTGGGACACACTGGCAGTGCAGGTCGCCAGTGGTCTGTCCGCCGCAGCAACAGGCTGGGGTTGGTGGACCGTCGATGCTGGCGGCTTCGAAGTCGACTCGACAGTTTGGTGGAGTGGAAACATTGACACGCCCGAATTCCGGGAGTTGTATGTGCGCTGGCTGGCCTGGACAACCTTCCTGCCGTTCATGCGCACTCACGGTAGTCGTGTTTGCTACTTCCAGGACGCCTACACCTGTGCCAATGAGCCGTGGTCCTATGGTGCAAGCAATACACCCATCATTGTCTCGTATATTCACCTGCGCTACCAGTTGGGCGCCTACCTGAAGTCCATCTTCAACCAATTCCACCTCACCGGTCGCAGTATCATGCGCCCGTTGTACATGGATTTTGAGAAGACCGACCCGAATATCTCTCAGCTGGTGTCGTCGAACAGCAACTACACCACTCAACAGTACATGTTTGGTCCACGTCTCCTAGTCTCTCCAGTGACCTTGCCGAACGTCACTGAGTGGCCTGTGTATCTGCCGCAGACGGGAGAGAATAATACTAAGCCTTGGACGTACTGGTGGACGAATGAGACGTATGCGGGAGGACAGGTCGTCAAGGTTCCTGCGCCCGTGCAGCATATCCCGGTATTCCATCTGGGATCGCGCGAGGAGATTCTGTCGGGTGATGTATTCTAGAGTCATTGATGTTAGATCGATGGCGTGATAGAAAATCAGTGAGAGCAGTTAGGACATTTTGAATAGAAATCTTATTTCTCGATTGCAATAGTGTCAAGGTACTTGATTAGGAGACACGTTCTGAAAAGGTATAAGATAAGCAGAAGAATGTAGCAGAAAATGAAAGACAGGAGGAGGCATCGTCGGCGCTGTCAGGTGAGTGGCACGTGTCGCCTTTTCGGAGTACACGAGGTTCATAGTATGTGTGTGTATTCTGTCTTAAATGCTCGTCCACCCCAGTCAATCGCAGAATATGCAGCTCATACTGGATGTGAGAGAATTTGCTAAATCCAAACTACGTTGAAAGTTCCGAACAAGGCTATATTTATATGATAATGAATACATAGTGTGAATGTGGGATATGCGAACACACATAGTTGTTACCAAATGATCAGACTGGTTAACACCAAGACAAGCAAAGACAATCATTCCCCTCCTACCAGTGGCTTCTGCTCCACCGACTCAGATGACGCCGACTCATCCCAATCACACCGACAATGCTGAGCACGATAGCGGAGAATAGCAACGAGACTATTAGTCGTGGTAAGAGCCTGCAGCACCGCGGCTGTCCAGACCATCCCCATGAACGACGTCCCCGTCGTCGCTGAGACTCCATATCCACTGCCGGACTTGTTAATCAACTTCACAAACTCGGTTGTGATGACGCTAGCAATAATGGAAGCGATTGCGAAGGTGAGAAGGCTCGCCTGCAAAGTAGACATGACATTAGCAATCCAAGGTGATATAAGGGGCTATACCTCAGAACTAACCAGATAGGCAAGAAATTCTATACTAGATGGCGGAATATCAAGATCGAAGCTAGATGCCGGCCTCCCAGGGTACATGGGCGGCCTGCTATTTTCCGATGCTCGTGCACACACGACCGTCCAGATGCGGATTCCGATGGATATAGCGGATGCGGTAGTTCCAAGGATCATGAGCAAGATCATGGCGGTGTTGGTCGGAGTTAACGCCTCGAAATCGTCTGTTATCCAGGACGGCCAGCTGTCCGGGGAGAGACTGCCTGATGGGGTGCCCATGGCTTTTATTATGGCCTCGCCGGGGTTAAAGGTGAACAACACAGTGCGGTCGGAACAGTCAATGATCTCGTCTTTGGTTGATGTGGCATTGGTGGTCTCGTCTGATATGTATGTTTCTTGGTACCCCGTGCAGTAGGACATGGTGTAGATGGAGAAGTAATCGGGAGCACCTTGTCCGCCGGCTCCTCCTGTGTGTAACTTGAAGAAGGCATCAGTGGTGTATGATGGAATAGGTAATACTTTCTACTTACGGTTAAAAGGTCTGCCTGTGGTAGAAACTGGCGTTGACTGCCAGCAAAGAGAGAGAGAATGCCTAGCAAGAAGGCAACGCAGGAGCAGATGCCAGGCAGGAAGATCTGGAGGCAGCCCATGGTAGTGTCGTGTTCGGTTAGTTCTCTCTTAGGCTAGTATACTAGTGACTATAAGGGTGAGTATGATTGCAGATCTCCCTCTGCTGGATCAATAAAGCATCGACGATTCTTTTCATGAGGCAAGAAACACGAGGTAAAGCACGAGTCATGCTTCAGAGTAAGGTGATACTGCAGGAAAAGATGATCTTATACACCGTAGATAGCTGGCGTGTAGTCTCGCCTACGATATTATAGACTATTATCCACTGCCGTCTTTGGCTCCCAGCCACCGAATTCTGGGAATGTTTAGCCATGCCTCTACCCTTGTTTCAGAGGACGAAGGCGCACAATCAGTGAGCTAGAACCTTGGTAAGTGCAGCCGTGTACGGGTAGGCGCTGCGTAGAGTCTTCATTAAAGGGAGTGAAAGGTCTCCGGATCCATACCCAGCCACGCAATTTGTAGCCTGCGTGATGGGATTGATTTATCAGAAAGCGCACATTGCGTATGATCTTGCCGCTGGTGCTGAATAGAGAGTCAGCACTGGCTATATTTCGATTTGCCCAAGTCCCGATCTAATGGTACATTAGTATTCCTTTTTCCAGTCAATGGGTCACAAGACCGTTAAAGAGAGTAGAAGGTTACTCCCGAAGCCAGCCGAGAAGCATGGAAAGCTTATCCTGGGGTCATTACCCGGGAGCTACATTCCCTGCACCACTGATTGGTATGCGAGAGGCACCCAAGTACCTGGAAGCTCCATATATTCTCAGGTTACACAAAGATTCTCCAGATAGAGCCCAAGTATGTTGTTACAGAGTGAGAAACAGGTTTCGACGATTCATAACGTCGCTTGTGTGGTCGGTCCAATCTTCCGAGTTGATAATGTTTCAGAGGTGGATGCCAGCAAAGCTGGTGACATAGTTCTAGACAGACCGTACTTGGGGATCATGCTATTCGCTCAGTCGAGGCCATTTCTGAGACCGTCTAACAGCCATTTCTGGATTATGAGCGCATAGATGGCTTTGATGGACAATGAAGGATTGGAGCGTTAGCCCCTAGGTCTTACATTCTTTGATATCTGTAAAACAGGTGTTCAGAGTTCGGAAGTAATTATAACTATGTGTCTATCTTAAGTATTATATCTACAGCAAAGCCCAGGATTAAAGCTATTTACCTACGCCTCTTTGATATCGTCTTCAACGGGCGGCATCAAATCCATCACAGGGGCCAATTTACTCTTCTGCCGAAGACGGCCACCGAAAAGATAGAACATTAACGGGATGGGAATCATCACCACAGCAATGCAACCAAGCAGTGTGCCGGCCCATTGAATGCCCAGATTGTTAAACATTTGTCGCGTGAAGAGAGGAAAGACGGCACCCACCATGGATCGCATCATGGTATTGGCCGCAAACGCAGATGCCGCACTGCTTCGTTAGCATGTAATCCAAGGGTCGTTAGATAGGGGGGGTATAATGATGTACTCACAATTTTGAGTATGTGTCCAGAATATAGTTGAAGCACTGCATGAAGATGGAAGTCAAGCCAAAGCCGACAGCCACACCAGCAGCCGTGGGTGCCATCCAATGAATGTTACTGTTCCATCCAGTCCAACCGAACCTGTATCGCTTATCAGTATTTCCACCGGGTCCGACGTCTTACATCGCATGGGGACAATCATACCAGAACAGCCCACCAGCAAACACAGCACCACCAACGATGCAAGGGGGCAGACGCCATTCGGGTACCGCGACGTAATTGTTAGCGGCCAACTTCCGCGAGTATTGTCCTGACAAAGACAGAACAAATGTGCTGCCCGCGATCTCACCGATGATGAGCCCAATGAAGGGCAACCCTGCAGTACCACCGGTCATGCCATAAGTACCTTCGAAGACGATAGGATAAGCTTCCAGCAGCGCATAGGCCAATCCGTAGATGAAGGACATGTAGAGCGTGAGCAGAAACGCAATGGGTTCAGTGAACAGAATAAGGAACGGACGCGCCAGGTTCTTGGTAACCAATTCTTTGAAATCAATCTCCAATTCGTCCTGGCGAGCGTGGATGCCCCAGTTCCGTGTCTGGCGCCGGAGAATGGCTGCCTTTTGAACCAGGATGATTGGGGCATAGGTCTCTGTGGTGAAGAACACTATCAACGCGAGACAGAAGAACCCAACTATGGCAGGGACGTATAGCGTCCATCGCCAGCCAAGATAGCTAGACGCTGTGTATCCACCGATGAATGGGGCTGTGAAAGGACCGGTGAAAACCGACATAGTGTACATGGCAATAGCGACACCACGTTGGTGGTTGTTGAAGACGTCAGACAGGCTAGCAGGTACCAGAGCAATGATACTGGCTGCACAAAAACCCGCAAAGAAACGGCACAGCATTAGGGTTTGGGTATCCTTGGCGGTAGCAGTGGCTATCATGAAGAGGTCGAAGCCGAACATCCCAAGCAACAGCGGCCATCGCCGGCCAAGCAACTCGGAACTAGGCGCCCACACTGTCGGGCCGGCCGAAAACCCTAGAACATACAAAGTTGTTCCCAGAGCCGCAACTTCTTCACCAAAGCCGAACTCTTTCTGGGCACCTGAAGCCGCGGTGGCAAACACTGCACTGCCGTAAGCGGTCACTAGGGCACAGGAGGTGAGAAGTGATCCAAGCATGACCCTATATGGCATCAGCAACCGTCAAGCTATATACAAGTCCGGCAGGTGAGCTGTGTTGCATTACCTCTTCTTCATGGGCCAGTTGTGGGGATGCATCGGATCATCCGCGCCTTCGAACTCGACCACATATGCCTCAGAGTCCGGTAGAGGCGGGGGATACGGCTTGCCTGCCCCAATAGGCAACCATTGGTCTTGCGGTATGCGACTTCCTCGAGATCCAACAGTCAGTTGTTGTTGGAGACGATAGGTGTTGATTCGCTCGAGCTCGATGCTGTCATCGCCGGGTGGTCCGCCCCGCGAGTAGCGGCGACGGGATAGGGAGATACCGTCCGCTATGGACGAGTCGTCGTCTCCGGCTCGGTCTGCATCATGGAGTCGAACCATGACCACAAATCACCTTCTACACTTTGGAGGGTGGGCAAACCGAGAGGCTTGAAACAGTCAAAGGAAGGAGGTCAGCTAGCGCACACGGGGTTCATACATGGTACTAATATTAAATAATTATGAATATGGGCTTTGTTGGCCCCAAAAAAGCCCTGCAAATTTTCGCTATTCATTTTTTCTTTCTTTCACCCAGCTTTGGGCGGAAACCAAATGCTCTAGTGGGTCATCAAGGAAGAGCATCGGCCACTCAGCCAGAAGCGTTAGATCCACCGAGTGGGTGGATAGAGGATTCCCTGGGGCTGTCCCGGATAAGACGGAGCAGCTATGGCGCTTTGCATATACGAACTGGTATAAGCCTTGATAGCGGACCATCAGATCATCTAGGTACGTAGCTATCAAATTGTGCGTGTATGGGTCATAGATGGTAGTAATTCTGTGCCCGCCCGGGAAGTAAAATCAGGAAACTTTCAATTCGGGCAGTGGCGTAGCCGAGAGAAGTGGTCGGGAAGCCAAACCGGGTCTCCAAGCCATGGATTAGGCTCTCCAAAATTCGGACGCATATAATATGGCGTTATCGAACATTCCCCATCGTCGGGGACTAGTCCTATTGTACCGACTAGGAGAGCCGGGCCCAGCCCGAGACTTCTCGTCGGGATGGTTTCCGTCGCAGAAAAAAGATATCGGTGTAGCGGTAGGTATGAAAGACCAAGCCCAACCCATGCTTGCCCTCTCGATACACTGTCTAGCAGTTACCTGTACATCTGGATCATTGTCAGTAAAGAGATCATATGATGCCCACGTCAGACGGACAAATGGATTGTTGGGGGAAAAAGTGCGACACGATCGATTGTTGTTGCGATGCCGGCCGGCAAAACCATAAAAGGGGGGAGTGCGGAACGAGTTCCGCTTCCGACCGGCAATCGGCATCGCACTGATTGTTACAGTTGGAATATAATTGCGTGGAGAGCAATGTGAACATCTTTTCTTGCCCACTGCCTCTCAAATAGGCCACATTTCTGGTGGAATATGAAGTCCCCAGTTGCGCACTCTGAAAAAAATACAATGAAATCACAAGCCCTCGTTTATTTGTAGGAGTTTCGATCACTGATTAACTTAGTTAATGACTAACAACAATTAACTACTAGTTAGTTAGTTAACTAGTAGTTAACTTGGTTGACTGGTTGACTCCAATCATGGCATCGAATCAAGAATGATCGAACGTGCGATTTGGAAGGTGATGAGGGTGTAGGAACATATCTGTGCGAATGATATGATAAGGGAAAATAAAAGACAAGACAACTATTCTAAGTAAGAGTAGTAGTGGTCTCTTACCCCGCGGGGAATCCCAACCCCTCACCGGCCAGGAAATCAGATTCCGATCCATCCAGACAACAACAACAATAACCCGCCCGGGTAATGATCCCACGTCTTCTTTAATTTTATCTGTTGCTGTTCTCCCCGCATCTTCGGTGGTCCCAAATAAAGAAATAAAGAATCTAGATCAACTAAGTGTGCCAATATGATTACTGGTCTCCATCACGTTAACATCCTAGTCCCGGAAGGCACCCTCGACCGGGCGGAGGAATTCTACACAAACACCCTGGGTCTGCCATCAGCTCCGGTTCCCCATCTACAGAAAGGAACCCTTCTATGGTAGGCCAATAAAAATCTCGCTTTGTAAGATGGGCCAGTCGTGGTTAATCTGCCGTAGGTTCAACCTCACGCCGGATGGCAGCCAGCAGATTCATGTAGCCTTTGGCTCCAACAGCGATTTGCATTCCGACCGTCACGCTTGCCTGAAAGTTGGGTCTCCGGACCATCTGTTGACTCTGCAGCAGCGTATCTGGGAACATCATCAGAGAGGGGGCGATGCTGCTCCCTTGCACGCTGATGAGCCGGGGGCGCAAAACTCGGGTATGTTATCCTGCTCGCTCTTCGTTCACTTCTAGAAATGGTGTTTCTCTGGCGAATGCGGCTCTATCCTGCTGTACCGTTCGAATTGGTTTCATCTAATGACCCGCTGACCTTGATTTTCTCATTGTAGGTGCCCAGGGCATCGAATATCCGAGTCGGTTTTTTGCGAGAGACTTTGCGGGTAACCGGCTGGAATTTACCCTATGACATGAATAACTGAGATGAACCCTTCTGTTTGTTAGCAACACGATAATAAGTGAAAGATGGAGTTTCAGTGGAACAATGAGCGTGCATCTCCAGAGTCTTGCAGTTGGCCTCTTCACCGTACGCCCATGTAGACTCCTCGACTCGATACCTGTGTGGGTAGCCTATTGTCGGCTATCAGAGATCCGATGAACGAATGCGAGACGAACTTTGGCCCAAGCGATATATCGATTTGCCTCCCAGTCAAGGCAAGGTCATGGCAGTGATACATCGAAGATATGTAGCTCATCACGACACGATGGTTGTAATATTGTCCCGTGCCTGGCGAAGGACACACCCATTTGTCTCTCTCGTAAGGGATGATGAATCGAGCTTAATGAAAGGCTGATCTGAAGGATTGGAGAAATGAGATCAATCCGGGAATCTTTCTGGTGAACTAGTACACCGTACGGGGGTCGACCAGAGTTGCTTTATATGTTTGTGTTAGCAGGTCTCCCCGGAAGAAGATTGATTAATGTTAGTTGTAGCGGAGTAGTACTATGATTCGATTTTCCGGCGTTGACGCCGCCCCTCGAGGGATCTGCAGTACTTAGCAAGACTTGATAGGTGCAAACGGAATAATTGTTTGCTGACAGCCCAGCGTGCTCCCTGTCACTGTCACTGCCGACGGTGGAGCCTCGCTAAGGGTAAAGCGGGTACCATACGTGAGCAACATCCTTGCGCTATTGCGCCATAGCCGCTACACACTACAAGCCGATCCCCACAAAGAGGGTCTGTGTGTCGATGCAGTTTATCTATTGCCAGGTACCCAGAGGGGCACGAGCAAAGTTCTTCGAGCTGCCACTTCAGAGACGGCGAAAGAAAAGGCACTCGAACCAGCCATGCGTGCTTCCTCCGAGCGATCCTCCACCGATGCCATGGCCAGAGACGATTCTGGCACCAAACCGCCCACACCGCACGAGGAGCAGCCCTTGCTGCGTCCCGATGTTGAAGCCCTCTGGAAGCCTCCAGTAGGCTTTGTCTGGATTCAACTAGGTTGGTTGTCGCTTGACCCATGAAAGGAGGGGTCTAACCCATTGCCAGCAATCATGTCGAATGTATTCCTGTCGGGTTTCGACGGCACCATCACTGCCTCAACCTATGCTGTGATCAGTTCCGAATTCAACGCAGCCAACACCGCCTCGTGGCTCACAACCTCCTATCTAATTACTAGTACCGCATTCCAGCCACTATATGGTCGCTTCTCAGACATTTTCGGTCGCCGGACCTCCTTCTTTACAGCGACAATAACCTTCATGATCGGCTGCCTGGGTTGTGGGATTGCTAAAGATATCGTCTTTCTGAATCTGATGAGAGCGCTGACCGGCATTGGCGGAGGAGGCTTGATGACAATGGGTATACATTCGCAAATCTCCCCCCTCTCACTTGTCAACCTCCCAGACGAGTGACTAACATGGTTCAGCTACTATAATCAACTCCGATCTCATTCCTTTCCGCCGTCGCGGAATGTATCAGGCCGTACAGAACGTCATGCATGGATTCGGGTCCATCTGCGGCGCATCGTTTGGAGGAACCATTGTCGATTCAGTGGGATGGCGCTGGTGCTTTCTATTACAAGTACCAGTCGGCTTTCTAGCTCTGGTTACGGGTCATCTTGTTTTGAATCTTCCAACGCAAGACAAGTTTGCCAGTGAAGGCAGAAGTCTGCGGACAATCTGGAAATATGTCGATTTGTCTGGAGCTTGTGCTCTGATTGTTGGACTTTCAACGCAGTTGGTTGGTCTTAGCTTGGGTGGAAATGAGCTCCCTTGGTCCAGCGTATGGGTGATCTTGTCATTCGTGGCCAGTATATTATCACTGGGCCTTTTCGTACTCATCGAAGCGAGGACAACTGCGATTCCATTGATCCCCCCTCGAATGTTGAAAGGCGTTCTGCCTGTTGCTACGCAGGTTGCCAATGTCTGTGTGGGAATGGCTGCCTATGCGGTGAGCGACCCTTCTGTCAGGTATCCCAGTTCACTGCTGACTGTCAAAGTTCCTTTTCACGCTTCCATTACTGTTTCAGGTAATCCTTTTGGATTCCCCTTCTAAAGCTGGTGCTCGACTTGCTGTACCATCTCTGGCTACTCCGATTGGTGGTGTGATCTCTGGCTACGTGATGTCGCGCTGGGGTAAACTGGCCTACCTAGTCCGTACAGGCTCGTTTCTCATGTGCGTTGGCAACATACTTGTGATGCTTCTTCAGTTCAACGACGCAGAGTGGAAGTACTACGTGGCCATGATCCCCGCCAGTCTTGGACAAGGCATCACTTACCCAGGGATTTTGTTCACGTTTCTTGCCGCATTCGATCACGCGGGTATGAGCACCTTGCCGCCACTTCCCTTTCCTTTGACAGAGGGGAGCTTCTGAATAAACAGTTAAACTAACTGACTGACTTTGTCAGACCATGCCGTTTCAGCGTCCACCGTCTATTTGGTCCGTTCGATGGGTACGGTGTGGGGCGTCGCCATTACGTCCACGATCATCCAGAACACCTTGCGCTCAGGCCTCGCTGAGGCCTTGAGTGGAATACCTGACAAATGGAAAGTAACTCTCCTCCCTGTGGATTTACTAATATCCTGAAACAATGGCTGATCAGTGTTATGCTACTCGCACAGGTTATCGACGACATCAGACATTCAGTGTCTGCCATCCATAGTCTGCCACCAGAGATCCAGCTGGCTGCGCGGATGGTCTACTACCGGGGCATCCGACTGTCGTTCTTGGCGTCAGCGTGTTTTGGATTCGTTGCTGCTACAGCGGCACTCTTCACTCGCGGAAAGGGCCTTCATCGCTCCAGCGAGGCGTAGATTACGCGTAAGTCGCACGCTGGCTCGCTTCTAAAAAACAGGCCGTTTGGAACGCGGACCGTCCAGTACCTGGATGAGATGCGGGGCCGAAGTGGCGACTCTCGGGGAAGGTAGGTCTGGTGGACAAATGACCGCCAGCTTGAACTTGGGGGACGCGGCTTCGCAAACTTAGAACTAGACAGATGTCAATTAGCTCACGAGAGAAGGGGCCAGGAACTTTTTGTTTGAGACCACCCATACAGGATGGTCTTTTTGGACGTACCAGATAGCTGACTGGTTATGAAGGAGACGTCCAATCGCCAAAAAAGCAGACTTGAATAAATACACTCTTTTTGGATTCTAGTGCAATCATGCCCTTTTAATTACCCGCTTCGGCTTGGGTTCTAGATGTTCAATCTATCCCATGCGCCCAGCAGGATCCGTTCCGCAATGCGGAGAAAGCCCCGTCTACCGAGGAAAGCTACTCTGAGGCAGCTCCCACACCATGGATTACCGCAGTGAAACACCAATAGATGCCATAAACGCCAAACTCTCTTTGCCGGGATATTGCGGGGAAGCTACCCTCCTGACAGCGCTGGCGGCGAGTCTGGAGATATAGGGCAAGCTCCACGACGCTATAGCATGGTTAGCCGCATTTTTCCCCCGCACGATCGTCGACGATCACCTCCAGTTCATGAGCAATTCCGCCTTAGTTCCGCTATGATGGATGTCCCTAACCTTAATCTGGGGATGGTCTTGCTTTTACTCCCTTTTCGTTGGACGGGACGTGATAACAGGTCTCGGAATTCGATAAGCGTTCCGGGATATCTTGGGTATCAGTCATCAGTCATCCGTATCGGGCCTGGATGAATAGGTTGATTCAAGGAAAATCAGTCTCCACCGCTTTGATCTTATCGACCTGGGATGCTTATCGTAATCGAGGTTTACATCTGTCAAGGTCCCTTCTGGGGACGCGGAGCTAGGGCCATCATCGTAGGAAGGATTCATAAGATGGCTGATCCTCCACTTGAAGTATATTGATTCTGCAGTGCCCCATCACACGGCAGACAACATAAGAGGCCATGGAGTCGGAAAATACCAAGGTCTCGCACTCGAAACCCGGGTATGCCGCATCGGCAGACCTTGAAGTCGACATGGACAAGGGGCAGGTTGCCCTTACGGGCATCCCGGACATGCACCTGAAGCGAAACTTCAGCATAGTCAGTATCATTGCCCTGGGGTACAACAATACGAATAGCTGGGTGGCCATAGCCACGAGCTTTGCTATCGCAATTCAGTCGGGCGGCGCAGTCTCCCTACTGTATGGCATTCTACTGGTTACTGCTGCCATGTTCTGTACCGGGGTTACCTTGGCAGAACTGGCCAGCGTGTACCCCACTGCTGGTGGCCAGTACCATTTTACCTCCATCCTGGCGTCTAAACGATGGAGCCGTGGCCTGTCTTACTTCAGTGGCATGGCTGCAGTGTTTGCATGGGTTACCCTTGGGGCCTCTATTGCGCTGGCCGGAACAGAGGCACTCATGGCTATTGTCATCCGGTGGCAGCCCTCATATGAAGCCCAAAGCTGGCACTATTTCCTAGTATACCAACTGCTGAACGCAGTTATGGTCACCTACAACATCTTCCTCACCAACAAGACTCTCTGGGTCTACAACCTAGGCTGTTAGTTAGCTCCCTTCCAATTTGCAGAAGACAATACTGATACACTGCTCCTCATCATGCAGTCATTTTGTCCATTTCAACCTTCCTAGCTATTATCATAACCTGCCCGGTACGCTCTTCCGCACATATCAACACCTCGAAAACTTGGAGTCAGTTCGTCAACGGTTCAGGCGGCTGGCCGGACGGCGTCTCCTTCTTGACAGGACTCTCAACGCCTCAGTTCATGTTTTCCGGACTCGACGCCGCACTCCACCTCGCAGAGGAATGTCTCGAACCCGCACGCATCGTGCCAAAGGCGATGCTCGTCACAGTGACAGTGGGGCTTTTGACAGGTTTCCCCTTTGCCATCGCCATCCTATACAGCTATGACAACATCGAAGCATCTCTAACCACCTCCACGGGGTACGTATGCCACAAGTCCTGAATAAGAAAAGTTACTTACCGGAAACCGACAGGTTTCCAATCTACTTCATCTGGGAAAAAGCCACTCACTCCCCAGCAGCTGCGACCGTCTTCATGGCTGCACTGTTTGTCGTCTCCTTCGTGGCACTCAACGCAGTCCATCAGACTGCCTCTCGACTTACATGGTCCTTTGCCCGCGATGACGCTCTATTCTTTTCCTCCTTTCTCTCCTCTATACACCCTACGCTCGGAGTCCCCGTTTGGGCCATTATCCTTGATGGTGTGGCAGTGCTTCTGGTCGGGATTGTCTATGTCTGCTCAACAACAGGTAAGCCTAAGCCTTTGCCCAGATGATCATCCTCTACATAGGATCTAACATAGAAATAACAGCATTCAACGCTTTTATCAGCACCACTGTCGTGGTAGCCCAAATCTCCTACGCCATCCCAGCAGTTCTTCTCCTCGTTGGCGGGCGGAATCCGCGTTACCTTCCTCCAGACCGCCCATTTAAAGTTCCTAATGTACTAGGCTACGTTTGCAACGTTGTCTGCGTTATCTGGGCTTTCATTCTGACGATCTTCTTTTGCTTTCCGACGGAGTTTCCCGTTACGGGGAGTAACATGAGTACGTGTTTCTTCTACTTTCCTACTATCTACCTGCTTTATGATAAGGAGTACGCTTTCCTAACACTTGAAAATTGCTTTAGATTACGCTTCCGTCGTGCTAGTCGTTATGTTGATCTTGGGCGTAGGGAACTGGTTTGCTTATGCGAAAAGGCATTATCACGGGCCACGCTTAGATATCTAGTTTACTATCTTGTATGTAACTTGACTGATGATTGATGAGACACAATGACTGTATCGTTATTTTCCACTGAAGTATGATAGTAGATAGTAGTTTGGTCTTCGTAACCAAATGATTTCAAAGCCGATTCGAAATTATACAATCTCATCTATACTTCACTTCAACATCTACCGTTACTCCTACTAGTAAACATCTACTTGGAATTTCAAAGATTAATGGTAGCGACATACACCCCGTCGGAACGATTCCGAGCCCCAACCGTCCGGTAAGTGGGGAAGAGAGATCAGTGGATGGGTTTTGATAATTCGTTCGATAGAACTTCCCGGCCGACTTGATCCCATCGACTTTGATCAGATAAGTAGATAACGGTTTAGATCATCGTGCTGTTTACTATTGCCGTGAGCACGGGGTATTTATCA
Source organism: Aspergillus eucalypticola CBS 122712 (assembly GCF_003184535.1). Classification (NCBI taxonomy): domain Eukaryota; kingdom Fungi; phylum Ascomycota; class Eurotiomycetes; order Eurotiales; family Aspergillaceae; genus Aspergillus; species Aspergillus eucalypticola. Next base: position 842,014 of record NW_020290284.1, on the reverse strand, counting down.
TCGCTTAGTATCGGTCTCCAGGTGGAGAGGATTAAAGAACCAATGGACGTGATCAGATGTGCTCACAGACTCCTACCACAGGTGCATTTTATTGCTATGTTTGGACTGGCACAACGGCGGGCATAGTTTCCTGATTTGGTGATCTTGATACCTACTGATTTGCTAACCTGGTACGGGCGCCGCTGCTTTTGTGGGGGTACTACTAATACTAATCTTTATAGATAGTATATGTGGAATATATAGTTGGTATAAAGGTTTCATAGTAATCATGTGTGACTGATAATAATCATGATCAAGTTGAATACATTCTATACTAGTATACTCTTAAGAGTTATGGAAAAAATCCTAATTTTATAAAAATTATATGATTTAAGACCGTATGTAGCTTTTATAGCCTATTAACTACTATCTTTGCATTGCACCATCCACGCACAACCTCGGGCTCCTCTTCTATAGACTACATATGAACACCGATATAGCACTTAGTATAGCAAAATCCACCCATTTCACATACTATTAAGGGTTTTATATCACATATACATGGACTGATTCCTTCCTGTTTCCAGCATCTCTCATAGAACAGTTCTAGTAAGTATATCTTGACTACTTTCGTTTTCTACCTTTTGAATGCATGATGAGATTCCTCACCTTTTCCACTACAGGAGTACTAATAGTCCTTACGGGCTCCCCTTTCACAACAAAATGATGCTAATTTCAAGTCTCTACTTTAGCCTTAGTGCTACTGTTCCTGGCATGGCTCCTAAGAAAGAAAGGGGAAATCCAGAAGCCTTCACAAGCAGAGCAGAAGACCACCAGCTCTTCTCTGGCATCTACATCTCCCATCGAACCCCTCAACGACTTCTAATGGGACAAAATCGAGCCTCTAATCCTCCGACCTTTCAAACCTCGCTATCACATCACAATGGACAGATTAACGCACTCCATCCTCTAATCATCACCAGCCCTAGCCCACAACATCTCACCCAACCCTATGACATACACAACATCTAAGTAACAAACGAAAACCAGGCATTGAGCGAGTAAGCCTCTCCGAACCGATCTAAGTCGACATACACTACCTCTCCCGCATCACACTCCGCACGACACTAATCCAAGACAAACGAGCCTTCGTCCTCGACGCCAGTCCTCGCTCTATCGCAGCCGTCAAAGAACTATACTTTTTCCTGATGAATGACTACCTGCCTCAACGATACAGCACTATCTTCCAACGTGTCTTTACTACCACTAGCACTTCATCATCAGCATCAGCATCAGCACCTACTACCATACTAAGAGATATGGTAACCGATAATACCATCCCCACTACACCTCCATCTGACGCAGAAGAAGCCCTCGCTATCATCGGCCGGCAGGTCGAGGAGGATTTCCTCTTTCTTTTGCCACCACAGCCCTCTTCCCTACGAGATAATGACAAACAAGAAGGTACTAACAAGCAGATGACCCTCGAAGCCTTCATCGGCTGTTTTCCTAATGGGTTCAACTGGGCAGACAAATCCCGCAAATCGCTGGCGAGTATTCATGTTCCGGTACCGGATTATACCACCAAGTCGAGGGCGAGTATGGATAGGTATCTGGAGAGGTTGAAGGTGATATATATCATTAGTATACACATACTAACACCTTTCGAACAGAAAATTCTGGCATCAAATTCTCCGCATTAAGTTCACTGCCATAAGCAACTACATCACTCGTGATGTTTTCGGACTGGCTATATCGTCCTTCTTGGAGCGATATACCAATGTGTTTTGTGTGTTCCCCCTCTCGGGTATTCTACACCTTGCTTCGGACGTGGTAAGGAATAAACCGATGCGCGAGTCTGGCGCTATGGTGTTTTTCTTATCTTTCGTGCTTGGGTACATGGTTGAAGATGGTGTCCAGGCTGTGTGGAGGAAAAGATTTCAGGATTCATCAACCTCGGAGGCAAGTAGTACTAATAGTCAAAAAGAGCCAGAGATTTGGAAAAAGGTGCTTGGGTATATCTGGGTTTTGGCTTTTCTGGCAGTCACATCGGCGGTGTATTTTGAGCCGGTGCGAAAGAGTCCAGAGAGGCAACTGGCTCTGGTTCCTTGGAGTTTTGTGGAGGTTATTGGACTTGAGATGACGGGGGTGTTGGTTGTTGTGAGTGGGATAATCTTGATGGTGGTTTTTAGGGTTGAGGTATGATATTCTACATTGGTGATGGAGTGTATTCATTAGTAGAGAATAACTGCTAGGCCACCAAAGTAGTATGATGATACATAGTATAGCCTCTTTATCAATTGACATCAATATGAACTGTTCATCTGCTACTTCCTCCTACTACTGCTACGTACTACTTGTGAAGAATATACCCAAGCGAGCAATCATGAAGCTTTTATACTAGGCTTTGTTTTATGACATAAATGAAGCGTTAATGTGCTTCATTCCTCTACCTGCTCAATCCACGTGCACATCTATACTCACACTGACAGCCTTTGTTTATACTATTCATCATGGTTTGCATAGATAGCTACCTACCCAGCAGAGAGAAGTATACCTCCCCCTCTAATCTGCAGCCAAGCCCATAGAAAATGGTCGATGCTCCATAAGGTAGTATTTATAGGTGAAAAAAGTTACGTCAAGTGCGAAAATCTCGATCTACTTACGTACAACGAAAGAACGATCTACTCCTGCAGGGCCTCGTGGGTGTAGGCAGCGATCCACTCAGCTGGGCCAGAAGCATCGGGACAGCGCATTAGTTATAAGTGCTGCCTAGCCCAAACCCGCTCTGCCAGATTGAACGGTACCACCAATCGGAGAGACCGTTATTGGTTGGACTCTTCTGGCGGTGGGCTTGGCTTTGGATTCAAGCTCAGACGGAAAGGGAACTAGAGTCGCAGGTGCCCCTAGGCATGACAAGGTGCAGACTCTGCCAAGATGTCCAGGATTTTTCTTCATCAAAGGTAAATGCTTCAAATGCAGTCTACACTGTGTATCACATTGTGGGGAATACCATGCACAGATGAGGGGACATACATATCACGGATGATGGCAATTACTGGGGTAGCCAACGCGGCAAAAGGGGGAAAGTTCACAAGTCATCAATTAAGAAAAGCGCCATGAAGCAAAGAGGATGATTCACCTCCCTCCCCGTTCCAAGCACCACCCCGGGTTCCTAAACACATATATCCGGGAGCACCATATTGAACAGAAAGGAGAATAGAAGGAAGACAACAGTAACGCGATGGGTAATTTAACAAGAAAATAGGCAAAAACCGCGTAGCAACTGGAGCTGTCACAGCAGCGCTTCCCGGCGCCCCTGGACTCGACCGGTCTAGTGTAGCACGCGATGAAAGGGGAATTTATCGTATCGTCGAGGTCGTATATCGATCGTGAGAGCTCGGTTGGTCGCGCAGCCCTCGCTACATTCGAGGTAGCACCCGTAATCGATCACAGCTTAACACATCTCACAGCACTCGATGCACTCGAAGCAGCATTCGCAGGACTCCTCACACAAGAAGCAGCAGCAGAGCGTCGCCAGGCTAGATGGTAAAAACGGTCGGATTAGTAAGATGCGGTGCGACAAAATTCAGCAAGGGTGAGGCCTACCAGGCACCGAGACATCCGCGGTCCTTCTGCTGGGGAGGGGGCTGTTGCTGGTATTGCATCTGTTGTCCGGTCAGAGTCCGAGCGCATGACTGAATATAACACTGGGATCACATACCGGAGGGTAGGGCTGCTGGGGGTATCCCTGGGGAGGATAACCACCCTGCGGAGGCGGATAGCCCTGGGGAGGGTACCTGTGCGGAGACCAAGTCAGAACAATTGCGCAAATTCGGGTATGATCTAAGGAGACATTCTGCGACCGCTGGCCAGCCCAGGAAGAAAAAGACCAGTGTCGAAAAGCTTGGTGAAAAGCCAGTCTCAAGACGGGTTCCTGAACCAACACGCCGCGGTCGCTTTGAATCCGAATGGCCGGTGCGAAAACCACAGGAGATGAGGCGCAATGAAGGGCGGGAAGACTCACGCCTGGGGCGGGGGAGGAGGGCCGTTGTAGTATCCGGGATGGCTCATTGTGAAGGAAAAGAGTCTGTATGTAGGAATAAAAGATAGGACTGGGTCAGCGTGGTGAACTTGGCAGTTGACAGTAGCGGATGGAAGAAGGAGAAAGAGGATGAGTGAGTGGACGGAGGACGGAAGCCCAGCCTTGCGTTGGCCAATAAAAGGGAAATAAGCGTACCTAAGACAACGCCGAGTTCTAAACGGAGTCGATGGAAAGCGGAAAGGTAAGAAAGGGGGGAGGAGGAAGAGGGTAGAAAAGCAGGAAGAGGAACGATCGCTAGGGGTTGGAAAGGCGAAAGGAGGCGGAGAAAGAGGAGAAGATCGCTGAGCCGCCGTTCAGGTCTTTTTAAGGTTTTGGTTGGTAGATGAGAGAAAGGAAGACAGTCAGACAGTCAGAGAGAGAGAGAGAGAGAAGGGAAGACCACTTATTAAGAAAATTACACTCCATTCACTTCCCCTGCTCTTCTTCTCGTAACATACCTTACAGCAATCAAGGTCCCACGAGCCAATAGTGAGCAGTAGTGCAATCCTGTTTACGCCCCCACCCCCAATTAGAAGGGCGCCAGAAAATCCTAGCCGCCCATGTCTACCCAGCCTGAAACAGGGAAAAGCAACCGATGAGTGACTGAGAGAAAAGAATGGAAAATTATTAATATTGAATCCGAAACAAGTGCTATCTAAAGCTAAGTGCTCATCTGTCGTGATTCCTTCAAAGTGCAGAGAAAATTGAACTGAGAGAGAGAGAGAGAGAGAGAGAGAGAGAGAGAGAGAGAGAGAACCAGCTCTCCCTCTCCGACCGAAGGGGACCGTCAGCCCATAATTACAATACATACATACTGGTCTCATACGCAGCACCGCCCGGACTCAGCCACATTAGCGCAGCCCTACAGGACCCAGTTACCGCTAGGCACCAGCCACGACAGTTCCTGCAATGATTGATCTGGAGAATTTGTCCTGGAACAACTGTCGGACACCCCTTCAGCGGTCGGGGCCAGCACTGTCTGCCTACCAATCACCGCCCTGGTGTTCGGGGTTGCGCCCCACTGCCATTGCCCACGGGCGATGGCTCAGGGAATGAAAGGTTAGTTGTCAGCCAACCGTCGTCGGCTGGCCGAAGGATCGCCGCCATCATTGGCAGGAGGGCTGCCCTGCAGTTCCACTGCATGCCCCCGGCGCTCATGAGACCCCTAAAATTGCGCCCAATCACTGCGCCCAACTTCGTGGCAGTCGGGTGCCGGCACAAAGCCACGCCCGGCGTCACCGCCTACCTGCACCGCCTACCTTACGGTCACCGCCCGTGGCATCTTCGAGCAGGGTCCCTGCGTATCTTAGTATCCTTTAGCAAGAGTAGGCTGCAGTTACCAAAAATTAGGTCCTGCAAAGTTGGCAGTGGTCTTCCCCATCATACCCTAGTTCCGAGGCTTGTACTCGGGGGGACCGTGGCTCTCATGCACGACGTGCATTAATTCAATATATTTCACGAATCTGAGACTGGCTGATTGACTGCTCATCATCACACATTATGTCGTAGCGCCCATCAGGGGCATCACCAGGTCGACTTGGTCGGCCCTCTGGAGTCCGAAGAATGAAGAGAAGAGAAGATAGAAGATAGAAGAATCACTGAAAGAAAAGAAGAAGAAGAAGAAGAAGAAGGGGAAAAATGAGAAAAAAAAATGGTAGGAGAAGAATTAGAAGAGGAAAGATAAGGAACAGGAAGAAAGAAATGAGAATAGAGAAAATGAGAAGAAAAGAAAAGCCAGTGAGAATTTATCACACGAAATATAGGTGAAAAGTGCAATGTGAAGAATATGGAAACAGCCCCAAAAAAATCAAGGTTCAAGATGTATAGTATCAACAAGAAACCCATGAGTAACCAAAGATCTAGTCTCAAGCCCCTCAGGGGAGGTAAATGAGAAAGCGATCAGCCGCTGGGATGAGGTTTATACAATCACACATACGAATCGATCTCAGGTGGTAACGTCTGAGAATCGAAGTAACAAGGAGCAGCATCCATCGATGGGTCCATGACCATCGTCGGCATCGCAGTGAAGGACTCAAATCCGTTCATTAATGTCGAGTCCATACCCTGGGAAGAGATATCTTCGACCGACGTCTGTGGCAATCCAGAGAACGCAATGTCCTCGGAGGCCGCAGGCGGAGCAGCCGCCATGTCATCGCCTAGCGCATCCTGGTCAATATAGTTCTGGGCATTTTCGAGGACGATCTCCTCTTTCTGCACCATCCAATGCTTCAGGACATCCATGGGAGGATGGTTTCCACCGCCCTTGCCGCCGCGCTTCTCGCTGTCTTTGCCACGACCACCACGGCCTCTTTGGCACGGGTTGAAGTGGGTGCGACGAAGATGAGCGGCAGCGTTGTAGTTAGCACCGTATCTTTTGCCATTCCGACAAGCCTTGCAGTTGGCCAGGAATGTCTTGCCAGGGGAGATGTCAACACAAACCCAAACCTTGCGAACAACGGCATGGACCCGCTCAATGTGTCGACGCAGCTCGTGCTCTCCGTGAAAGCCATCCGGCTGGTCGTTGCACATGTTACAGTACGTCTTCGGACGTGGGGGCCGTTGTATCGAGGCCTTGGGAATGGCTGCAACCTCTTTGGCAGTACCATCCGACGATGAAATGCGAATCATCTTGTGCTGCTCAGCCACCTTGGGGGGTGAGCTGCTGTGTGGCTCGGCTTTGGGAGCAATGGGTCGAGTACCCTGAACGATCTGTTCTTGAGTCCTGCGAGCCGCCCTCGATGGCTGGGAGAGAGACGAGCTGTCGCTCTCGACAGACATAGAAGGCCTCATCTCCGTCGCAGTGGACGGAGAAAGTGTAGGAATGGGTGGATGGAAAGATGTAGAGGATGGAGCGGAGCAAGAAAATGACATTGAGCCAGAGGGCTCAGTGAAGGGGAGGGGGACTTCGGGGTTTGGGTGTCGGTGCATAGATGAGAAAGAAGCAGGGAAGGGGACGTTCAAGGGGGAGGTGGAGGTGACGAATTCAGAGGGAACGGAAAATGAGAAATTGGAGTCCAGATTCGGTCCCGAGGAATCGAATCTCATCATCCCCAAACCTCCGCACAGCGAGTCCGTAGTGGTACTCCTGCTCATTTCCACGGCAGCCGGCTGGACGGGCTGCTCAATCATGGTGGGGTTGGACATGGCTGTGAAATTCGTCGCCATCAGGTCAGGCTGGCCCTGATTTAACTGGGGTTCTTGCCGAAGTCCAGACATCGTCGAATCCGCAGAAAGCGCCATAGAAAGTGCCGAGACGTGTCCCTGGCCTTGGAAATCATCCAAGTACTGTTTAGCGTATTCGGAGGGCGTGTACTCGCTGACATGGTCAAGGCGGCGCTGCACACGCTGGGGTCCATAGGAGTGTCGAAAGCCCGTTGCAGGGGTTGTCAGCGACGGACGGTGAGCAACCGGTATCTGCTGACTCTGCGAGCGGACCATAGCCGTGTGCCGGGAGGAGGGCCCAGGACCAGAGTAAGAGACCGAGCTGCCTTTCCGAGAATTCGTTCTTGAGAGGCGTCGAGTAGTCTCAGGAGCCGCCGGCGAAGACGCATGAGACAGCTCGCGCGTCAGATCAACGGTCACTGGAGGTTCCGGAGTCTGCCAAGTGTCAATCCAAGGACTGTTGGCGGGAGATGACAGAAGAGAAGAAGATCATGGAATAGCGCGGGAGGGACAAAATGGGTAAAAACGCAGGTATGGAGGAGAGGCGGGAGCAGAAGACCAAGATAGATCACATACGGTGACTCGTCGTTTCGGTGGAGGAAGACCAGAACCAGGTAGGGTCCGGGGGGTATCCTGTCGTAACCGTTTCCCAGATTTCTCGAGAGCCGCACCGCCATCTTCAGGAAGACCAGAACCGGGAACCGGGCGGTAACTGGACGAGGCGACAGAGGATATGGAAGAGGAGGCCGTGGTGGTCATGAACTGACTTAACCGCTGACTCCAAAGTTCGTTTCGCTCTGATTCCGGAAGATGGGAGTGTCGATCCAAGAAAGCGTCCCGATACCCAGAGATGGCCCGTGTGAAGAGTTCGTCGTCGGCCATGGTGCCAGCCATAGTGGGTGAAGAAGTCCTCGCTGAGTGCTGCCTCTTCTCACGTAGGATGAGCGAGGAGGGAGGTGCTGCTATCAGTATCAAGTGACTTCAGGGGATTGGAGAGGATCTCTAGAGCTAGCGCGAATTAGTATATGTATGGCAAGGGAAATCCTCTTGGTGACTTGCACCTCAGAGCGACCACGAGAGGGGAAAGACTGACTGGAATATAGAGATAGAGAGTAGTAGGGAGTAGTTAGAGAATAGCCCGATAGACACTGAGATCAGCGGGGCAGGCAGTGAAGTGTAGAAAGAGGAGTACACGGCAGAAGGGAGCAAGGCCGGTACAGATAAGATAGAAGGGTGGTGAGAGGTAAAATAGTATGGGAAGGGAAAGTTGTTGAATGAGATGAGATGAGATGATGAAGAGGGAGGAGGAGAGAGTAGGTAAGAGAGAGAGAGAGAGACAGATGGGGGGAGGAGATATATGAAGGCGCGGTGGAGTAAGAGAACAATGGGAAGTGCCAGATGGATGTTGACAAGGAAGATGACGATAACGATAAAGAACGAGGAGGCAGATGAGGTGGGAAGAGGTTATCAATTAAATGGAGCATCCACCATCCCCACACCCGGGTTGGTCGAAAGGTCCGGAGAGGGTCAAGGATGAAACTAAGGTGAGAATGGATTAGGAGGAAAGCAGAAAGCAAGAGGAGGGGAGGGGAGGGAAGGCAGAAAAGGGAAGGGGAGAAAATGGGTAAGGTACGAATGGTGGATGGAACGAGCATGAGCGAACAAAAGATCCGTCAGAAGGAGAAGCAGTAGTTGCAGGTTAGTTTAGGGAGTTCATGGCCCATCGAGAGGTTGAAACTGGGCGGGGATGGAAAGATGGAGGGAGGGATTGGAAGCCTCCCAGATGAGTCCAGACCCTCTTGGGATGGCCAGGATCTCTCTCGCAACTTTTTTTTGGGGGAGAGAGGAGTTGAATTAGGTAGTAATTTAGGAAGTAGTAGTATGGAAGTATTATGATTTTTCTCGATTTGGGTGACTGATTTCTTTAATTCTCATTTGATAGTTTTTGCTTTCCCCATTTTGATCTCCCATTTTGACTTTTCATTTTGATTCCTTTTTTATTTAATTCTTCTTCTTATTATCCATCTGTGTTTCCTTCTGTTCCCTCATTTTCTTTTTTACTTTTTCCCAAAAAGGGAAAGTATCAGGATGATGAAGAAGAGGTGGGGGGGAAAGTGTGAGCGAACCAAAACAAGAAGAAGTGAAAGAGGTAAGAAAATTAAAATAGAGAAAAAAGGAAATAATTATCATGGTCCACGGTTGTGATTTTTGGGGAAAGAGAAGGAGGGAGGAGGGGGAAATCGATTCACCGTCTGGGCCGAAGATGGTGATCAGAGCGCTAGTGCCGAAAAGAGAAGAGACCACTTAAAACTAGGTACTAACCAGTGGCCGTCAGTATTATTTTTTTTTTACTTTAATTCTGGGGGGGGAGAGGGAATAGGGAAAGGGAAAGAGTAAAATTGGGAGATGGGTGAAAAGCACACTAAGCACTGTAAGGTAGGAAAGAGAAGTAGGAAAAGGAAGGAGGGAGAGAACACGACCAACCCACGTCCAGCAGACCAGTAATGGCGGTCCTCAGTCAGCAAAGGAAAAAATGGGAAGACACACCACCTCCCAAATCAGGACTAGACCTAGTACTGGGAAAGGTCAAGGGGAGGGTGACACGCTGACTGTTCAACAGAGGCCCGAATTGGACCTGGTTGCAACGGGTTAGACACATCGATCGGACGAGTCGCAGTGGAAGGACAAACACGGTGTGTGCGCCCCAAAGTGAGGCAGCGAAACGGATTCCATCGTCATCGACCCGGACCAGCAAAAGCACCTGCTGCGCTGGAAGGGTCATGATCAGTCATCCGAGTGGTTATGATGGGTTATGTGCACGGGATTATTATTACTACTAATCTTACTACTGTACGGAGTCCGACAATGACCAACTCTCCTATGGAGTCCCAAGCTAGTCTAGTTATTATTATGGGGACCGGCTGCACCAGTCCAATTCTGCTGGACTTTGATACGCTGTACCCGGTCTGCTGCAGCGCCTACGGCGGTACATGGGCTTGAAAGAATCCTGGGCCTGTTTCCCCAGCAGTGGTTCCGCAAGCCTCAGGTACCTACTGAGTCTAAGGTAGGAACAGTGACTCCAGGTTGAGGTACCCGAGTATGGTAGTCCTCCCACCAGCAGTGGCTTGCTGCGGCGGAGCAATGTACCAACGGTCCGGTTGGTGGCCAGTGGCAGGCCTCCTGCGCCCGTCTGCTCCGTACAAAGCACCCGGGAAGTCTACCAACTTTCCCCCCCTCGACTCTACGGCTGCCACGTCGATGTCAGGCTACACCCGTTCGGGCTTTTCTCGTCCCCATACTCCGTACATACTCCTACACTACCACGGTGCTCGTCACGGCCAACTCTAGTTGGTCTTACTCCTCCGTCAGTTGGTGATGCGCTTGCAGATGACGAGCCAGCCGGAACTCAAGTTGTCCCTTATCACGGTCGCTTGTTGTCGTATCAGGCGCGGGCAGCAGAATAACTGAGAGAAGTAAGATCTCCTGAACAGTTGAGCACAAACCTTCTCTACGTTGTGTCTGGACACGACACTTTGGAGTCGAGTCTAGATGAGCAAACTCCAAGGGGCGATTGGGTATCAACTGGGTTTGTTGTCGACCCCAGGCATCCCATTCTTCGTGGCTCTAGATCTTGCAAAAGAAGAAGCCGGTGGTCATAGTATATAGCAACAACTTAGGCAAGCGGCAGTAACCTGGGTACAGTCCCCGGAACAACCCGCAGTACCACGCGGAAGACATCCAGGGTTTGGCCGGCGTTGTCTGCACATGGCCGTCCAAGAATGACACGAGCTGGATCAGGTAATTCTTGACACGGACTGCTGACAGTAGTCTGCCCACCCTGTGGTCTCTAGGGGTATGGTGGCTATGGAGCGCCGTACCAGAGAGGTGACGAAAATCTTTCGTAAATCCAGCTGCTAGAATATTTCCCGGATCTTCCTCTGGCGCCGTGACCGGACGATCTCAAGACTATCGACGATGGACCGATCATTTTGGGGAAGGGGGGATGTGTGGGGCGAATGAAGATGCCGCCCAATACGCGGGAAGGGAGACCAGAGGTCACGTGATCACGTGACTCTCTCCCAATCAATACTAGACCACTGACAGCTGAGAGAACAGCTTGACTACTACTAGTACTACATACGTAGTACTTACTATTAATCGTTCACCCACGGTGGGATAGGAAGAACAGTTGGTCCATGGGATCAACTAGTCCATCATACTACTTACTCAATGAGTTAGTCGAGGAACGCTGTAAGTGACTAAGGGTTGCTGCGGATGGATTGGTCTATGTGCTGGCGTTTCACCTCCACCCTGCCAACACGATGATTAAATCTAACCAAATCATGATGGCTTAGGAACGCGCTCCCCCTCATGCTCTCACCGAAGGCAAGCGCTTTTGGCGGTCAACCGCTCCTCCACCGTTGTTTCAGAGTTCCAGCACCCACCACGAGCCCACTGCAGTGTCACCGCTTTTTTGAGGCATAACAAGCGATGACGATACTACGGAGTTGAAGTGACCACTATGGACCGACTACTGCACCGTAGGAGTCCATAGTGTGTCCCCGAACGGGTAAAGCGCCGTTTCTGGAACCGGCTATCGTGTCTGAACATGGCTCGAGCCAATGAACGACGGCGCTCATAGTGTCTCTTCCCGAATGGAGAAAACATAGACAGGGAAATCAGGGACGAGATACGTGGGATACTCGTGTGCAGAGTTGCTACTCCACTGTTGCCTCCGGCTTAACTGCGCGGGTGGAGGATTTGTTCTAGGAAATCCCCCTTTCGCCGATTCTCGAAGACAGTCGATTCTCCGGCCCTCGCTGGTCGGCAGAACGGAGTACACCGTCGCAGTATGAGCAACAGCGGGGTATTGAGTTGAACCCGTGAGTCATGCACACTGGCGGCAGCATTCACCACTTCGTCCTCAATCTTGACACTGTATCGAAGAAAAGCGACTGAGGGAATAATCATTAACTCTACGGAGTTAATCCGGTGGCAAATCTGGCTTCTCTACGGTCATGTCGGTCTGGGAAGTTGTTACCTCTCAACTGCATCCAAATACCGAGATTGCTTCGTAGTAGTGAACAACCAACAATCAACTCCACGATCGGTGAGGGAGAAATTTGTTGAAGTCTAGAAATCGCTGTTGCCTTTCAACAAAACAACCAGCATCGAGCATAATATGTCGGCGATGAACTGCGTCATTGCCAATTCTGCCCCTCCTGACTTCATCCCGCTTCAGTTTTCCCATCCCCACCATTCTTCCTATTGTCCGATACGGACACATTCTTCACTAACTCCCAGCTACTCTGCGAAATACACGTCGTTGTTAGCAGGCAAACACAATGCGATAGCACGATATTCTAATTGACAAAAACTTGTTCCGTTACAGATCGTATATATTGAACACCGTACTAGTGCCACTGATCGGATCTAAAGTAGTACTATATATACAAGAGTAGTATTCAACCAGTCCCGCCAGAGCAAGCGAATTGAAACCAGTGAAAGCATCATGATCATAACAATAAAAGGACAACTAGTAGTACTTATCTTACACCGTCCAAAGCAACAGCCAGAATGGCACTGTTTGGCACTATTCATCGAGCTGATGCTACTAAGTGCACAGCTTCATGAGTAAAGTCCTGTTGACAGACCATAGTACCAACACACCACGTGATACTAGTTAGTCAATAATAGTAGCCATCCCTAACTATCCACTTAGTACATGACAACAACCATACAATGAATCTACTAAAATCCCCCCTCTACAACCAAAACAAGAAAACCTATCCCTAGCCCGTCTTCCAGAAAGTGGAGGGCGATAAGTAATCATTCATGACTACCCTACTTACCAAATATAGCACCAAGTCCGGGAACAACGGGCTTTCAGCGATTTAATTTCACGCATCCTCGGAGAGTAAGAGTAAGACACCCAATAATGCGACAATTTTCTCGGCCAGTACGGAGTAGCGGAAATAAGTCGGCTACCGGAAATAAGCAGAGAGAATGCATTGATAGAAAATGTCAAAGCGATGAATAGACAACAACTACCTATAGAACAACCGGAAAGTATAACTATGGAGTCAATGAAGATGATGATCATACGGTCCTCTCCTCCTGGCTGGCATCTGTTGACAAGTTGATGGAACTAACTGACTAAACTAAATTATCAACTAGCTAGCATTCGCTGCGCTCACAACTTGTTTTCACACCAATGCACTGTGATAAGTCTTAGGCGGACATTTGAGATTTGTCGTAGGATGTAAGTTAGTTAGTGAAGCCAGCTGGGCGACAATTTTCATCGATGCCTGCCAGCTTTCTTAGATTATGTTTAGTACGCAGGTACTTTTTCGTACCTTGTTCCCCGATCGACTTGGGCGTTGTCTGGAGAAGCGATGATGATGATGATGATGATGATGGATGAAAGGGAGGGGAAAGAACAGAAACCGACATGGGGACAAAAATAGATGCGTGACGCTATTCCGTGGGCGTCATGGTCGGTGGTAGCAAAGCACCCCTATTCGATGGGCAAGGGGATCGGCGGGCCCGCTAGACGTTCTGTGATCGTCCAATTTCCCTGAAGGGGGTGGGATGATAGGCTGGAAAAGGCTTTCAAAGTGGTCCACTAGTTCGTACCATCTGTGATTCCATGCAGGATGCGCATACAGCAGTGTGTGCTGCCGGTTGATGGTGGAAAAAGCAGGGAAGAAAGTTTTTTGGGTTGAGTATCCCCCTCTCTCTTTCTCTCTTTGCTCTCTCCAGGTTTTAGCGTATGCCTGACTTGGGCAGTTGTCACGCTAACTTATTTCCGAACCAAGGACCTTGCAAAGCTGACATTTTTATCCCTGAGAAATAGTACTTAGGTAGTTGGTGATTGTGTCTGTTTGCTTTTTTTTTTTTTTTTTTTTTTTGTTTGGGTTCAATTACTATTATTTTTTACTCGGGTCGAAAGGGGAAAGTATCTAGACCTGGGACAGTTACCGAACATTGGAAGGTTCCATGGGACGCCCGGTTGGCGCTATCTTGCCAAACTGCAACTGACAGCGAATCATTTAAGATTTGAGGCCGGAGCTGTTGGGCCACCCGCCCTTCCCATAGAAACGATTCAGGTCACTGCACTTAGTCTAGTTACTTAGGTCACCAACACCCACCTCTTTTCCGCGTCAAAAGGCTAAACTTATCATCTTACTTGAAACCACTATGACAACATCTTCGCTGGGGTGATCGGAAACGGCTGCCGCCCATGCCCAACCAGTCCTAATTAGTCAGTTTTGTGCCTTACTCGATCCCTGTTCAAGATGTGATCGAGTCAGGCTATGGGCTGAGACTGGAGATTCGGGCAACGATAATGGCTTGGAAGACGGGACAGAAGAGGCGAGATCAACCCTCGATGTGTGAGATCTCATGAAGCCCACCAACTGGCTGGGACTGCGTAGGCCCGGTTAGCCAGGGCATCTGAACGCTCGGTATGTTCAATGATGTGGCCGATTGATCCATGCTGATACGAACACCAGTTATCCTTGTTTGGGCCGATCCTTCTGTGTATTGTCAGCTAGGAAGGACTGCCTATACGTGCAATTCACCAAGTTTCGGACAGCCCGCCACAGGCAGGCCTGGGCGTCCTTCAAAAGCGAGTCTGGAACGGCGTTTAGCCAGCCGCTGGGCCAAATATCAGCTCGTTGTCCTCGCCTGAATGGGTGCTATGACCGCCAAAGGCAACGGGATTCTATGCCCTGGGCCGGATCTGTGTCTTTGATTGGATCCCACATTGAAAATTCCATGATGACGCGGCTGAACAAGTCGAATATTTTGTGGATGGTCTCACTTCCTCAAACGTTGCTTTGCTGCTTTATTGCTAAGCCTTGCATTGCCTGAAGGATTAACCGCTGAGCCTTGTTTCGTCCAGGTGGCTGTGGCGATGCTCCGTTGCAACGCCAAATGGCGCATCTCCAGGCTAGACTTGTCAGCTCTAGTTGTCAGATAGATCCTTGCAGATCAGTGTAGCTAGTATGATGAGTACTCTTTACGCCGAGTAATCCTCAGCCACGTACGAGGTGCAAGACTCTGGAGGAGAGGTACCATTCTTTTAGCTCAAGCGGTTCTAGACTGGCCATCGGCTATTCTCGCTTGTCTTCGCGACACTGTCCCTTTCACAAGGAAGTTTGATACAGCATTTCTGCCTCCGCGTTGATGTCGACATCTGCGCCACATTACTCTGCATTTGATTCAAATCAGTATGCTTTCATATTGTCACATTCGCTTCGGTAGGCAAATGGTGAGGTTGTGATGGCATGCTCTGTGGTATACATTGCAATGTGGTGATAAGAATAAAAAATAGGCAGGTACGTCGATTGGTACCATCGGAGCAGTCATCATCAGGCTGTTGCTTCAGATAGCTCCGCCTGTTGTTACTACTAGAATAGTCTGCATCCTTCCGTTTCTACTTCCAAATGTTAGCGGAACTCTGGCATCAGGAGAATCGGATAAGCTTAATTTGTTCAAGAGTCTTCGTTTTATTTTAAAGGGTGACAGTTGATAACACCAATACAGATCCTCAATCAGTTCTGGAGGCAAGTCACTTCATGAGGCGATGTCGCTGTGACTTATCTACCGAAACTTCGGGAAAATATCTTCAAAAGTTGACTCTTCCTGTTGCATGAGGTGTTCAGACTCTAGCATTTCGATACGTTATTACCTTGCGACCATCTTATAATCATCCTCGCAATCTTCGCCATTTGAAAATTTACTAGTGTTCTTGAGTTCGCAAGGGGGACAATCGGTATTTCTTTCATGATAACAGGCCTCTATCGAATTTGTGACATCCTTTCGATGTCCGCACAATACCTGCGGTCCTACCTTACCACCATATAATAACTCGTTGTGGAAAAACTATTCAATTGATCCGGGGGCCTCGGTGTTATGTTAAAGCATTGTCACTTTATTCATGATGTCGACTGCAGTAATTGGGGGAGTCAGCATCATCATACTAGTACTAGTAAGGCACGAATATATATAATACCATGACATCTTTTGACTTCATTCCGTAATGTGCATGGTTATCAGGTCATTGGTTATGGCCTGGTATTGAAGTGACGCAGTACTTCGTGGTACATGAAACGGCTCTATGCACAACGATTGGAGCCGTGTTGCTCGTCAATGGTGGGTGTTGAGAGGACTCATCCGAAAGCTGATGGTGAGGTAAGTCTGGGGAAAGACACCGGCTACTATGAGGGATGATGGGAGAAACAATCTGGCGAAGTTGTCTCGAAGGCAAGTCCAAGGGACTGGGGCTGCCAATATAATATACTACACAATACGCGACAGATAAAAATTCATGTTTTGTGAGATTGCCGATCTGATAGGGGCGTACTTTAGTAAATTTGACGTTCAAGTAGTCCCACCTCGCCACCATCTACATGGTACTTTATAGCTCCAATCTTGCGAAGTAGTGTTCTGCAGCCCTTCTCCAGGCCGTCTCCAACGGCGTAGCTATGTGGTCATTGCGCAACAATCATACCACCATACCAAACAGGCGTTGAGGCATATCGGATGCTTCTTGGCCTCTTCTACACTTGCATCATACGCAGCCAGTCGACATATGCAACTCACGCGGGCCATATGCAAACCTTCGTGTACTCACCGGCAGACGTTTCATTGTAATGATTCGAGACAAAATTGGTTCAGCGACAATGCTTGAAGATTTGCACGAGAGCTGGCGAACAGCTAGACGATGAAGTCATGGGCCGTTGAAACTGCGATAGCTCACTATTGGGCCCTGTACGATCAATGGGACCGTGACATCAGACGTGCCACTTATCTTGCGACAATCAAAGACTGCACCCACTTTTTCAGTTGCAGTGTCGACTCGGGGCCTGCCATTGCACAGGCAAAAGCGCGAGAAAAATAACCTTGGAAGCAATCGAAGGTGGAGAAGAGGTCGGATGGTACCGAGAGGAGAGTGGAGGAAAGGCCTGTGTGTAGTTGGTACAAAATGAGGAAGAAAGGACCATAGTTCTTTTGTGAGATAGTGACGAGAAAGATGCACTGACGTCAGATTGCCACCCTGGAATCAGATCCCCCACAATTGCAAAAAGGCTGTCATGACATTAGTCTGTAATTACTAGGCCGATTATATAGGGTCGGCTCTTGCCTCTTTGCGCCGCATCCTCCACCTTCTTTTCCAGCTGAATATATTTGCCAGACAATGAAAGGGTCAATCCAATAATTCATTTTCTGTCAAATTACTACCACACTCTCTCCAAAAATCTACTCGAAACTGCATGGACCAATATTCCACGTGACCTATCTTTCGCTGGCCTCAGGAAGCCACGTCATTCGGCGGTGAAGCGCAGTCCCTCACTTTTCTGCCCCTTAAAGAAAGAACAATCGGGAAGGCGCGCCGTCGCGCTGCTGCAAAAGGGGAAGCGGGCCTCCATCAAAAGCGATCGTCATCCTCGTCTTCTTCCCCTCATCCTCGTCCTAATACTTTCCTCGCTCTCTCCGTTCGATACACTCTCTTTCGCCATCACCATCTTCTTTCCCATCCTTCACCCCTATCACCGGATAATCTCTCCTTGTACATCAACATGTCCGATCCCACCCTCTATCTCTACACTTCCCTGACTGCGGGGTCGTCCCACATCGTCACCGCAACGGCACGCCTGGAGACAATTCTCAAAGCCAACAAGCTCCCCTTCCGCGCAATCGATGTGGCCACGGACGAAGTAGCCAGGAAGCTCTGGGGCCGTCGCTCCAAGGGCAAGAAACTTCCTGGCTTGGTGAAATTCGGCACTGTTGTCGGAGTACGTATTCTTCCCCCATCCCAGCGCAGACAGGCTAGGTGGCTACTACTAGCGACGGAAGCTCAAATATCTACTGGGGACTACCAGCTAACATCTTCAAATTACAGGACTTGGAGCAAGTTGAAGAATGGAATGAGTATGGTGAGCTGAGGATGCAGGTTAACAGTGTCGAAGACATCGACAGTATTCCCGCAACTAGTACTCCGATCGCACCCCCCTCGGCCGCATCTACCCCCACTCCCGAACCCACTACCCTCAAACAGAGCACAATCAAGATTCAAAGCCCCCCGTCCAAAGAGACCCCGAAGGACACTGCTATCACGGCTGCTATGCGCCAGGCTAGTGGGGAGGCCGCTGCCAAGGCTAAGGGTAGCGGCACTCAACCTGCCCCGGCTAAGGAACCTGCCCCAGCAAAGGAACCTGCCCCGGCAAAGGAACCTGCCCCGGCAAAGGAACCTGCCCCGGCAAAGGAACCCGCCCCGGCAGTTACAGAACAAAAAGAGACCCCGAAAGAGACCCCTGCGGCTGGCGAGCAGTCCCAAGCAGGCAAGGAAGATACTGTACGTGGGAACGAGGCTGCTCCCGATACTCAGGCTAGCAAGCCTAAGCGGCCGCCTCTCGTGCCCGAGGTAGCTGCAGAGTCGTCTGCTAATTTTCATGCTGATGCTGCTGAAGCTTTAGGAATGGTTCAGCACCACCGTGGCTCCATCATCTCCGCCACATCCAAAGAAGAACAAGAAAAAGTTGCACAGGACTTGCGGAAGTCTATTTCCGGGGGTCAACAGGATCTTCTCAAGTCCTTGAGGGAGGATAATGCGGCGCGGACAGATCAGGAGGAGACTATTGAAGAAGAGTAGGAATGGAGGTGAAACCCAGGATGGGACCCCGGTCGACAGAAAGCGCGGGCTGCCAAAGTCAACGGCCGGGGTTTTGCGGTTGCATTCATTTTGAGACGACGAATACGACTCAGCGTCCTAGTTTCGGTTATCGCGAGACTCTTACCGTTTATCTTCGTTCCCTGTAAAGATACCAGCTTTCACTGTTGCTTGCTTGCTTGCTTGCTTGCTGTTTATTTCTTACTTTGTAACTTGCATTCAATGCTGTATATGTTCGAACTGGACTCATTTCCCATTACATACATAGTTGATGATCCCACTGTTTACCTACTCTATCCGATCCGTATACCCAACCCATAACCTTCTAAATATGCCTGAACGCGCATCATCCGCCCGTAACCGATCAAGTACTCTTTGAACCTTTTTCGTTCATCACATGTCGACAGGGAAAACACCCGAACAAGGGCCCATGAGATTTCTGTAAGGCGCCAGGAAGAAGCTAGAAAACGCAAAGAACAAATAAGAAATGCGAGCGATCGCAACCAAAATCGTGTCACATGAACCGGAAAACTTTTGTTTATGGTTTCCTTCCCCCTCCTCTATTCTTATTATTTATTGGATTATTATTCGTTTCAGTTTACTCCTTGCGATACTTGTTAACAGTCTCGCGGAGCTTAGCGATGACGTCGGCGGGATCCTGGGCGCCAAAGACGGCCGAGCCCGCAACGATGACGTTGGCGCCAGCCTCAGCAGCCTGGTCAATCGTGCCCAGTCCCAAGCCACCATCCACCTCGATGTTGAGGTTAGGGTATTTTTCGCGCAGAGCTTTGACCTTGGGCAGCTCGGAGGCCATGAACTTCTGACCACCGAATCCGGGGTGAACGGTCATAACCAGGACCATCTGATAGTTGCCAAGAGAGATAGCGTTAGCATGTTGTTACGTACTCCATAGCTTGAACTTTAACCAACATCTCTCTCCACTATAGACTAGTACATGGATGTGGGGTATGCTCCGCAAAGATGTGCTGAGAGGGGAAAATTTATGGGGATGTAGTAGGATCAACTCACATCCGGACGTTCCTTCTCGTTCTCATTTGCCAGAATATCCCAGAGGACGTCGACGGGGGTATCGGGCTTGATAGCAATTCCGGCCTGCATGCCCTCCTCGTGGATATAGCGGATGAGGTCCTTGGGGCTGGTCTTGGTGGTTGTGGTGTTGTCGGCGGGACTGGTAGCAGCGGTGGAGGAAATGGCGGCTTCGTAGTGGAAGCAGTAGAGATCACAGCCGGCGTCTTTGAAGTCCTTGACCCATTTGTGGGGCTGTATGGGGAATGAGCATGAGCTTGAGGTTCATTGAGGTATGTACGATAGTGGTAGAAAGGGGAGCCAGACGCACCTCCTGAATCATCATGTGGCAGTCAAAGGTACCCTTGCCGTGGGGTTCGGTGGGACGAGCAACATGAGAGCGAATCTTGGTGACGACGGGGGCGCCAAAGGTCATGTTGGGGACGAAGTGGCCGTCCATGATGTCGACGTGCAACCAGTCGGATCCTTGGGCGATCTTGGTCGAGCATTCGCTGCCCAGGGTGCCGAAGTCGGCACTCAGGATGGAGGGAGCAATGATAGCTGGCGGGGACATGGTGGATAAGACCTGGAAGGAGGGGGACTTTAGAGGTAGGTAGTAGGCTAATTGGTATCTGGGATGAAAATATGAAGCGGATTTAAGAAGAATTTATTTAAGATTCGGTATTATGCGGTACCACCGGAGATGGAGGAAGTGGAGGGGCACCGGATTTATAGTTACGGACACTTATTATTCTGATGACGGGTCACCGACGAACGAGGGGCGCGGTGAAAGGAATGGGGGGGTGGGAAGGGAGAGCCACAGTGACCCGGGAGTGGATATCAACAAATATGGAGACTCCATCACGGCCAAAAGGGCAACGAGCCATAAGTCAGCCGGATGTTGATATCACCGCCATTATTTTTGCAGTATTCAGTTCTTGCCTGTCGACGTCAGTTCAATCCCTCCGGAGTACCCAAAAGGGAAATCTGCTGCCCGTCGATAAGGGCTAGGGTCCTGGATTGCACGTGGGGGGAGACTTGGCTGCAGCCCGGTGGGGGCCTGGGTGCCTGAACACCCGGTCGAGACTCGCGCCCAATGCATGTCACGGGTTACACCCCCAATTGGGAACTGGCCATCTACTTGACCAGTAGTGCACATCTCCTTGTCCAGTTCATCCATCCTCCCTGTCGTGACCATCCTTTCCGATGCCGACACGCTGGTCCGGTGACTCAACCATCTCCCTTTCCAGTTTGCCCGTTGGGATCTGTACGCGGACCGGATTTCCCTTTTCTGTGCTTTCCTGCGGCAGTCGACAGCTGGCCCATGCTCAATAGTATGTGACTGAGTTGGCTTATGCTACTTAAGCTGGCCGTGGCTGGATTACCCGCGCTGCTTATCATCATATCTACAGTAGTAGCCCCTCTCCATCAATTCCCATTGATGCTTGATCATGATGATTCGAAATCAATTCCTTAGTCTACTCATAAGTCCACTACCACTTCCAATAATCCACCCCATGGCACGCACTGGCAACGGCTATTGACCGCTTGGACTATCTCCGCTTGCCCATTGTTTTCTAAAGATAGAGCACCGGGCGCTTAGAGCCTGCCAATCACACGAACACCTCCCCCATCACACACAGCTTCAATCTCTGGCTGGAGGGCGGTTCTTTGCAGACACAAAGATCTTCACCCCACGCTGATTGGCACGCTTGCCTCCCGAGTCCGTCCGTTGTCGCCCATCATGGCTGGCCGACTGTTCGGATTCGTCGTGGCCGAAGCGCCCATCATCCCACCACCAATGATATCATCTTCAGCTTGTCCAGTGGCAGGGATTACGGGTGCTTTGTGCGCAATGTTGCAGTAGTTCCTGCAGGTCTGGTGATGGTGGGAGGGTGTTCCCTCCAGATCTCCCTCCCTTCCCCCTCTTTCCAGCGCTTTATTAGTAGAGCGAGCGCTACCGGTCACCAAAGGTGATCTTCACCTTACCCCGTCTCGGTCGGATTCTTCACCACCTTTTTCTTTGTGTTTTGTGTTTCTGTCAAGTTATTGTGTTCTCAGTTCTGGTAGCTGGGTAATCATTCGTTCTGCTAATTCTCTGATAATCGTTGAACCGTTGATCGGTGTCAACTGCAATCGGGATACCCTAGCTGCTTCGTTGGATATACGTTGTCTACTGCATCATACCCTGCATCCCATATCGTAATCGAAAGAAGGATAACACTAGCATCGGGCACATTTGGGCATCATGACGGACGTATACCGTCCCGCAACGGGCAGATGCCCACCTCTGCGACAGGTGCGAGGAACGAGGCTTGATACGATAGTAGAGGACGCGCGCGAGGCGCATTATGCAGACTCTACAAAGCCTGTTGCATCCAGTGCCAAGCAGACAACACCAAAGGCACCGCAACCTCCACAGCCACCACAGCTGAAGCTCAAGACCAGCGGGCTTTCATCAGGGTCTCGACTGCCTCGATTCTTCTCGCCAATATCCGCAGGCTCCGTCTCCTCTTGTTCAGACACTGAATGGCAGCGTCAGATGCAGCCGTTTGAAGACCTGTACGATGCAACGGATGACGATTCGGACATCAGTGATGAGTGCACTTCCTTCGCTAGCACCCGACCAACAAGTTTGGTGACACCCACGACGCGTACTTCAGTTTTTTCTCCGGTCTCCCGCAGCCGGTACCCCAGTCTCACAATACCGTCGTCCACAATGTGGCCATCACTGCATGGTGCTGCAAAGAGCTCCCCGATCCCGCCAACTCCCCGCCGAAGATACCTGTCTCCCCTGCTGCCCTGTCAATGCTTGCCCATTCGGTGCCGGCCGTGCATGCCCCGCCGTCCTTGGACGGCAGTGTCTCCTCTGACCAGGTGTCGAACATCAGTGCTCCAGCAACTCCTGACCTGCAGTCCCTTCCAGACAACGACTGGACTGCGCAAGATGTGCATGTTCGTCACGAGCTAGAAGATTCGCAGGATGAAGATCTTGAGGCGGAGCCGGATACCCAAAGCATTCAGATCGCTATTGAGAGCGCCAACGAGGACTGGCGGCAGGTCCTAGGCAGGTTTCCACGGATCCCGGGCGGCCAGTCGACCGCGTCGTCAATTGACCTGGATGCGGAGCCAGTAAGGGGAGATACACCATCTGACCGGGGCGTATCTCTTCCTGCAGATGCCTTGGAGACACTGAGGCACATCTCACTCGATGGAACTCCAGATCCCTGGTCGGAAACTTCCGAGTCCAACGAAGAGATGTGGCAGATCCGTATGCCTCCAGAACGCCCGCGCAGTGCCGACGATGCCACCCCGGCGTCGGAAATCTCAGGGTATAGTTTCAGCAGGCTGAGCATACCCTCACCTGGTGGCTTCTTTGCTTCACTGGGTCCACGAGCACGTCACACCTGGTCTATCCCCTGTGGAAATAAACCGCCGACTTCTGCCACTGCCGAGAGCTTTTACAAGCTACCGTTCTCCCGGACCGAAGGGGAGGTAGTTGAGCATGTCATAGAGTACCCCGAACGGACGACAGAAGAACAACTGACAGCCGTGTATGATCCCATCGGACCACCCACCGCTATCAGAATTCCCGAGGAAAAGACGCCCAAATTATTCGATCAATTCAATGATCAAGCATGCTCTGAGGATGATGCTATGGACGATGCTCTTCCGCCCATTGGCCCGGACGATCAGGACGAACGAGACGAGGACTATGAGAGCGAACTAAAGCAAAAGGCAATGTCGGGTTTGGACCGGACCAGCGATTGGTTGGCAGCCCAGGCTTCTTACCTTTCAGCTCTTAATGAGACCAATCCCGTGAACATGTTGGATGAAGAGGCTTACAACGAGGAAGCTGGGCCCAAGACCGACCGGCAATCACCCAAACAGTTAAGCCGGAAGCAGTCGGTTCGTTTTGCCAAAGCTCTTCCAGAAGCACCCAGCTCTCGCCCCTCTTTACTAGCGAGTAGAGACTCCATATACTGGCGCGGATTCAAGGCGGTCCAGCAACAGTCCGGCAGTCGGGACACCTTTGTGCATCGGAACACGAGATTTGATGCTGTTCAATCTGTCCGACTGGGCTTAACAGATGCGCACATCAAGCGTTTGCGTGGAAACTATGAGATCGCTCGTCCGGAACGTCCAGCTTATAAAGGGCCCTTCTCATTGGCGCCTCGCAACTCAACAATGGACTCGGCTCTGGCAGAAAAGGCCCAGTTCTCCATAGTCGAGAAGGAGCAGACTGTGTTGTCTCAAATTCGTCAACCAATGTGGGCCATGGATGCTCTGAGATATATCAACGGGGGTCGCCTCATTGTGAGTCCTGCTCTGAAGCAGCTGTCCAGCACGCGTAAACGAACTCCCCGTCAACTACGGATCCTCGACCTCGGCGGACACGCCTCATGCGAATGGGCTTGGCAACTAGCTCACGAATATCCTCATGTTAAAGTTTATACCGTCTTTACTGAGCATCAGGAGGTCAACCCAGGCATCAAAGGACCTCCCAATCACCGGCATCTTCCTGTATCCCAACTGTGGAAATTGCCGTTCGCCGACAATAAGTTCGATGTGATATCAGCCCGCTCTCTTCCTGCTTTGTTGAAGAAAGAATGCCCGTCTGGGGAGGCCCAAGACCAGTATGACCTTTGCCTGAAAGAATGTCGACGTTGCCTCAAGCCAGGTGGTTACTTGGAGTTCTTTGTCATGGATGCAGAAATCACACGTGCTGGCCCGCAGGCATCTGCCAGGTCAGCTGAATTTGCGTCCGGTCTCAGGGCTCTGGGTTACGACCCGACACCAACCAAAGGCTTTCTCAGTCGCTTGCAGAAGAACTTCGCGGATGTAAAACGAGCCTGGATGTTCCTACCTATGGGTACTGAGCCGGTCAAGCCTGAACCGCCTAGGGAGACACCCGATCCGAGGGTGAAGAGTCTCATTGAAGAATGCGAAGCGGTACAAGGCCCAGTCGGGAGCACGGCAGATGTCGCCAGTGTTACGGGTGTGCTAGGTGGCTGGATCTGGGAACAATGGCTTGTAAAATTGCAAACGGAGCTGGGAATGGATCAACAAGACCTGCTGGCAGGCATTGGGAGTGTGTTTGATGAGGGACGCAAGAACGGTGCAGGCTGGACCTGCTTGTCGGGGTGGGCAATGAAACCGAGGTCGAAGAAGAAGAAGCGTCACGGACGGAAATCCAGCAAAGGCTGAGCCGTGCTTCTCCGTCCATTCTCTTTTCATTCGACGCCGAGGTTTCATTCGGGCTGCCCAAGGTACACTATGAACCCCAAGCTGCCCTGGTGGCGCATCTAATGTAATAGCGGGAGTTGTGTCTTTCTTATCGCTCTTTTCAAATACCCCTTTGTTTTTGCGGAACGAGAGATGATGAATGCAGATTAATGGCTGGTGGACACTAGGTTGGATAGCTGTTGACAATGACACTCACTTGATACCCATGCAGAGTTGATATAATATATTTTGTAGCTACTAGTATACTAGCTGGTAGTACAAGTAGTAGGTTAAATCGGAGATATACACCCGGCAATCTGCTGTTGACGTCTCGCATGTCTGAATCAAGCCTACCTGATTGACAGAGGGTAAACATCATAAGCATGCTCCAAATTCAACTAGAGTACTCAGAATAATTCAGTTGTGATTCCACGATTAGATGCCATACCCAGCATAGCTGACAAGTTCATCACGTGACCACTCACAATGCTCAACACCAAACCGCAGCATCATACCCGCAGCTCCAGATGATCGCATATTCCTCGTCTTCACGTCTCCCACCGCCAGCCCCGCAAGCAAAGGACCCAATCGATACCTCCTTACCAAATTTTCAGCAGTAAATGCGCTACTAGTTAATTAACCAACAAAACCACAACTCCGACCGCATCAATACCCCTCCATATTCTCCCCCACCTCGCACCGCAACCATGCTCTTCTTCAGGTAAGAAAGCGCCCGAGATTCTCAAACCAGCACCAAGGCAACCACGCTAATACTTCCCACCACGGGGATAATTACTTTGCAGCTTCTTCAAGACCCTTACCAACCAAACGGTGACCATCGAACTCAAGAACGACATTCGCATCCGCGGCACCCTCAAATCCGTCGACCAGTACCTGAACATTAAGCTGGATGATGTCGACGTTCTGGATCTGGATAAATACCCGCATCTGTCCTCCGTGAAGAACATGTTTATCCGTGGTAGTGTGGTGCGCTATGTTATGCTGCCGAGGTCAGAGGTCGATATTGGGCTTTTGGAGGATGCGACGAGGAGAGGTATGCTTCATCCCTGGTCTCTCTATCTGTTTGAGCGTGTTTTGGGGGTATGGACTGCTGATAATGGTGTGGTATGAACAGAGGCTGCGAACCAGGCTGGCAAAGCTCGGTGATTTTGCTTTGATTGACCGAATGTCGCTTTGATGGTTGGTTGGGTTTTTTTTTTGCTCTACGGATGGGATTGACTTTTCTCTTTTATGTATTTTTCTTTCTATTTCTTCTTTGATTTGCAGATTTAATCTTCACGATGTGATGATGTTTGTCGTTGTCATGCGGGTTTCACTTTTATTATGTTGCTGATATCCATGGTTAAACATGGCGGAGAGAAAAGAGAGAGATATAAAGAGGAGGGTCTGCGTGGATGAAAAGCATCGGGCCAGAGCAGAGTGACTGGACGGAGTACTGCTCCTATGATCAGGGCTGATTTGATCTGCTCGGAATTGCAGATGCTGAATTATGGTGATGATGATAGGTGCACCTGCATACATACTACATCTACTGACTACTAGAAGTACTAGATTTCAGAGGGAGGACGAATATTAGTGGGTACTACTAGGTTTACTGGTAAAGCTCTCCTGGACACATGATAAAAAGAAAAGGAACAGAGTGTGCGGATACCTAGTAGCTAGGATAAAAATGAATGAAAAACAAATGACAAAGCCCATCCGCCTACCATCATAAATAGTAGTAGTTACTCTCACTCCTCTAATTTGATAGTAACAACCGCAAATGGAAACCAATGGGTGGAACGGTCACCTGACTTCGTGTCGCGAAAATCGAGTCGAGTCTCCGCCCGCCGCGCCCGCGCCTTATCTCTTTTCGCCGCTTTGGCTATTCGACTGCCTCTGATTCTACTCACCGCGCTCCTCGATTCCATGAGGCAACCATCTGTACAGATACATCTTAATTATTCTGTTCCATATTATATTCATGGCTTAATCTTGTATGAATATGCTTTAACGCTTCCAATCCGCCATACATAACCATACCCTCACGCATAAATTATCCGCCCGCCCGCCACTTTGACCACGCGATAAAGCAACGAAAGCACACGATCAATCACCAGGCTCAAACCATGCCTACGCCATTCCCTCCTCGAAAACCATCTACGCCCTCTCGGTCAACGCCGGCGAAATCAAAAGCCACGAAACGCAACACCAGCCTTCTCAGTTTCTTCCAAAAGGCGGACGGGCCGCCGAAAGCTACGTCTCGGCAGTCGCGGATCACGCAGTTCGCGACGAAGGCGGAGAAGAATGATGCAACTGGCGATGAAGGGTCCTCGGGGGTGAGGGGTGGGAATGGGGCTGCTGGTGCCGGGGGTTTGTTTTTGGAGGATGCGAAGAAGGTGGTTAGTTTTACGAATGGAGGGGACTATGTGAGGGAGAAGACGCCGGAGGATATTTGGGAGGAAGAGGAGGAGGATGAACGGTTTCAGGAGAATGGGGGTAGTGTGAAGAAGAGGAGGGTAGGGGAGGGTATATCGCTGGAGGATGATATTGAGAATGGGAGTGGGGAGGATAAGAAGAAGACGGAGAGCGAGAGTGGCACTGAATCGAAGTCAACTCAGAAGCCGTCTCGGTCAATCAGCGGGCCATTCATTGATGAATCGGACAGTGAGAGCGAGGATCTGGAGCAGTTCAGGGAATACGAGAATGGGACTGAGATTGAGGCCGGGGTATCGGACGGGAAAATAAACTCGGCAGACGAAACCCAGGCTCCCGCAGTCGATGTCGACACACCACCGGTAAGAGAAGCCACGAGCCACGACGATGATGTTTACGCGAATTTTGACGATCTTGAAGAGGACGAGTTTCGAGGGGAAGAAGATTTCTTAGGTGCATTTGACGATGATGAGGATTTTAAAGACGACATTGGACTTGACGATAGCGGGGTTTCGGGTGAAGACTTTGGCTGTGAAGCGCCTGTGTGTCCTGTATGTCAGGCTGTTTTGACAGGCTTGTCTGAGACGGTAAGTTGTGCCAATTGTGTCTTTGGTGCTAGTGGTAATGGTTGTTCTAGGATGTCTCGGTACATGTCAACGATTGTCTTGATGGGAAGCCTACGGAGTCGTTGAAACATGAGCCAGAGGCGGAGCCAGACCCGGATTCGGAGCCGGGACCGGAGATGAAGTCGTCGAAAGGAATGAGTCTTGCCGACCGGGCTGCTATCGCGAGACCAGCGCAGCGTGACCCATATGCCTCTGGCGTCGCAGGAACGAGGTCGGCCTTTTCGAAGCTCATGGCCGGCAACGCGGAAGATACAGCATGGGATGCAGCGGCGGCCAACGAGGTTGCGTCCCGTGGCAAACAGGCTTATCAGCGGACTTGTCCGTTCTACAAGATTATCCCTGGCTTCTCCCTCTGTGTGGATGCGTTTCGATACGGAGCCGTCGAGGGGTGCAACGCGTACTTCCTCAGTCACTTCCACAGCGATCATTACATCGGCCTCACGGGGTCCTGGCGCCATGGACCAATCTACTGCAGCAGGCCTACGGCCAACTTGGTGTGCCAGCAATTGAAAGTTGACAGGAAGTGGCTTGTACCACTTGAGTTCGAACAGAAGACGGAAATCCCGGGGACGGGAGGAGCGCAAGTGACCTTGATCGAAGCGAATCATTGTCCCGGGAGCGCCATCTTTCTTTTCGAGAAATCAATGGGATCCGGCCCCTCGCAGAGGACACACCGTGTCCTTCACTGTGGTGACTTTCGCGCCTCGCCGTTGCATGTGCAACATGCTCTTCTCCGCCCGGAGATCACTGATCCCGCAACTGGCAAGACTCGCCAGCAACGAATCGACGCCTGCTATCTCGACACTACCTATCTGAGCCCTAAGTACGCATTCCCAGGCCAAGAAGACGTCATTGAAGCTTGCGCGGACCTCTGCGTTGAGCTCGACCAAGACGCTAATGATACCAACGGCCGAGCATTCGGACGACCAGTCAATGGGAAAAGCGGAATGCTGAGCAAGTTTGTTACAGCTGTGACTGGATCCCGCCCGTCTCCAACACAAGGAAGCCGTCCTCCGGGGCGGTTATTGGTGGTGATTGGGACGTACAGCATCGGCAAGGAACGCATTTGCCTGGGGATTGCGCGGGCATTGAAGAGCAAAATCTACGCAACGCCAGCTAAGCAGCGGGTCTGTGCGTGCCTCGAGGATGCTGCGCTGTCATCGCTGCTGACGGACGATCCCACGGAGGCGCAGGTGCATATGCAAACGCTATTTGAGATCCGGGCGGAGACGCTGGCCGACTATCTGGACTCGATGAAGCCGCACTTCACGCGGGTGGTGGGATTTCGACCCACGGGGTGGACGTATCGACCGCCAGCTGGAAGAATGCTGGACAACCCACCGGTGTCGGTGGTGCTCAACTCGGCGCATTGGAAGACGCCCTTCTCTGCGAAAGACCTGGTGCCACAGCGGGGGAGTACGCGGGAAAGTGCCTGCTTTGGAGTGCCGTACAGCGAGCACAGCTCATTTCGGGAGTTGAGCATGTTCTGCTGTGCACTCCGGATCGGACGGGTGATACCCACGGTGAACGTGGGTAGCCGGAAAAGTCGGGAGCGCATGAAGGCGTGGATTGAGCGATGGGAGGCGGAGAAACGGAAGAATGGATTGTACCGCGTGGAGGGAAGTCGTTGGTAGGGAATAGACACTAAATCAGAAAACCTACCAAAGGATCAGAAGGATTCCTTAAGAGGCGGGTCGGGACATGTTGCCAAATGAGGCAAGTCAGGAGTAGCGCTGTAAGTAGTTACAAGTCACGAGATATGTACATAAATACATTAGTCATGCACATTGATTACCTTTAATGCATCCGTAACTCTTGCCTCCCCGGAGTCACGAGATCAATCATTAGAAAGCAACCATGACCGGTTGACCATTGGCATCTCTCTCACTGGCTGTATCCCCATTTATCGCCATGGATCCATCCAAAGTATGATCCCTTTGGGGTCAGGATCTCCCACCAACCCCACAGGAATACTCCAGAGTATCCCAAAGTATATGCGAACAAAGTTAACAACCGAGCACAAGCGGGGAAGTGCAAGGGGACCGGCGCTGCAAATCGGCTGGCAGATCAGTCGCGGCTCAGCAGAGACTCCCGATTTTCCCTTCCGTTGCCTGTCTTTGCCTCGGGGATCCAATGCTGCCCGTCTGCCATAAATATGCTCGGTGCTTCAACTCAAAAAATAAAGGAGGTGAACAGTTCAACCATCTTCCTCTCGAACAAGAAAACACTCTTCTTCATCCATGGCGATATTTGAGTGAGGTGGACTAGTTCTTGATATCTTCTCATTCTCCAACCAATTTACTTTTTTTTTGATATTCATTACCTTATAGTTGCTTATTGCTTCGGAGGTAAGTTGGTCTCCTTGGCACCCACATTCCCGGCTGCATTTTGCGGCTGAGGAATTGCTTCTCCCTCACTGCATTTGCCGATGCTAACTTCCGAGCTCAACCAGCTAGATACCTTCCCCCACAAAAACAATCATGCTCGCCCTGCTCCTGTCACCCTACGGGGCCTATCTGGGTCTAGCCTTGCTAGTCCTCTACTATCTCCTTCCTTATCTACAACGCTCTCACCTTCGTGATATCCCCGCCCCCGGTCTGGCCGCCTTCACCAATTTCTGGGTGCTCCTGCAAACTCGTCGCGGTCATCGTTTCATCGCTGTCGATAACGCTCACAAGAAATACGGAAAGCTCGTTCGCCTCGCCCCCCGTCATACCTCCATCGCCGATGATGGGGCCATCCAGGCTGTTTACGGCCACGGAAATGGTTTCCTGAAGTCGTACGTGCCCCCTCCTCTTTTTTTTTCTTTTTTTCCTTTTCTTTACTTTCGTTCCTGGACTATCCCTGGCATATGGAACCATTCTTCAGAAGCTAATCAACGCCTTGTTCCAGTGATTTCTACGATGCCTTCGTCTCCATTCACCGTGGTCTCTTCAACACGCGCGACCGCGCGGAGCACACCCGCAAGCGCAAGACCGTCTCCCACACCTTCAGTATGAAGTCCATCGGCCAGTTCGAGCAGTACATTCACGGCAACATCGAGCTGTTCGTCAAGCAATGGAACCGCATGGCCGATACCCAGCGCAACCCCAAGACCGGTTTCGCCAGTCTGGACGCCCTGAACTGGTTCAACTACCTGGCTTTCGACATCATCGGTGACCTGGCCTTCGGCGCTCCCTTCGGCATGCTCGACAAGGGCAAGGATTTCGCCGAGATGCGCAAGACTCCCGACTCGCCCCCCTCCTACGTCCAAGCCGTCGAGGTCCTCAACCGCCGCGGTGAAGTCTCCGCCACCCTGGGTTGCTACCCGGCCCTGAAGCCCTTTGCCAAGTACATCCCCGACAGTTTCTTCCGTGATGGTATTCAGGCCGTCGAGGACCTGGCTGGTATTGCCGTCGCCCGTGTCAACGAGCGTCTCCGCCCCGAAGTCATGGCCAACAACACCCGTGTCGACCTGCTTGCCCGCCTCATGGAAGGCAAGGATGGCAACGGCGAAAAGCTCGGTCGCGCCGAACTTACCGCCGAAGCTTTGACCCAGCTGATCGCCGGATCCGATACCACCTCCAACACCTCCTGCGCCATCCTCTACTGGTGCATGCGCACGCCCGGTGTGATCGAGAAGCTCCACAAGGTCCTGGACGAAGCCATCCCTCAAGACGTCGACGTCCCCACCCACTCCATGGTCAAGGACATCCCCTACCTCCAATGGGTCATCTGGGAAACCATGCGCATCCACAGCACCTCCGCTATGGGTCTTCCCCGTGAAATCCCCGCCGGTAACCCCCCCGTCACCATCTCCGGCCACACCTTCTACCCCGGCGACATTGTCTCCGTGCCCAGCTACACCATCCACCGCTCCACGGAGATCTGGGGCCCCGATGCCGAGCAGTTCGTCCCAGAGCGCTGGGACCCCGCCCGCCTCACCGCTCGTCAAAAGGCCGCTTTCATTCCCTTCAGCACCGGTCCCAGAGCCTGTGTCGGTCGCAACGTGGCGGAGATGGAACTCCTGGTTATCTGCGGTACAGTCTTCCGTCTTTTTGAATTCGAGATGCAGCAGGAAGGCCCCATGGAGACGAGAGAGGGTTTCTTGAGGAAGCCCCTCGGACTGCAGGTCGGTATGAAGCGCAGACAGCCTGGTTCGGCTTGAACGAGTGGTTGTGTTGTATCCGCAAATGGAGATATCCGAAGGAGCCGTCTGTCCCCCGTGCATAGAATATTTCCCGGAGAAAGGGGTGGGCGCGACGATGGAAGAGTTTTCGATTTTGATGTATATGTATAAGCGAGTTGCAAGAGTGGATTAGTATATATATATATATATATATATATATATTCATAGCTAGCATTCATATATGCAATAAATGACATGATGAGATGATCAATTCATTATTGATATTTTTCTTGACATGTGTCTATTCATACAGTGTGGTCTCTTTTCCTCTCATCGTTCACACTGAAAACAACCTGAACATGTAAATTAA
Organism: Aspergillus eucalypticola CBS 122712; assembly: GCF_003184535.1. Taxonomy (NCBI): domain Eukaryota; kingdom Fungi; phylum Ascomycota; class Eurotiomycetes; order Eurotiales; family Aspergillaceae; genus Aspergillus; species Aspergillus eucalypticola. The sequence continues at coordinate 809,320 of NW_020290284.1, read as the reverse complement.
TCTACACTCATCAGAATTCGATATAATTCATCACATGTCTCAGCAACATTCACAAAGACACCATCCATGAAACCCAATATGCAAAGCAAAATATGTCACAAGTATTCACATTATGAATTACACTAATAGCTTAGCAGAGAGAGGGGGTCGTGATCATAGCTGCGTAGCATATACACACAAAAAGAAGAAGAATAGTCCACCCCCCGCCCCAATTCATCATCATCAATACACACATCCCAACATACACCCCATCCAACCCTTCAATTCACTACCAACTTTTCGGTCCAAATGTCTGCCCCGCAGGCACAGTCTTCTGCACCGCCGTACCCGCCATATCCATAGTATCACTGGCAATACTAGTACCCCACCAAGTCGGGAAACTAGTACTGGTCAAATCGAGGGTCAAGAAAATCAGGATGGTACACAGATCCAACCCGACATCCAGACCCGCCGACAGGACATAGTTGTAGTGCATCCACCAGCCGCGCCAGCGGTCCCGGATGTACTTGTTGAAGACGATACCCACCAGACCCCAGGTGAGATAGTTGAGGGGGGTGGCGGGGGGAATCAGACCCGCACCGCCGAAGATGAGCGGGGCGTTGAGGAAGCGGATCTGGCTCTTGGGGTACATGCGTGCGCCGATGTAGATGACGACGGGGAGGATGGCTCCGGCCAGCCAGAACCACATGAGGCCGGAGTAGAGTTGGCCTGGGGAGAAGATGCGTTGAGGGCCAATCAGACCCCAGATCACGGAGGCTTGGTAGAAGACACGGCCGTTGGGGCAGGTGTAGTTGTCGGCTTGGGTTTCGCTGCAGACGTCTTTGATGGTGGCGAGACCCCAGTTCATCACAGCGATTTGGACGACGGAAGACCACACGGCGGCGATCATTTGGGCGGCGAAGGTGACTCTTGGGGGAAGTTTCATGTAGTGCGCTGGGTAAAGGTTAGTGGGTTGAGTCTGGCTTGTAGGGGTGAGGGATGGATGCTTACCTAGTTTCATGTCCTGGTTGAAGTAGAGCCCTTGGTACATGCTCATGTAGCCGTAGGTCTTGAACAACATCATGGCCATGGGCTTTCCGGGCTGGATGTAGCCGACAATGAACTCCGTCAAGACGTTCAGACCGATGGCGATGTTGGTGGCGGCTTGCACGATACCAATTGGTACGTACCACACCATAGCCATGATCAGAGAAACGAAGAATGCCCACCAGCTCAGGTGAGTGGGGTATCCCAGGACCATGCCCAAACCAATACCAATCATGATCAAAGTGACCGCGGCATACCACCAGAGGGGCACCGGCTTGTACTTGGACATCAGGCGGGCGTGGACATCCTCCTCTTCCTTGCCAAAATTGCGGAAACGCACCCACAGTTCTTTACCGTGGAACAGACCGGTGTGGATGAGAATAGCAATGATGGTCGCAAATGACAGTCCGTAGCAGAGACTGAAGGTGGTGGATAGGAAGAGTGGCGAGTATTCCTTGTACGCCTGAACATTGAGAGTGAAGTCACTGTTCATGATTCTGGAGACATTGTACTGCGCACCAGTGTTGTCATAACTGTTCGAATCGCTTATGGGCAAGTACTCGAACCACCACATGCCGCTGTAATGCATGCCAATGGTGACAATCCAGAAGAAAATGAACATACCAATAAGGGTGTTGGCAATGGCGTGCCAAGGGGCGATCAGGGGACTGAAGTTGAAGCCAGAGATTTGCGTCCAGTCAAAGGTCATAGGGATCAGTGACAGGCCGGTATCACCGCCGAAGAGCTGGTTGATCACGGCATTTTGGGGTTTGATCCAGGTCACCCAGGCGAAGACACTGAGGAACGGGGCGATAACGCCGGGGATCCAGTACCAGCAGAAGGACCCGATCATAACGTAGAGGAAGAAGCGGTATTTGCCAATCCTCCATCCGGCGACCTTGGTGGGATCGGGCCTGCTGTGGTCATGAAGCGCCGAGAACAGGGTGCAGTTGATCAGATTGGAAGGCCAAATCATGGCAGCTGGAGTGACCAGGAAGCGGTGGAAGAACCCAGCCATACCAAAGCCGAGCATCTGAGTCGAGATACACATGAAAATCTCAAATGCCCACCCGAAACGCTGGTTGTAGAAGGCACGCTGGGCCAATAAGACGTCAGTCGCATAAGCAGCACCACCACCAAAGGTAGCATTGGCCATGACGACAATTAGACAATGCTCCTTCTTGCTGAATGGACCGGGGTTCGTGTTGCACTCGATTCCAAAGAAGCGGAACTTCTTGCTGGGAACGAATTTCGCCCATGCGACACCAACAGGGTAGGCGACAACCTGGGCAACGTAGGAAGGAATAACAATGTAGGGGTCACGCATAGAGAACAACATGTTAAGCGCCGAACCGATAGTCGCAAAGATCAAACCAATGGCCCATGCACGAAGGGTGTTGGTGTGCCCTCCTTCATCGTAGTTAGGCACGGCCGCACGCACCTCGGGGTACGGCGAATTATCGAGGAGCTCCTGCGTGATGCCCACGCGGGCACCCTTGTCATCTGTATGAAGGGCCTCGTCGATCTCATCGGCAATATCGTCGGGAAGGTTCGGATCCCAATGGTGCTGTTCCTTCAGGTTCTTGAGATGGACGGTGGCTGCCTCCGGGGAGGATTCATCAGCCACCGCCGTGCTGAAAGCCTGCTCCTTCTCACTCATCGCGGCAGTCGACGAGGAAAAGCACGAAGAAAGGCTTAGGGAAAATTCAATGAAGATAATAGAGCATGCGCGGAACTCTTCCACTGGTTCAAAGGAGAAAACAACGGAATCTGAAAACGGGGGCGGATGAAAGCATCATATAACCACTCACTTTACCCTCTCCTGCATCGCAACGACGAGAGGCGCAAATAAAGCCGACGGTAACCCGACGCCTTATCGGACTAGGAAATAAATTAAACGAGCTGGTGGCGTCCACTGATTGCGGGAGAGTTTATCTCTCCAGTTATCAGTTACCCCAGTCTGTTCGCCATGTTCCGATGTAACCTGAATGTGTCTTAGCTTTGGTAGTAGTTGGGTTGAACTTGGAACCAGTCGTGCGTTAGCTAGTAGATCCAGCCAGTGGCGGACTTGAGTGCGCATTCGCCATTGTCAGCCCATGCACGACATGCACGGCCCTCGAGGAATGCTTCCATCCCTACCCTCCTTGCAATTTGGCTGCCTAGGCGATTTCAGATGAGTGAGTCTCATAGTTTCGCGCAGACCGATAAATTGCACCGAAGCGCATAAGGCGCGCCCCTCCGGTGAAGGAGCTAGCCCCAGAACCTAAAAATTGGGGCAAAAGGAAGTCTACTGTCCATCGTTCCGGTCCGGTGAGCCAGCTGAATTACTACTAGTACAGCGGAAGAGCTCGTTCGCAGTCGACCCAGGTGGGGAATTGAACATTCGAGCGTTCTCATTGACGGGAGTTGACACGCGACCAAATGCACACGTGCACTTGATTCGGCGAATAAATCAGGAAAGAACAAGCTACCACTAGGGTGCCTGCAATAAGTCTGAAGGGGGAGGGGGGAAAGGGTGCCCTTGACCGGAGGTATGTCTCGGATGTGAGCGAAAGGATCGGGGGTTGGGGTGGTGGCAAGATGGGAAACGAGACCACGCAAGTTTGTTGTGTTGGACGAAGAGGGATCCCAATGCAAACCAGTGCCTAAGAGATAAAGAAAAGATTACCAACGAATATCGGCGGAAAAAGCAACGCTGATACGGCGGCAGCAGAAGGGCAAGACATTATGGACACTTTCCCCGGGTCTGGTCCGGCGGACTAGCCCCTTTTGCACCAGGCTTGTTTGCGATAAGCTAGCGAAGCGCCGGCGGGCTTCACACGGCGAATTGGCTGGACGCAAATGTATTCGAGCTATCGTTCACACGGCTTCAGCGAAAGCCAATCGGGGATTGTCTGGACTTGGCAGTGGTCTAGCCGAGGTTTTTCCTTAAATGTTCTTCTGAATTCTCGCATCGCGTGGCATTCTTCCTGTTTTCCTTATTTCCCGTGCAGAATTCTTGTCGATCGACTCGGTCGCGCCGTGGACTGGGGCAAAGGCCATCCAGGTGTGATCGAAGCCACTCAGCACGAAGATCGCATTTCCACAGTGACATGACGAGGACCACCGTTTGCTCCTGCTCTTCCGTTATCATGCACTAGTCCATGACAAACCAGCCTCGACCATTGGACAATGCGCGGACTGTTTTTGGGGCCGGCGGGGACGGAGGATGAAGTGGGACTGATAAGCAGCTGAGCACTTCTACGTAGTAGACATTGAATGGACACAGTCAATCCCCAGATTGGTCCATGCCAGACTAGTCGCAGACCAAGTGTATCATATCGACGTAAATTAAATTAGTACCTGCCTTCTTCTGCTTAGTTGGATGGTGTGGAAGAGCCCTATCCACGCCGTCGTCTGCCACTAACGGCACGGCGGGATGCACCGTCCCCAGTTAGCCTTCCGGGCTGCATAGAAACATGGAACATGGCATTTCGCCATCAAGAGGGGGATAGAACCTCATTCTCGAACATCTCCCCCCCCCCCTTCTGACTGTTAAAGGATTGTCCCCCTTGCTGATGCCATGTAACCCCGATTTAGTGCGTGTGTGTGTGGCAGGGGTAGTTGATCAGGAAGCAACTTGAATCAAGTGAGAAGAGAGAGAAAGAGGAAGGAGGCGAAAAGGAAGGAGACAACCAACCGGTTTAGCCTGTAGTCACTTGACCGCTGGTCATCCTTCCTTTCATTTAGCGCCAACGACCTGACCGACTGCCCGATCTCCTTCGTTTCACATATTTCCTACTGTACGTACTTGTCTATTCCCTTTGCTTTTCTCGCCCCTCATCCACCCCCTCCCTTTCGAGGTGCCTGTGCACTCTCCATAGTTCGGACGCGTTTTCATACTTTCTCTTTAAGCGAGCCTTCTTTTGCCGAGAAGAAAAGCTAGGCGCAGCCACTGAAAAGCCACCAGAGGGCTGGATGGAGTGCTGATTCCTTGGCATGTAGCACGAAGATTGGCGTATCAGCCGATAACGCGAGGGGCAAAAAGTAATTTCGAAGGCAACAAGATCGGATATAAGACCAGAGCCAGCTAATTTATGAATCATGGGCTCGCCACGAACCACTGACATGAGTTAATATCGACCGTTGCGCTACATCTCCAATCTAGCCCTTTTCCTAGATAGACTAGAAGCCCCGATCTGTGGTGGGTACCGCGTCTAACAGATACGAGGTAGATAATGTAATTTCATACAAAATAGGGATCCATATTGCGCTTACAGTTTAGCCGGACAAAACGCCTATAGCAGCCATGATTACAGGGGCATGCACACCCATATACGACGACCAGGCACTCAGACGTCCGGTAGGTCCTCTGCATATGCCAGGTTTGCTTTAGCTCACTGGACTACCCGGGGCTCCGTTGGGTCGACCGGCTGGCTTGAACCTTATGCTTCTCCATCCCATGATCTGGCGTTTCCTGTAGTAGCAAGCCCCCCCTTTTCTTTTATCTCGAGACTATTGGTGAGTTATGTTGGCTATAGGAATCACGCGATAGACTGCCCGTCACTTCACCCCTGTAAACCGATCGAATGATGATCTGGCGTCGAGGGTTCAATTGGGGCGTAGCGGTGTTTGCCATCATGGGCGTCCATCCTGATTTTTCTTTTTATTTTCTTTTTCTTTGCTTTCGCAGCTCTCACGGGAATCGGCGACTTACAGCGGTCCATACGGTTCGGTGGGCGCGAAGAGAAACTCATCCGTCAACGCCCATTCAAAATCCGCTTGGAATTGCTCGTCAAAATACGAGAAATCTGGCCGATCCGTAGAGCCTCCAGGCGCGGTCCCTGAAGTCCCTGCATTATCGCGGCTTGCATCGGTGCCTATCGTACATGCGAGATGCGTCAGTAACCGCCCGTATCTGCTATCAGAATGCATGGCCCTACCTTCAGAGGCAATGTTTTGGAAACTGCCCGTGCTATAGAACTGGGGGTCGAACTCTTCTCGCCACCACCACACCGTATCGATAACAGGACTGACAACCAACCGGCTCCGAATCCGAAGAGCAAGGTATTCACTCCCATCTGCCTTCCGGAACGCTTTGGTGCTATTCCATAATTGGCTTAATACCATGACTGTCTTGGCCGCGATATCAAAGTTGTCAACTGACATTTGCTTGGCCAAGTTGATTGCAGTGAAATAAGATGACTTAGCCTTGTCAACATCCATGGTAGCCCAATGTGGGCCTTTCAGTACCCGTAAAAGGGCCGAGGACGCTAGAAGCAGGGCATAATTCATCTGGATGGGAGAAGTAGCAAAGCCGGCCATGCTTTGTCCCAGATTATGTATGCTACTAATGGTGTCACAAGCGGCTGTCGTCAGAGCTGCAAGACAACCTGATGAGAACGAATTGGGATTTCGAAAGAGATGGAATATTTGGATACTCAAACGACACATGCTCGTAGCAAACCTATCGTACGCTATTATGCATTAGCTTCTGTGACAGCTGACACATAGATGAACAGATTTACCTGAGAACGCCTGCGCCTCCAGATCAAGCGCTTGGTCATCATACGCCCGTAAGAGTATATCGAGCGATCTCTCTTGTTCGGGAGATATGTCCCGAACCCCGAGCTCCAGTACTGCTGTACTACAGCGAGTTTTCAGATCCTCACACTTCAGTTCAAGTACCAACGACGGAGAAATCCTCTGAAATAACGAATGTTTAATTTCGCCATCGGGTTCTAGATTCTTCAGAGAGCGAGGGGGTTGTCCTTTTATTACACACGCACTGTACCCTTTTAGCACGAAGGATTGAATATCCTGCACCAAGAACGTACCGCTGATAAACGATAACGCAATGAGCCCAAAGCTCTGATCGTCTGATCATTTCTACTTCTGATGGGGCAGGAAGTCTCTTTCTCTTAGAAAACTCATGACTGGACATCGGGATATGTAAACCGTTCTGCATGGCAATGTGTAGAAGCATGCCGCTTAATGGGAACGTCACGTCCGCCATATTGGCATCTTTCGGGAATGGCCACGTCAGGACTAGCAGCAGCCCTTGAATGCTGTGCCACGCTGAACTTCCCGATATAATCGAGAGGAAGGCCATTTCGTTCACAGTGCGTGCAAGAGCGATTAGCAAGGTTGGGTTTTTGGAATAGGTCCGGGATGCAATCCCGACTATAGACCAAAACAGAAATGGTGACTGTGTATAATACACGTTTGGTGTGGTTTCTGGGTCAAGGATTGGAAGGAAGGAAGCATATTGATGGAAGAATCTGTTCCGCATCAGAAACGCCAAGAACGACACTTTCGGGCAGAGGTATACTCACATCTGGAAGAGCTCGTCTATCTCACTTCCGGTAAGGTAAACGTTGTTCAGCGAACGGGGCTCTGTTGCATCAGGGGCGCGTACACCAGAAACCATCTCTGGTCCTGGTAACGACGGTCCTAGTCCAGGGGAAGGTAATATGTGTTGCGAACCTTCAACTGGGGGTGTATGCGGCTGAGCATGGAAGATCAAGTCGCCATCGGCGGTTGCTGGGTTAACTCCCATCTCAGCCGCGGCCGTTAGCATCGCGATGGGCGAGGGTCGAGAGGGGTCAGATTGTGTATATCTTAGTCTTCGTCGCAGCTCGTCTGTCTCTTGCTCGAGCTCGGAAAGTCGCCTGTTGTGAGATGGTCACACTTGATCTCCTTTGGCTCCTGGGAAGCATATAGTTAACCTACTTTCGTTTATGTTCCCGACGAAAAGGATCTGATATAACACATTGGATGTTCAACTTTAAACAACGCGAACACGCCTGACTGGGATTCAAGTAGGCGTCACATTTTGCCTGCGATTCAGTTAGAGACAGTCATTCGGAGATACAGAATTCCAATTATTTCATTATAAGAAAGACAATCATGCGTTCACATTTCATACCTTCTGCTGCCTACACTCAGTGCAGGCCTTTTTACCTCGTTTCACCGATGGTGAAGGTCTATTATCCAACCATGTTAGTTCTGGTTGTATAAGAGGGTTAAGATGACTTACGTTCGCTGGCTAGATGCCATTGCAAATGATACGTCTTGCAGGCGGGCTCGAGCTCTATGATCCGGTGGCTCATGCTGCTGTTGTTGCGATGATGAATGTTGGAGACGCCGGCGGCCAAGATTTGGCTCTGGAGCAGCACGCGGAGATAGCGCCATTCTAATCTCCGATAGAGTGAGAAATGCGAAGAAGTCGGAAGTCTTGGAATGTAACAAGTTACCTGGCAAGGTTAGTGCTAAAGCCAAGATATAACGGAGATTTATGATTCATATAACATATTACTTAGTAACTTATTAGCCCTTATAGTAATCAAAAGTGCTAGGAGCTAGCTGCCAACAAACTCGTGACGGTTAAGTAGTAATGCTGTGGACTCAATAGCGTCATTACCCGGCAAAAATATATAGAGGCGTATCCACACGCGATGGAAAGATGCTTTAGTGATTTGAACTGAGAAAGACGAGCCTATCCATAACCAGTCAAAAATCCAACCAAACCGATTCTTGCTGCCTAGAGATCCCCAAATGCTTCCATTGGGAACTCATGGCCATCAAGCCTTGTTGTGCCGGAACCGGCTTTATGAATCACGGGAACCGGGAAGAAGGCGTACTGTCATTGGCCCATATCCCGGTACCGGCTTGTGCTTATCGCTCTCGCTGTGACTCTTGGCCTGCTAGTCCAAATCATTCACCTGCAACCCAAGGTTGGGATTCATTGATATAGTATAGTAGAAGATATAAGACATACTTCATTCTACACTGCAACGGTCATCGGCGGAATTCCAGCATCGATATATTCATGAAGCGACGGAATTGAGTTATATCTTGGAACGATGATTGACAACACCAACTGCATACATAGTATCCTTATGCTACCAAGAAAAATTACTACTTTACCAGACATAGATAGTAGGAAAAACGATGACTAACCCGCTAGAAGGGTGCAATGGCATTGGAACTTCTCGCGATGCTCACACGTATGCGCACGCAGATGGTATGTCTGCTAGGACATTCTCCCTCAACAAGGGAAGGATACCCCGATTACCATAGCTCCTTAGTACTTGCCCCTTCATTTGGCTACAGAGCTCATGGCGTGAGACTAGTCCCAGTGGCTTGGATCAAATGTCAGCTTGAGATGAGGTCATCAGAAAGCCACATGCCTGAACCACCATCAACAGTAACACAATCTGCCTCCCTTTTCCTTCCAACCCCTATGGTTGCTGATGCGGCCAAGCGCATATGTAGCGTACCACCCCTTTGGTACAGTACTGTAACCCTTCAAGTGACACGATTGTAGATCGGGTCGGGACGCATGGGTAGTGGCTTTTCCACTGAAGACCTGCAAGTTGCCGGCCAGGTCTCTAGACCTAAGATTCTATATCAGACCACATTCTTGGCGAAATACGATGTTACTGTGCCACAGACGCACCAGAAGGTTGCTGCTACATCGAGTGATGTGACGTGACACTGGCGAAGGTGCTTGCGTGTCTTTTAGGATTGTTGCAGTAGAAGCACTCGCGTGCTCGTGGAGCAGAGCGTTCTTTGTAGACGAATATAGACGTTCCTGAAGGCGTCCCGATATTACAACAGCGCCCCACCGTTGGATTCGCAATGGAGGTTGCTTTGAGCTGTCATTCCACCCATTAGTCTGAGTAAATCGCCATATTTTCCAAGGTGCAATTACTGGACAATAAGAGAATGGATGTGGATCAGTGGCCGGGGGGGGGGGGGGGGGGGGGTGGTTGTAAACATAGCAAAGTCTCTAAGTAGAGTTCTGTGAAGGCGCAGTGACGACAAAGGTCCACACAGACTATTTGGTAGTAGCGACAAAATTGGTAGTATTTGGGCCCAGCTAGATTCAAACAATTACGGAGTCTTCCGGTGGCTGTCCTTCGGTTGTTAGTAGAGACATATCCTGAAAGCCAAACCACAGCACTTGAGCCAATATCTGCTTCTAGAAACTGATAGCAGCTTTGTCATTCTCACTAGCCATTGTACCCATACCTCTTCTTACTATCCGTAAATAAATCTTTCCTGAACCTGATGTGCTCTGGGGTGGCAAAAGGGGATGAATTTCAATGAGAAATTGGAGGCTTTATCGCCAAAGCCACAGAGCCACATTACACAGGAGGATGCTCGAGATCTTCACGCGGCGGAGCTAAGAGCTTCATGGCTGCTCCTTCTAAGTAAGTGAACATATCTGATGAGTATGTCTAATGTAGGGTCGCGCCTTCAACAAGGCACCTGGTCCTGGGTCCGTCTCCGCGCAGGTCCGATCGATAGCAGACCGTAACGAGGCCCTTGGGGTCCCTGCTATACCAGGAGAGGCTTCTGTGTACATTACAAAGGATGATGCGAGGGAGGCTCAGCATGCTGAATCGACAATACATGGCGGAAAATTCCCTCGCGGTGGGATTGTGGCAGAGATGCAGGTAAGTGTAAAAAAAATCAATATGTTGAGGGGCCCTTACCTGTCTCTGATCTTGAACATAGCTGATACTGGTCTAGAGTGCTGCTGACAAAATCGAACATGCTTATCGGGGCTAACCCTACTAAGACTCAAGTTTGACAGAATTAATCACAAACAAATAGTCCATAGCAAGCAGATACACCGGAGTCCATTAGCAGGAATGATGACAGTTTCAGATCGAATTCGGTATTCTGTTTGTCTTATTTGTAACAAATATAACCACTAGCAATTTGTTACTCTGTGCAAGATAAGCCACATATTCGAACATCTGGGCATCAGATAATGAATAAGTCCGAGACATGTCTTAAGAGAGAGAACGGATGGCTAATTTTAGCTTCTGTCATTTCTACATAACATAATCACAATTGTTGTGCAGACCTATCAAGTCACAACGAATGTTTTGCAAAGCACTACGAAGTCCACGTTATGAGCTGAGCCTCGCATTGAGATGCATCTCTGTCTGTGAGTGGCTTCCGACAACCGAAAACATGGACTGGTTGAAGACCAGTCGGTAGCTTGCCATACGATCATATTTGTTCCATGTGTGATCATTGACGGCCCTTATCACATCTCTTTCCCTGGTCCATAACTCGCATGCCTTTCGCTCAATAGACACCCTGTCTACTGCGAATATAGAATACATAGGCAATGATTGGGTGCATGGCTTCGCATATGCAGAGTGATCGAACGCATTTGGGTCCTTCCCAGAAAGGTTATATTTCCGTAGATGCCAATCGGCTATTTTGTTTTAGAAACCGAACCAGAGCCCGAGTTGATGGTGAACTGGAAGCTGTCACATCCAAATCTCTACGCCAAAACCAAAACATGATGCAGTGGCATACTCTCTGCAGCTCTGTTTGGGGGCCATCCTTTGGGATTATCTGACATCTTGCTGCACAGTTAGTGTCATGCCCCAGGAGTAAGCAGCGTACGACAAAGTGCAGCCTAGGCCATGAAGACCGACCAAACGCAGGGGTGATGTTGAACGCGAGTACATCTGTTTGCTCTCGGCAACGATGTACAAGTTTCTTCATGTCTACCTACACACCGTGCTGAACATGACAGTGCTTCAGAGGACAAGGTTTCAACTCCAGCAGATGATAGGTCGAATCATGGATCAAACATGATATCTGCCCAAGTAGGTATCAAGCCTTCCGGGACATTGTGCTGCATACGTGACTGGAGATGTTGAGCAGGGATACCCCGCGCAGATCTGACATTCGCCCAAATTTTGGCATTCGGTGAGCAGATAATTGCTTTTGCCGACACCACACACACACACACTATGACTCGGAGCTCACGCATGGTGTGGAGTAATGCACAGGAAGCGTCTTTTGCTCGGTTGACCGGATACTTCACGGGCTTTGAGGTGACCTCAACAAATCCCCCGCCGACCCGCGTGTCGCGAAGCTGTCGGCCAGCGATCGGCGGCCAGTGCTCCCCCATTCGGGATCAAGAATCTCAAATCTCCACGATCATGGACTACTAACTCAGAGCACATTGCCGGTCATCTCCGGGGTAGAGCGTGACAAATCTTTGTCCGGAAAGAGTAGGACGGAAAGAGGGACCAGCACTGCACCTTATCCGGTTCAGCATGGTTTGTGGACTGAAATTGACACGTCTATTGGAACAACCGGCCACACCATTTCGGGATGGCAGCATGTCAAGTGTGCGATCAGCACCCTGATTGATATGGGGCAGCTGGAGGATGATTGGTGAGAGTGCAGGGCAGTGCAGTGAGGGAGTGATTGGATTCCGGCGTAACTCCGTAACTACTACCGCGGCTGGTTGCGAAACCTGCTCTGAGAGAGAGGGAGAGAGATCCACTCGCTGGAAATGGAGTCCGAGAAAGTGAGCAAGGGGGGCTTAGAGCAGAAGTTTCTTTTTGAGGCGCAACAAAGAAAGGAAAGCAACCGTGCATCGCATCGAGGGACGAGTAGTGGAGAAATTGGAGAAACGAAGCAGAGGTCGTCCCGTGACGCAAAGGCGCGCCCCTCTTCAGGGCATGACAAATTGTTGTTTTCTCAGACGGTCGCGGCCAACGCCAATTCCAGCCCATCCAGCCATGTCGTCAACGAGAACGGCTTTCTTCCACCGGATCCTTGGGTGATAATCTTCTCAACCTCGCGGATGGGCAAGATGTCAGCTATAAATACGTCGCCTCGTCTTCCACTTTTCTCGAGGGTCCTCATCTCGTGAGCACCTTGGTCGCCTTCAGTCTCTCCTTTCTCTCCAATCAGCATTCTCCAACACCCTCCCCAATTCTCCATCCAATTATTGCCAGAATGCCTTTGTCCGGCCACTGCCTGTGCAAGGCTGTCACCTACACCGTGGACATCGACGCACCCCTCATCGTGGGGTACGATCATTGTGACGACTGCCAGCGTCAAAGCGGGTCAACCTACTGTAGGTGTTCTCCTTGGCTCCCCCACCTCCAGCCAAGTTCGAACTAAGCAAGGCCGTTCCATGGTTACTGACCTTCCCAACAGCTCTAGTTGCCGTTGTCCCCAAGGACAAATTGACCGTCAATGGACCCATCAAGAAGTGGTCTGGAACGGGATCCTCCGGCCATGCGGTGCACCGTCTCTTCTGTTCGGATTGTGGCTCACCCATCGCGCATGATCCCGACGCGGCCCCAGAAATCATCGCCCTGAAAGCTGGTACCTTTGACACAGAAATCAAGAAAAATCTCAAGCCCGTATGTTCTGCGATCCCGGGGAATAGCCCCCCTTACTGATTTAGATTTCTCTTTCAGGACACCGAGATTTGGACCGTTAGCAAGCTTCCTTTCTGCCAGGAGCACTTGGAGAAGCCTTTCAAGAATATGCCCGAGTAAGCAAGCACCGAATGGAGGGTTCACAAAACATGCTATGATATGACGAATATTATGCAATGTAGTTATTATTGAAACAATTCTATATTCATCGAATTCACTTTCATTTCTTGGAATATCACACCCTTTAACCAACCAGTCCCGCTCGTTAAGAGGCCTGTAAAGAGTGAGACCTGGCCACCAGCGTTGAGAATCGGTGTTTAAGTGCTTTTAAAGAATGGCGTGCCACGACGGATCAAGGCATAGTACCACCATGGCTAACTGCCAGATACGCGAAAAATTTACTCCGCAAGAAGCCGAGTAAGCTGCAACGGACGACTGGAACATTGATGACGGTCAATTCTTGGGAAGCAACACTGTCGAAAACTTGGAAACCCGAGACAATCTGTTATTGCGGGCATTTGCTCACCACCGGGAAATTATGCCACGGTCCCAGGCGATCTTAAAATAATGGTTTCGCCAATATGGCGGGGCATCTATGCCACAGAACTCGACTAGCGAACCCGCTACGGAGCATCGTCAATTCAATGTCCTCCGGAATACTCTATGTCAAAGACTCGCGCACCGATGTGCAATATGAGATCCCAATCCGGAGAAATGCCGTCTCGGCCGTGGACTTCAAAAAAATTAAAGGCCCAGAAACGGGTGCCGACCGTGCAGATCAGGTCGCTGGTGGCCTCAGGGTACATGACCCTGGGTTGAGAAATACTACTGTTGTGGAGACGGCCATAAGCTTCTCGTACGAGTTCCACTGCAGTGGCGGAAGGACCTGACTGTTCTAGGGATCATGAGAGGAGTTTGCTTCTTTTCCGCGGCTACAGCTTGGAGCAACTTTGGCAAAGCGATTTCGAGGACGTACTGCATCTCCTTGTCTGGGGATCTTATCCGACAGTGCCGCAGAGGAATAATCTCAGCCACAAATTGACAGAGGCCATGCTAGCCGTGCCAGATGATGTGCAGAGAACGATCTGGAGCCTTCCGTAAGTAATTCGGATCTGCGTCTGCCATCGCTGATGAAGTGTCTGTCTAGAGGCACCTCGTCGCCGCTGCCGCTCATTGTTGCGGGCCTTTCGGCTTGTCTAGCTAGTCACCCTGACATGATCCCGGCATCGCATGATGCTAACATGTATCGGAATAATCCTGAGGATACCGACCGTGCCATAATCCGAACTGTGGCTGCCTACGCTGTGGTATTTGGCCTTGTGAATAGTCATCGGAAGGGTCTAAAATTTACGCCGCCATCTAGGGGAAGGTCATACTATGAAAATCTTTTTGTGATGGCGGGACTTGTGGACTCGAGGACAGGTCGTCCCAATTGTGTCAAGCTGTCTTGCTTCCGGCGGTTTTCTATCCTCAACTCAGACCACGGAATGGCATTGACAGTCTTCTCTGCTCTGGCCACATCATCATCCTTGACGGATCCTATCTCCTGCTTGATCACGGCCATAGGGTCGGCGTGGGGGCCGCTGCATTTCGGCGCCACAGAATCCGCCAAGAGAACCTTGAGGGATATTGGCGAGGCCGAGAATATACCAGGTTATATTCACAACGTGAAGCAGGGACACGTGAAGATGTTTGGGTATGGCCATCGCTCGTACAAAGGCATCGATCCGCGAGTACCGCCCATCCAATCCATACTGAAGGATCTGGATATGTCTGCAAACAAGCTTTTTAAACTAGCCGAGCGGATTGAGAGCGCTTGTTCGAATGATGCCTACTTCACAGAGCGGGAGCTGTACGTGAACGGTGACTTCTACGGACATTTCATCTTCACGGCCATGTACGGTGCCCGAAGGAAAGCGTTGCTCGATTGGACCCGCTGCTGACACGTGTAGTGGCTTCGACCCGGAGATCATCCCAGCGGCTATGTTGGCCCAGCGGATCATGGGAATCATGGCGCACTGGCGGGAGTACATGCGTAAGCCGTGATGCGACGGTAGGATATCGGGACTTTCTAACAACCTACAGTGACACGCGGCAAGTTGTTGCGGCCATCACACATCTACACAGGGGAGGCAGAGGAACGACTATTGCCGAAATTGTAAGTATGGTTGAATGGTATATACGTCAGTTGTCACACTAGGTCATAGAGCAAATCATGGTTTTCACAAGCATGCAGTATTCGTCTAGATGTAAGATAATCTTGGCTGGGACAACTGAAATCCTCCGATTTCGGGCATAGAGTGGAAGATCATGTCAAACAGTCAGCAAGACCAAGCGACTCTGGTGGCAGCGAACCAGCCTGCCACCGAAGGCACATCCCTGCTGGCTGAACAGCCCGCGAAGAAGCCATACTCGATTTTTACACCTGGCCAGAAACGGCTCATCATCCTAACTGCCGCGCTTGCGTCCAGCTTCTCACCACTTTCCGCTAACATCTACTATCCAGCTTTGAACTCTATTGCTGCAGACTTACATGTCACTAGCTCGCAGATTAACTTGACAATCACAACATACATGGTACGCGTGGAATTTCTCATCAGCAGCTGGCTGCACTGACCGAACAGCTATGTCAAGGTCTCGCCCCGGCCTTTATGGGATCCTTCGCCGACCAAGCCGGCCGTCGACCAGCATATATTCTTTGTTTTGCGGTCTATATTACAGGTAATATCGCGCTCGCCTTGCAGCACAGCTACCCGGCGCTGCTGATCCTTCGCGCCATCCAGAGCTGTGGTAGCAGCGGCACCGTCGCGCTCGCTTCTGCTGTGGCTGCAGACGTGATAACATCCGCTGAGCGCGGTACATATATGGGAATCACGTCTGTAGGGATCGTCCTTGCGCCGTCTGTTGGACCCCTGGTTGGGGGGATCCTAAGTCAGTACCTGGGTTGGCAGGCCATTTTCTGGTTTCTTGCAATAACATCTGGGGTATTCTTTGCCCCCCTCCTCATCTTCTTCCCGGAAACATGTCGCAAGATCGTAGGTAATGGCTCCATTTCACCATACGGCTGGAACCAGTCTGGCCTGGCTTGGTACAGACATTGGCGCAATCCAGCACCCGCGACTACCAATACCCCGGGCCAAAAATCTTCGAAGATTGCCCTTCCTAATCCACTAACCACGTTGCGTCTTCTTTCGCACCTCCCAACCGGGCTCGTCTTACTGTCCAACGGCCTTCTCTTTGCCAGCTACTACGCTGTCACTGCTGGAATCCCATCACAATTCAAGGAGACCTACCATCTGAATGACTTCGCAATCGGATTGGTCTTCGTTCCTGCTGGCGTGGGATCCCTTCTAAGCACAACCTTCAGCGGGCTCCTGCTCGACTGGAATTATCGGCGTCTACGGGAGCAGTTCGGGTCTCCGATTCTCCAAGCGCACCAACACGGAGCATTTCCAATTGAGCGGGCCCGAATCCAAATTTGTCTCCCATTGACGGTGTTACCCCTCAATCCTGACATTACTTGATGACGTTATTGACTGATGAGTACCATATCATAGCTTCTAGCAGCCTTGTCTATTCTAAGCTACTCCGCGCTCATGAGCCTAGCCACGCCGACCCTCTCCCATGCTCTTGTCCTCATCTTCGCCATCAGCTTCTCGATCACAGCAGCCTACAACATCATGAATATTCTGATTGTGGATTTGTACTACAGTACACCCGCCACAGCCATGGCGGCGAATAACCTGGTGCGGTGCTTTCTAGGAGCAGCAGCAACAGGACTAGTGCACCCAGCCATGATACTTTGGGGAACTGGATGGACATATGGGTTGGTGGGAGGAATGGTTGGGGCTGTAGTGTGTCCGTTGTTAGGGTGGGTGTATGTGAAGGGGATGAAATGGAGATGTGCAGATGAGAGATATAGACCGGTAGCAGAATAGTGATAGTGAGAGCCGATTGCAATAATCACCGGCTGACAATAATTCCCGTTCTGTTACACTGAAGTCCACGATAGTTTAAATAATAAAGACTCAGATCTAAGACCACGTTCATGACAGCTCGCACACTATCTAAACCTCTACACCTTCCACTAACAAATTCCTGAAGCACCATCATGAACTACCATCTCCTCATCTCCCTTCTCATCCGTTTAATCACTACCCAAATCATCGACCCCCTTCCACACTATCCCCAAACCCTCCATCTCCACTACCCCAACACCCCATGGATCCAACCCGGCGACACCCTCCAAATACTCGGTATACCCTCTCCCCACCACCTCCCTCTTCCCACCACACACCCCTAACCCAACAATAACAGACACGAAGCCCTCCCAATCCTCAGCACCCAGCACCTCCCACTTCACCAAACCTACACCATCCTCTTCCTCGACCTCGACGTCCTCTACAACCACACCACAGCAACCGTCATCCTGCACTGGTACCAGCCCGACCTAATCCCATACCCCAACAACACCAACATCCTCTTCCCAAACCCCCAAGTCCCAACCAGAAAACCAGCACCCTACATCGCCCCCCAACCCCCTACCAACTCTCACCACAGATACCTCTACCTCCTGTACACTCAACCACCCAACTACACCTTCCCAGAATGTTTCGAGCACATACTCCCCCCTACCGCGGAGGCACGAGCAGGGTTCGACATGAAACTCTTTGCAGATGCAGCGGGGCTGGGGACGCCCGTAGCGGGGAATTGGTTTTACGTTAGAAATGAGGTGGACTTACCTACTGGGAGTGGTAGTGGGAGTAAAGGAGGAGTTGCTACCTCTACAAGTATGAGTACGGCTACAACGACGACGACTTCGATGAGGTGGGTTGAATGCGATTTGAGCAGCAGCAGCAGCAGCAGCAGCAGCATTAGTACTTCTGTTCTCACTACCAGTACTGCTATTGCTGCTACCACTACAACAACTCATCGACCCACCGACTCCCGGAGCGAAACTACGCTAGCAATGAGTAACAACATTATCGAAGAAAGCCAGGTCCAGGCCCAGGCCCGACTCAGCTAGCGCTATAGCCTAAATCTGACCCAACAAGGTGGTATGGTAAAACCTTACTTTCTAAACGAAGAACAAATGAATGAATGAATGAATGAATCAGCACGCACGAACCATCTACCATATTCGTAAAAAGGCACCGCGCCAACGTAACACAACCGAGGGGGATAGACCTACCTTATTGGGAACTCTCCCATCATGGGCAGCAGCAGTAGCAGCAGCAGCACCAGCACCAAAAGCTGAACAGAACTGATGACAAGCATATACTACACTACACTAGGCCACCCTACAATTAACACTTAGACCAATCCAGCCCATACAGACAAAGGCAAGCCACCCGGGGGAAGGGGGAGGTGGAGGGAAGTACGTCTCTCCCCAATCATCATCATGCAGAGGAGGGCAAGAAGTGTGGTAGGACAAACACTTAGTAACTCAGAACTCAAATTCTGAGTTTCTGGGCAGATGAGACGCGTGAAAAACAGTATTCTGCTTTGGGATCAGCCTTAGCGGTAGAAAAAATAGGAGTTAAGTGGGTAGTAGACTAGTAGGTCGTAGTGGCAGAAGGGTCGTGTGGAACGTGAAAAGATTTCTCTCGCCCATGTAACCTCGACTTGATCACCCACCCGTCGTCCAGTTCGAACGGGTTGCTTACTGTGGGGGAACTTATTTGCTGTGTGGTAGGGCGTGTAGGGCGTGGCATCATGGCGTGGCTCGGCGTGGCGTGGCGGTCAACTAGTTCATAGTATCCTCTATGCTGGGATTTGTGGTGTGTTGGGTTTAGTATGCTATGGCTACTACTACTAGTAGTAGTAGTTGTAGTAAGTAGTACTGATTGCTGCATACTATTAATATAGTCCATATAAGTAGTATGTAACCCCCTGGAGGATACCGAGACTACTACTTATCGCTTTGAATACTTTTAGCAGTACGTTAATATACCAGTGTTCTTATTATTCATACTGACTATATATCCATCTATCCAACATGAATGAACACCCCCATCCACTGCCTAAAAGCGTCAAAGTCCGCTCTACCTGCAACGCCTGCCAACAAGCCAAGATCCGTTGCAGCCATGAAAAGCCAGCTTGTCGTCGGTGTCAGAAACATAACATCGACTGCGTCTACAGCATATCGCGACGGTTAGGGAGGCCAGCGAAGAAGAAAGATGTCGACGACGAGAGCGACTATCGTCGCGATCGTGAGTTTCTAGATGGGCCTAGGAAGCAAGAGTCGCGAGCGCGGAACGGTTCCAAGAACAGTAACAGCAATAACAGCAGTAACAATAACAGAAAGAAGATGATGAAGTTAGAAGACGAGCAAGAGACTGTGTTGGATGATACTCTACTGCTACTGGACAAGGCAGGTGGGAGCCAAAGTGTTTTGGACCCTGTTGGTGTGATAGATTCGGTTCCAAGTTTACCGGGCGATTGCTTTTTGGATCAGGCTACTCCCACAGCTTTGTGTAAGTGTCGCTAACTTGTCGGCTATTATACCGCTGTGTGATGTTAATTGAAATAGTCGCGGATAGTGGCTTCGATCTATTTTCCGATAGCTGGGTGCAAGAGTTCATTGCCAACCCGCCGGTCGATCTCGCGCAGGAAGGTTTACTGCTGGATTCGATTGTGAGCAGCGTCAAGCCTGAGAGTACTGGTGGTCGTTCTCCAGTAGATCCGAAGCATAGCTCGACAAGCTTTATTCAAGATACACCGCTTATCGCAGCCACGACCTTGGAGAATATTCAGGATATTATGGACGCCCCATCAGAGGCAAAGTATCTGAAGGAGGACCCCCTGGCTTGGTCGCTGCCATTCTCCACGATGGACAATTTCCCAACCCGACAGATAGCCACCGAAACTACTGCATTTGCTCAAGCGAAGATGACAAAGAGACCATACCTATATGGCCTCCCTGCGGGAGAGATGAAACCTGTGTCAGCCGTTCTAGCGCCGCACGCATATCAATTCCAGTGTCACGAATACACGATCCAGGAATCGTTCAGGCAGATGTCGATCGCCATAAGGATGGGACCGTATATGTCGATTGACCATATTCTTCACTGTCAACGTATGCTGCTGAATGTATCCGATACCATTCTCAAATGTTGCGTCTGCTGCATCACGAAGAGGGATATACTCATGGTCATCGTTGTCAATATCGACAGTCTGATGACGAATCTGGAGGCTATAACGACAGGGGAAGCTGGGAATCCACAAAGACTGCTTTACAACGGGTATCATGAGCATATACTGCCTGATTGCAAGCAGGATATTCCAGGAAATGTGAGCAGACGGTACCGGAGTGGTGGACTGCATTTCAGGAGTCAAATTGATGCTTGTCCATTGGTAGTGGGCAAGTTCTGCGTCCAGTCTGGTGACAAGTTCTTCTGCATCTTGCAGATCTTGTACAGTCAATTATCGGATCTGCTGTCAACGGTCAAAAGAATCACACTTTATACGCAAGAATCGTCCGCTCGCGTATCTCTGACTAAGGATACTGAGAGGCGGTTGGAGGATGTTATGTTGCAGATGAAGAGGATGACTAGGGTGTAGGCGATGGCTCTGCGGTTCATAGTTTAGAGACTTTGTAGTGATCAGTTTTAAGTCGACTATTGGTTGCATTTTCCACGCCGTTTCTAGGCCGTATCCTGCTTCTGAACTCCCGTAGCTCCTATATCAGGAAACAATCAGTATTGCCTTCAGTTTATTGCCAAAGCAGGGGTCTACTTCTCGTATTCAGTTCAAGTCAAATTGCTATACGTCGACCAGCCTACCGGTCACAACGATATCTGTGCAACCCACTGCGGGTCGAATGACAACATGTTCCACGACGAACAGGCTGTCCAGATATTCTGGACCAACAAAGCCAATTCCTTCAAGGTTGACCGGAATTGTGAGGCTGCCATGAATCACACCCACCGAGGTCGTACTTGAATGGAACGACACGTGAAGGCAAGTATGAAGTTAGATTAAGTCATATTCCAAGCCCTCCATCACACAGCATCTGGAGGATGATAAGACTTACCATCAATAGAGAAGCCACATCAGCAATGTCAACGGGGTACCAAATGCCCCAGCACGCAAGCAGAATGGAACCGTCCACTACCAACTGCCCCTGCTCGATTAATGGACTTCAAATAATTACGGAGCTCCGGACTGTCCAGCCTGTTGTTGAACTCGGCACGGTTCTCGATATCGTTCAAAAGGTATATACACATGGCAAGGATGTACTCCAATGCCAAGACTGTCGAAAAAGCCCACACTCATCGTATGTGATGCTACCAGCATTGGCGGAGCAATGTCTCTCCCTATTTGAAGCCGTCTGTATAGCATATAATATTACGAGGGGGAACATGCTATTTGATCCATCAGTGTTGGCGTTCGAGGAGCCATTGCCGCAATTTATCTGTATGAGGAGTAAGACAGTGTTGGGGCAGATAGAGCTGGATGAAAGGGAGTCGGTGATGCTTGTAAGAACACTACTGGGGAGGAACTTAATGAAGATCTTGGAGGTGTTGGAGACCCTGCAAAAGATATTCAGGTCGTTAGGGAAAGAGGCTATTGAAGGGGGACGATGTGCGGGCCCCGCAACGCTACGGGCGTGTGAGTCTTCGGTTGAAGCCACCATGCGGAGGTTCGCAGTGTTCATGAAGCAAGTTGAGGATAACTCCGGTAGGTCGTTTATACTCTAGGCTCGTGGTTGTGGCTAACAGTGATTCGTGTAGGGGCGTGAAGGATGACGACGAGGAGTGAGGGGTGAGGACGAGGCGTACCCTATATGCTATGTGAGATCAAGCAAGTTAATAAATTAGATTGGGTTCCGACGCGTTAGCTCAGTCAATGATTAGACTGGTACTAAGACCAGCAGAATATGATGTAAAACAACACACGAATGTTCAGTCATGAGAAACATTGAGTCGAGAACATAATCGGAGAAGAAAGAACAACACGATGACGAGTTGCGAGGAAAGTCAAGTCGACAACAGAATTGAAAAGGGAAAACAGACGGAAACCAGTCACGAGAAGACCAGTTCAGAGAAGACCACTCCAAAGAATACCAGTCTAAGGAAGGTCAATCAATTCACCACATTCTGTCCAGATGTCATCCCAACGAGCTGTCTGTAATCCTTCCTAGACGTGAACCAAAGACGTGTCGAAAGTAGGTACTCGCATAAAGAGACGAACCGAGAAGAATTGGCGAAGGAGCAGATACGCAAGTTAGCGAGGCATAGTGCGCTGATAGGTGCCTAACCATTCACCCCATCCGATGACTTTGCCAGCCATGGCCTCCTTAATAACTGAAACAGTGGCCTTGTCTGGCTGGGCAATGTCAAGGGGCTCGCTCAGCGCGACGATGGTGAAAATGTAGCGATGATAACCGTGGCCGTAGGGGGGTGAGGCACCGATGTAAGACGACCCAAGAAGGTTAGGAACGTATCTCCAACCAGCGAAGGTGATGCGGCCAGGCATGTTGGGATTCATGTTAACGTCATCATCGTAGGCAACGAAGCAAGTGGGTGGAATCTCGAAGAAAAGACCGTGAACGAAGACCATAGACGGGATGGGGACGTCGGGATCTTCGCAAATCAGTACGAACTCTCTGGCTTCTCCGCAGCGAGGCATAGTCCATCGGAGGTTGGGAAATCTGCCTCCCTTCTCAACGTCAAGGTAGGTGTGATGGTCGAGGAGGCTACATCCGGGCAGCCCGCACTCAGGAGCCTCGAGCTTCATGTTTGGCTCAGGCAAGTGAGCAAAAGCGGCGGACTTGGTGATGAGGTTCTTGTCATGGCCTCTAACGTAGTACAACATTTTGAACAGCAAAAGCTGCAAATAGAGGAAGAGAACCGAGAACATGGTGTCGGTCCTCTGCAGCAGGTGGTATGTACGTGTGGAAAGGTTTGGATTATCAAAGGGAGTGTTCAAGACAAGGAATACTTAGAGAGACGGTAAGTGTTTGGAGGATGAGGGTAGAAGAAGAAGAAGGTGAAAAAGAGGAAAAGAGGAAGAAGGAATCCCGACGTGTTGTTGACAGAGAAGGGCTCAGCGCAGTCGTGGAAAAGCGCCTGAACCGGCCCGTGGCCGGCTGCCCTAGACTAAGTGACATTTCCATAGAAACAGCAGCAGTCTAGTGTTACCTTTGGTCAATTTAATAGCCGTCTGTCAGTCATACTTTAAGCCCAGGAAATAATGCCCCGCGTCTGAAAGAGGCTAGAAAGCCGTGGGAGAATGATTCACTGGATGAACAGGAGAGCCCTGAATG
Organism: Aspergillus eucalypticola CBS 122712; assembly: GCF_003184535.1. Taxonomy (NCBI): domain Eukaryota; kingdom Fungi; phylum Ascomycota; class Eurotiomycetes; order Eurotiales; family Aspergillaceae; genus Aspergillus; species Aspergillus eucalypticola. The sequence continues at coordinate 785,827 of NW_020290284.1, read as the reverse complement.
AGGCAATTATGGTGTAAAAATGTGCAGAACGGCGACAGGTTTCACGGTCAGGCATGAGCACAAGCACAAGGATATACCAGCCTGACGTGGAATCTAGTGAGGGCACATGAAGAGATGTGAAGCCGGCAAGCCAAGCCGATATCGATCGATCGGATCAGTTGCTCTGATAAGAACAGCCAAAGTGGATCCCCATGACGTAGCGTGCATTAGTGTTGAGTTGTGCACACTGCTTGGCTGAGTCAGCAGCACAACGCTGGTTGGACTCATCTCCGCAGGTCTCCGAGACCTCCGAATGTGACTTCGATCGTGTTTTCTCCCTTGATGGACCTGCTGTGAAGTTCCTTTGGTCCCCTGCTCATCATTCCCGTTTCCTCTGATGGCTTTTGCATCTCCGCCGGCCTCTCCTCCGGATGAGGATGGTCAGGCCCGCGCGCCGCGCTATCCCGGCGAGGATACAACGCCCACCAGCCGCCAGGAAATCTGGGGATGGTACGCCTATGGTATCGCTGCTGAAGTGTTCGCGGTATGCGGCGTAGGTGTGTAATCCCTTCTTTGAACGCATCCTCGTGTTTGCAATGATAATGACATTGTATAGGCTCATTCCTTCCCCTCACATTGGAGCAATTGGCCCGTGAGCGCGGGTTCCTCCAAAGCAGCCATTTGCCGTGTGTCGGTCCCGACTCACCCTCCGCGCCCAAGGAATCTTCCCCAGCCATGTTTCGCCGCGATGACACCAATGAGCAGTGTGTGGTTGGACTGATGGGGTTGGAGATCAACACGGCTAGTTTCGCCATGTATACTTTCTCTCTGGCGGTTCTGGTGCAGGCGTTGACTCTGATCTCATTCAGCGCACTGGCAGACTATGGTATGACCCACTGCCTTATAATCCCGTAAGACAATGCTGAGAAATCGTACAGAGAACAATCGCAAGACGCTTCTTGTCGCATTTGGATTTATCGGATCAGCAACAAGCATGCTATTCGTTTTCATCGCGCCTCCAGTATTCGTACTGGGTGCGCTTTTAGTCGTCGTTGGAGTCGTCTGTCTCGGCTCATCCTTCGTCGTACTGAATTCCTTCCTACCAGTGCTCGTCGCCAATGACCCCTCTATCCAGAACAGCAATAAGGAATCCGCCGCCGAACTGCATCGGCTCGATCCAGAAGCCGAATACGTACACGCCCGCACATCCTTTGATAGGGACGAACCAAACCATCGCCCCTCAACCGGGCTCGGTCTAGGCGGCGCAACAGGCACTTCCGCCCCAGAATTGCAGTTATCAACCAAGATCTCCTCGAAGGGCGTTGGTCTCGGCTACTGCGCAGCAGTATTTGTCCAAATACTCAGTATCCTGTTGCTCTTCACATTGTCCAAAACCTCGATCTCCAAGGCCTCTGGCACGCTTCCTTTGCGCTTCGTGCTCCTACTCGTTGGTATCTGGTGGTTCAGCTTCACCATGGTGAGCCGGCGCTGGCTGCGCAGCCGTCCCGGACCACCCCTCGAATCTACTTCAACAGGCGCAAGCAGCCACCAACCCCGCTGGCGTATCTGGCTTCACCTCGTTGCCTTCGCGTGGAAGTCATTGTGGAAAACGGTTAAAATAGCTCTCAAACTCCGCGAAGTGATTGTTTTCCTCGTGGCGTGGTTCCTCCTGTCAGACGCAATGGCCACCGTCTCCGGTACAGCAATCCTCTTCGCCCGCACCGAACTCAAAATGAGCACGACCATGGTTGCCCTCCTTTCCATCACCGCAACACTTTCCGGTATGGCAGGAGCGTTCCTGTGGCCTATTGTCTCCCGATACTTCGGTCTCAAGTCCAACCATACCATCATGGTCTGCATTGCGTTGTTCGAACTCATCCCGCTTTATGGTATGCTTGCATACATTCCTCTATTTAAAAACTGGGGCGTGATCGGATTGCAACAGCCATGGGAAATCTATCCCCTTGCCATTGTGCATGGAGTCGTTTCCGGTGGGTTGTCTTCGTATTGTCGGAGTTTTTTCGGGTTGTTGATTCCTCCCGGTATGGAAGCCGCGTTTTATGCACTTTATGCTGCGACAGACAAAGGGAGCTCGTTCATCGGACCTGCAATCGTCGGTGTGCTTATCGATGCAACTGGACAGGTGCGAAGTGGGTTCTTCTTTATTGCGGTGTTGATTGTCTTGCCTATTCCTCTGGTATGGATGGTGGATGCGGAGAAGGGAAGAAAAGAGGGACTCAAGATTTCAGAGGATATGGTGAGGGGTGGAGAGGGAGAGGATGAGGAGGTGGAGGGATTGCTGGCTAGGTAGATAACCTTAGATGGTGAGGATATTCTGTCCCGAAAATGATTTATGGAATGAATGAGGAATGAGAAGAATTCTGAAGGTCACAAATGTTATCGATGGGGATAACGCTTGCATAAGCACGTGATCGTTCTTATCTCTATATTCACTGTTACTATGATGTGCTCATGTGCAAGTCGCGAACATAGTAGTGACGGTTAATGTCACTCATCGTCATCTACAACCACCACCATCCAAACTCCTACTTCCCCATTACTCGCCAGCAGCGGTGTGCAATGAACCCATCTGTCCCTTCCCTGTGCATTAAATCTATTCAACCATTTGATCCTTGCTGTGACGCTCCGACCACTCATCAATGCATGCAGTAATTCATCCCTAACTGCTGCACTACTCCCGATTCTAGAGAGAAAGGAGGACTGCAGTATTCCAGGTATTTGCAGCGAGGGCGAAGTGAACAATATCCTTAGGGATGGATATGGACGGACAAGAAGATACTATAAAAGTTAGCACCCTGTCCCACAAGAGGTGAGAGACACTCACATTTTCATATACACCAACCAACGCCGTCCCCATCTTGGTATCTTTCTCTCTTATCCCATCGTCCTCGACAGATTCCTCACCTTCAGCAACAGACCACCTTGTCCGGCAGCTATTACGCAATGCCGGGGAAGTCATGGGTTGGAAAAGACTTCCTCCAATGTCTTGAGTGACCTTCAGCTCTCGTGGACTAAATAGCTCACTCAAGTCACGGAACTCGTCTCCTTGGATACCAATTGGTGCCTCTGCCACTTCCACACCGTCTCTCATCTGCTGCTTTTGCAAATCTCGCAGTGACTCCATCTGGACACCGTCCATAACCAACCCACTGACATCGATCTGGGCCCCGATGAAGTAGCGCACTCTACCATGGCTGTCGCATAGTGGAGCGCACTGAAGAAGATTCATGAAAGGAGAGCCATCTCGACGGCTACACCGTTCGACTGTCAGCCTATATGCGCATTTTGTGTGCAATTAAACTTACTAATTCAGAAACAACTCCGAATGATGCCTTCCGGCGTTCAATGCCTCCCTGATCCTCCGCACACTATTAGGATTCGTCTTCGGTCCCTGCAAAAACCGACAATTCCGTCCAAGCACATAGTCCATGCCATACTGCGTCGTGCGATGGAATTCTACCACCAAATCAACAAGTGTCAGCAAAAGAAAAAAGGTTCACCAAAAAGGAGAGACTGCGTACCCTCAGAAGCAAAAACAATCGGATTATCACGTCTCGACGGATCTGTAAGACAGAACACCTCCGCCAGTGCCTTCTCCTCCTCCGTTCTCTGGAACCTCTTGGGTAGGGTCCCCCTGACCCTTTCCTCCACCACGCGACTGGTAATTCCTATGCAGCGCGAGGTAATGAACGCAGGGAGTTCCTCATCAGTAAGCATCTTCAAGGCCTCCTGTACCCGCTGTTGCAGTGCAGGATGGGTGATTTCTCCGATTTTCTGTCCTGACATTGAAAACACCGATGATTTCGGCTGAGCATCATCGACAAAGCATCGCACCAAGCAATTCGCGTAATCGATTGCCTTGAGGGCTTTACGCGCGGTCAAGTAGTAAGTCAACCTGTGGAGAGAGCGTGGACGCTCCTCAAGAAGAAATTCGCGAAATTGCGCTAGATAGCGCGGGTTGTGCAGAATGGTAAGCATATGCTCCGATGAGAAAACGAGATCGGCGATCTTTTCGAGAGCATGAAGTGGCGGGGCCTCTTGTGTATCGTGCTGCGGTGCAATAAGATCATAGGACAAGCCAGGGTCACAGACAGGATTGAACTCGTCGGATTCGTCATAGTAAGGGTTCGGCTGGTGAAGAAGAGGAAGCTCATGAATCATATAGTTCCTACGAAGTGTTTTGACAGACGGCCTCGAGACCAGAGCTTTTGTCGTGATATGTGCACGACTAGGGGGACGAGGGAATCCGAGAAGGATTTCGCTGGGTCGTCGTCTGCGCACCTCTCGCGACTCATCTTCGCTGATGGAAGCGGAAGACGTAGATGTTCGCCATGGCGAAGGCGCATCTGAAGGGGGGAAATTGTCCAATGCGACAGTGGAGGGGTAGGAACGCAGCGAAGTTGCGTCGAAGTGGTCCATGGTTGGTGCTGAGACTGAAGTTTTGTCCGTGCCAGGTCTTTAAGTGGCACGGCATTTCACCCATCCTTTATACAGCATTTTCGTATTCACAGACGCGACATATCCAATGATCGCTACTACTTACCAGTTTATCCCCTGGAGACAGGTAGGAAAAGGCAACCTCTCATCGCGATGTGAAGCGATCGAAAAGAACCGCCGCGGCGTAGATGCGAACTCCGATCGATCGATTGCCGCAGGTGTCAACCACGAGATCGAGAACTTGTTCATGCGTGATGCAATCCCGCATGCGATGTGTCTGCTCCACTATTGATCTACATCGGCAGAAGTATTTTGGGAAAGAAAAGCAAACTCTAATTGAGGAACTGGTGGGTGTCTGTTCAACATATTGATTGACCCGTCTGCGGGAGGTAGCTCTCCTGTCCACTAATAGAGCAGGGAACTCAAATCCCATTCAACAATCAACCCGTATTCTGCAGGCACAGACCTGGATTCCTCCCAACTAATACCTAACCTTAATATAGGTAACCAACTCACCCTCCTCCAATGCCGCACCAGTGATAGGATCCTCACTATCGGGCCCCAACAGCCGGAACAACCAGTACGGCAGCTTCGATCCAGAATCAGAGTACTCCTTGATAGCCCAAGTAGTGACATTGTTGGCGCCAATAAACAGGCCGTCCTGCTGCGTGCCGTTCACATAGTGGTGGTAAAAGTCGACCGGGACGGACGCCTGCTCGTCCAATCCCCACATCAAGAGCGCGGTATAGGGGATAGAACTGATGTTCAATGGCTGGAAGCTGTATCCGCTCACGCCGGTCTCAACGAGACCATTGAGGATAGAAGGAGAGGAGTCGTCACAGATGATGGGGTTCTTGGCCTCGTCGTTTTCGGAGCCGATGGCGATCTAAACAAGCATCCATCAATACTAACGAACTAGTTGGTGATCAAAAGGGGCAATGGCCATACATATCCCATATGGATACCAGTCTCTCCAGCAGTGCGGAAGACAACGCTGGTATCACCGAAACCCTCAATAGGGCAAGCCTGATCCGGCGCGGTAACGTTCTTGCAGTCGCTGGCAGCAAGCATGAAGTAGCCGGTGGTTCCGGTCTCCGGGTAGTACGAATTGATGTTGGTGCATCCTCCGGCGGCGCGAACGGGTTGCACGGCTGAAGCGTAGGCAGAGCCTGCGAGCATGGAAACTCCGGTCAGGATAGAGGGAATCATGATGGTGATGCGGGTACTTGTGTTCTGGAGATCTGAGCCTGGAATACAAGTAAACCTCGACGGGTCAGACAGCCATATTTATACTATGCTCGTGGCACAACATCGTCACGATCGGTACTAGTATTGGCCGAAATCGCTCTCAAAAATGCGACTCTAGAACAAATTCCCTGATGCTGTTAGCATCAATCCATCATAATCCAGTTGTGCCTGAATAGGCAAAAGACCCATACAGAAGCTCGTGGGGGCCGTTCAGGGACCAGCGCGTATTGGTGGTCCGTTTAATTTGGATGGGGCGGATACGACGGCTCGATCCGTCAATTTTGGCTGGCAGAGGAAATTTCTCCTTTACCGACGCCCCATGACTTAGTAGAAGGGTTTGAGGCGATTGCCACTATGGAAGGAAGCAACTAATTGCTTTGGACCCTGACCGAGGTCTTTGGTGATGGATGCTGCCTGCAGGGGTCGCGGTGATGCCTGCTTGAACGTGCTTAGTGCATAAATAGTCTTGTATCTAACTGGACGGTCAGTGAAACATGTCCAGTAGGATTCTCCGTCAACCATGACTGTGAGGATGCTTGGCTCGGCAGTGGAATTGTCCTCATGTCTCGTGGGGCGCATGAGGCTGAAGTTGTCTCTGCTAAACGTACATCCATCCGGTCGGAGATTCGCCAATGTCCGATAGAGCGACCGTAGGCAATGCAACCTGGAATTAGGAAGTCATTAGCGATGAGGGAATTAGGCATCTATGAACAGTTAATATTTCAGGCTACACCTGCAATCGATCAGGGATACCGAATGCAAAATTTTTGGGATTTTTTGTTGTGTCTATCCGTCGTATTTCCTACTAGTTAAGTCGCTCGGTGCCTCATCGTTTAGGCTGCACATTGCACATAACTGTGTCCGGGTGTGCATAAGCAAGCTTTCCTTAATATTGGCACTGTTGTTATGTTTTTTTATTTGTTTCCTCCAGTCCAGCTGAAGTTTGAAGAGAGACGATACCTGTTAGACATCACCCATGGACAAAATGTGTTGCGCCAGAATTCTAAGGATTCTTTTTCCCGCGAGCAGGATAGATTGTCAGATCAAAGCGGCCGAATCTTATCCTCATACGTACAATTATACATTGACATCCTGATATATAAAGTATTATGCCTCTTGCTCTGATTTAGTGGAAGATTGAAGTACATAGTTAAGGGTAACTACAGAGCCAACCTCCACCCCCAGGGGAACACATATAGCGGATGTATATTGACATGTGATATATAGTACACACAATGCCTTTGTCTCAACCGTCTATTCTATTTTTCTCAACACAATAAATAGACAACATAGGTATCCGAGTGGATTAATTTGATAGTATAATGAGGCCCTCAGGGTACTTTGCATGCATAATCATATCATAAGCTTAACCTCTTAACACGTAAAAGGTTTACTTATCTCCCCCGACCGAAACTCGTTAACCTATAATAACCCACGTTAGCCTATGATCTTCCTAGTATCCATATAGAAACCACTTACCAGCTCCGCAATACTCGAGTAAGTACCGCAACCGAAAACAATCATACCGACAATAAAGACCACCAAATTACATATCGCAGGCCGCAAATTGTGTTTCTCATACCACGCTCCATCTCTCAAAAGCACAAACCACATCACGGGAGGAATGTAAAACGAGAGACCGGACACAAAAAGCGCCGAGATGATGGAAAGTAGCTCCGAGAAAATCGGTATAGCCTCGGCAATGACCCATGCGAGAACAGTAACAAGGGAGATGAGACACAACCAAGTCATCCAGCCCTTCCGAGTATTGATAAAGCGAGCGGCCGAGTCGTGGTAGAACTTGCCGTGAATGTATCGGCAGACGACTGTCACGTTGATAGAGCCGGAGATGAAGATGACTGGAAGAGCTATGCCGAAAACCACTCTTGAAATGACTGGTCCAGCCGATAGTAGGGCAGGAGATTGTACCCCCTGGCCTACAAAAGCGTAGATAAGCGACCCTGTTAATGTGTAGATGACAATCTGGATGCCTCCTAGCCACCAGAGGGTTTTGATGTAATCCTCCGGAGTATGCATGTCTTCCATGAAGGAAGGCAGGCAGCCAGCGAAAGAATAAGCAAAGACAATGTTGTTCGTGGCGACAATTGCTTGCGAGAAAGTGATTCCAGCTATCGGCCACGCAGACCACGGGATATGATCAGCGGAGAAGGTACCAGTGGAACTGTGACTTTGAATGCCCGTTGCAATCACCGTGACTCCGATGGCCAAGATAATTGAAGCGAAATCGATATAACCGAGGATTGCAATCTCGGCAAAGGATGGAGGAATGGCGAGGATCATCAAAATAGCAGCGGAGACAATACTGAAGACCACCGAACACACGCTGCTTTCAGTGATGGTCTGGAACGCAATTGCGCCGGTCAAGCAGTGAGACCCAATGACAAAGACCAATAGGGCGACAAAGCTGCCGACGAAGATTTTGCCTCCCACATTCCCCAGGAGAAGATGACCGACATCCGCGTAGTGCCCAACCTCGGGGAACTTTAACTTTACTTGTCCGATGTTATAGCCTGCATACATCGCTACCAGTCCAATACCTATTGTGAGAATGACACCGGCAACCATCCCCAACGTAGCGAAGGCAGAAGGCAAGCCCAAGCTCCCGAGGGCAATAGCCTCCACTATGGAAATAACCGTGAGGCGCTTCCATCCTAGCCGGCGAAACCTGGCATTGCCCTGTAAAATGTATTGGGTCTCGGTATCGGACAGATCCGGAGTCTTCGGAAGGCCTTCGGTGGCCATGAAGACGCGAGTAATCGATTGGCGATGGGGGTAATGTATGAACTGAGTATGAAGTAAGTAGGGCCCCTCTGAGTTCCTGAGATGTTCAAAAACGTTCAAGAAAAGGACCGGGGGGAGGGGGGTAGAGATAATCAGATGATCAGATAAGATGGAAGGAACTGATTGCTTCCGAGGGAATTTCCCGGCCGCGCAACCCCACCCTCACTGCAAAACCTTTCCAACACTAAGACATCACTAATCCGCTTCGGAGGACTAGCCGCTTTACCCCTCACAGATTCTCCAGTTAGAACTTTGAATTTTATCTTGCATATGATACAATTGACTCGTCAATCCCCAGAATTCCTGAAAGATTTCATTCTAAAAGCACGAGCATAAGATGGTTGCATAGAAAGTCCCATCCTCCATGAGGTGAAAGAATAGAAAATATATTATTCGAGGCGCATGATGCATTCATTTATGGCGGGAATACGATGATAGTAGTAGCTAAGGGCGGGTCGCCGATATTAAACAGCCCCAGTCGGGCCAATCGAGAACCTATGCAGGATGACAGGGTATCCTGCCAAGTCGTTAACCAGTGTCAACCCACCCTCCGATATTATAGGTGATTATTCAATATATGCTTCACAAGAAGATTCGGCATAATCTTAACAGATTTTTGCTCTAATCAAATTGTCAATGTCATTATCCGTCGTTGGAACAGACCTGCACTTTCCTGGTAGTAATGTAGTGGTCTTGCATCGAATTTGCATGTCCTGATGTTCTGTTAACCAAGGTTGCATGAGATTGCCATGCGTTCGATGTAAAATCAATTTTATCTTCGAGAAACCAACCAGAAGAATGACACACACACACACACACACACACACACACAATTACTTTGTTATGAAAGACCAAATGTACACAACTCCATATTACTAGCTCAGAACTGGTTGAATCACAGACAACAGTAGTCTACATGACTAATTAGAGGTGATGTCGCATGTAACCTGCACTTCTCCTCTCCGCTAATATCTCCTATCTTTTAGTGCTACCTCCCCTACAGTCCCCGCAAGAAATAAAAACCAAAAGTAAAATTCAGAATATCAAGAGAGGTCTGAGCTGGCGGTATGAGGTCCCCTGATATCGAGCCGAGTCAAGACGTCATCAAAGTGCCACAGGAAACGATTCAATGAATGGCGCAAATGCCTCCTCTGTGAGTTGCCGTCTCCAGTCGCCCGGTCTTTCATTCTCCGCGGAGGTCACTACTCCACGACGAGGGGAATATTCTTGGAAGCCTGGACTAGCCCAGCGTCGAGGAGCTGGTACCATAACCTCGAATGCTTGATGACAAGTCTCTTCCTTTCGCTCCTGGTCCCTAGATGATTGCGATGTTGGTCGGGGGTCACCATCCTCTCGCTGCCGGTGCCGGGAATAAGGAGCAAAAGCAACAGAACGCCGGAGCCGCTCGCGGGATAGCCGCAATGCTGCTAGTCCTTGTGCAATGTATTCCTCGTTATGCTCGTGCCTCAAATTGGGGTTGTATTGGAACCCGAAGATTGGAGATTGACTGTGCTCCGGATCCGACGCGCTACCGATGTATACGTACGCGTAGTCGGTTTTATTTCTATGCAAGCGATCTTCCCGCGGGAGGTCTGCGTGGGTTCGATGCGGCCACCGGCGGGGGAGGGTGTGGATCAGGTTGCGGACGTAGAGCGGGAAAGTATTGGGAGCAAAGCGGAAGAAGAGCTGGCCACTGTGGTAGGAGTCATGGGATGTCCACTCCTCATCGGTGGACGTGTCCTGTTGGACCCGGACCCTGAGTCTGTGTCGCGCACTGCGGAAGCAGATATGTTGTGCTGCTTGGTGGGGTGGCAATGACGACTGCAGGAGGGATGGCAGCTGTTTGTTCTTGTTTGTAGTCTCATTCATTAAATCGGGCAATGAGCCGTCCGCTCATTCGACGAAGACGACAGGGTCTCTTGTGGCTGGCCACGCAGGGTCAAACACGAAAGTGGAGAGCCTCATGCTCCGTAGACGTTTCAGGCGACAAAGCGCGAGGAGGCCTTCATCCCAAAAGTGTCTCGTACCGCCTGTACAGGGAAATGGAGATAAATCCAAATAGAGATGGCAGTGAGATTGGGAAAACTGAGGCTGATTAACGAGAAAGTCTCATTCTATTCAGCGAGGTGTGTTTCCATGCCTTGCTGCGGTAGGCACGTACCTTAAGATATTGTATTGATTGAACTTGCCAGCGACGTAAGCAAAACGAAAAATTGGAGAAAGTTCCAATTTGCTGGGTGAAAAAAATAGTGCGCATAAAGGGTATATGTCGGGGTTCATAGTAGATCTGACGGCAGTGCCGCTATTGCAAAACTTGAAAGGCTGAAGACGGATGTCGGAAGGATATCCGCCCGAGGCACATGGGAGCCAGAGTCTGTGTGTGCTCTGTGGAGTTCGGAGATTGGTCGTAAGGGTCGTAGATTTGAAGAGACATGCGCATTAGTACCATCGAGACATGAATTTACAGGTCAGCTCCTCGGGAATAAAACCAGGCTTTAGCCTGGTCAATGCCTAGTAGCGTACTGAGGAGCATCCGGCCAAAAACGTCCACATCAGACGGTCGCGCACATTCAAGCACATGGCCAAAATCTGCATTGCAGATCACAAAATGCTGATGCTCGTTCCATGCAACGGCAAAGTCGAATGAAGTCTGCGCATTCCACAGGGGTGCGGATAGGTACCATGAGTGGTTGAGACCGAGACGGCCGTCGCAGCTAAGGTTGTTCTCGCCCGTCACGAAACGGTATACTTGCACCAGATAAAACGTGAAAAGGGCGGTGCGACGCGCTGATTCCTGGTATACCCATTCTTTCCAGGACTGCATGACGGCATCCATGGGCGCGGTAAGAGCAGTATCAGGCTCTGCGGCTGGGAAGTATATATGATTCAGAAGGTTGAAAGCCGATGTTTCCAGCATGGGAATAAAAGGCTCGGCGGACAGTCGGGCATGGATATCCCCGTCGAACATGCACATTATCTGATACAGTATCAGTGATTGAGTGTGTGCAAGTGCTTCGAGAGGCGTGCTCGGTGGCGGAGAAGCACGTAAATCGTCAATGCGGGTTATGAAGGAAGAGAGGATGACAGGAGCATTGATATCATTTCGAGCCATGTAGAGGGCACAGCAGGCGAGGGCGTCTGCAATCTTTAGTACAAAGCTGAGATAGAAAGCAATAAACGTACCTTGCATTGACCTGGGCATGCCGTCCTTGTACAATTGGCGATGACACCAGGGCGTCTGGCTTTCGAGGACCATCATTTTGGGTGCTTGTTTCAGCACATCCATGCCGAACTGTAGGCGTTCCGTAATTATTGTCGATATGGGCAGCGAAGACCTTGACTTGATCACAGTGGTACTTGGATTGTCATGTGTTAGCGACATCATAGGAGGTTGCAGAGGCGGCAATTGGGCCAGTAGATTGGCAACTTCGGTTTCGGGGCTCGGAAGCTCGAGGGCACACGATAATTGCACTACATCTGGGAAGTGCGTGTTGATATCGGTCACACACTGGGTTTCGGCAAAGGCTGGATACAGAGGGTCTTCCAGAAGGTTTACTGCAAGCGATACTGCCTCCATGTCCATGCTTGGTGGTTGTCTACCAGGATAGACACAGATCTGATTGCGGCGGGCACATCGGAAGCAAGCTGGCCAGGCAAGATCACAGCGTCGCTTGGCTATCTTGCAGGCCTCACAGGATTTCCGCCGCGGTGGGGCATTGGTACGCTCTGCTGCTGAGTTCATGGGTCCCAATTGGTTGAAGAATTGCAAGGCTGGAATAATTCTGGAGACCTGTGTGGACAGTGAAAAGCCCAACGTAAGCTGGCTGCGGAGGAAACAATCAGTGGGGCGGCGGAGTTCCGCCCGCCACTTTAGCTCAACCAATCATCCTTGGCCTAGGAAGTGGAACGCCGCGGTGGACTTTGTATGTACTGACTCTCCCTGCACAATATTTCAATGCTCGCCTATATAAATATCTAGAATGTCTCCTACATCTTAAAGTACTCATCGGCATCATCCAAATTACTCAGTCCATTATCATACCGTCTTTGCTGCCCACCTCTCCAGTCACTCTCAACCCAAACTTCATCACCCAAACTACCACTCAACATGTCCGTCTTCGTCTGTGGCGCAACCGGCACCCAAGGCGGTGCCATAGCAAAGTACCTCCATGAAAAGGGCATCAAAGTACACACCATCACTCGCACCCCGCTCTCCACAAAGTCACAGCACCTGCGCGCCCTGGGTGCTGATGTGATTGCGGGTGACTACGACAACGAAGCCTCCCTCCGAAGCAGTCTCGCCAATTGCACTGGTCTCTTCCTAAACATGGTCCCCGACTTCCAAAACCCCGACATCGAAGTTATTCGCGGCCGGCGACTTCTCACTCTCGCCAAAGAAGCTGGTGTCAAGCATGTTGTCTACAGCAGCGCCTTCGCCGTCAACGAACCCCACAAGATCCGTACCTTCACGCCCACTGGTTTCGTTGGGAAGCTGCTGCTCCCTAAACAGGCGCTGGAAAACGAAGTTCGAACAATGGGTTTTGAGAGATGGACTATTATGCGTCCTGGAAGCTTTATGACAAATTTCCTAGCCCCGATGGTGTATATCTATTCTGGATTAGTGGATAAGGGATGTTGGGTTACTGCGTGGACGAAGGAGACCAAGATCCCGCTGGTGGATCCAATGGATATTGGAAGAGTTGGAGCAGTGGCATTGACTGACAAGAAGTTCCATGGAAAGGAGATTGAAATTGCGGGGGAGTTGTTGACTGTTGAGGAGATGGTGAAGGAGCTCGTGAAGGCCACAGGGCGGGATCTTAAGGCAGCTTATTTGACTGAGGAGGAAATTAAAGCTCAGGCTGCTGTTAACCCACTCGTTGAGGCGCAGTTGGCGTTGCGAGACATGGCACAGTTTGCAGATTTGGAGAAGACAAAGGAGTGGGGTCTCGACCTGGGGACATTCGAGCGGTTTCTGAAGAGAGAGAATGAGAAGGTTATGAAGACGTTTTCTATTTAGATATTGCCTTGGCTTTATGTACCTAACATATACTTCTCGACTTGGTTGCAACGTGATAATATCTTTCTTATCATCTTTAAACTTTCCATTGATTGTAAAGGCTCTGGTGATTGAGCTGTAAGTCTGTAGCCAATTTCCACGGTTACCACATGATCAGTGTGAGAAATATGTTCGCGAGTCTCTCGTCTTTGTACAATATAGTATTATGGACTGAAGTTCACAGTAATGCACCATTTCCAAACAGTCAGACACATAGTTTCATTTCTGACCTGTTCAAAGCTTCCCATGTACAGCACGGGACAGACTATCTCCCAAAAATATCATTTTGTCCTTCCGTGACTCAACCTCCCACTGGGATGGTGACTGTATACCAGTGTCCACAAATGACTGCACATATCTTGTTGCCACAATCACAGCCACTTCATTCTCATCAATGCAAGCATCATACATCAGTAAACAAGAGCAAACAACAGCCTGTATATGACCAATTATTTCCCTGCCACGCCATAGCAGCTCCGCCTTGTCAGCCCGATTTGCAATTTGGACAAGACTCCCTAGCCTCTTCTTGACGAATGCACACTCGTCCGGAAACATTCGTTGACAGTGTTGCAGTATGTTGTGCACCCACTGCCCGAAGACGTTCTCGATGACTTTACCATCACCGAGCCGTCGGTCCATAATGACTCTCGCCACATCCTCAGCCATCACACTAACCGTACCCTCCCAGATCGGATTAACCAGCGTGTCTCGGAAGATTCTGGCTACGTTGAGAATCCCACCATCCTCGTTGTTTTCGCAGTAGCCGACCCCGCCTAGTCCTTCCATGCATTCTCGAAGTCCCTGAACAGAACCCACGCTGGTCAGGGCCTTTAAAGCCGGCGTGATGAGCCGAAGCAGAGTTGCAGCTTGCTTCTTATCACGCGGGATTATGACAGCAGCTTTGGTATTACGAACCATTAGGTTCCAATCCTGCTCAACGGTTCCCTGCAGGGCAATGCCGAAGAAGACCCAGTGCATGGCCGCCGCGTATTTCACCGTCTCAGCCGCCATCCAGCGCACGTGCTGCGGAACGTCCTCGAGAAGTGAGCCTTGAACGTTGCGAACCCGCGTATATGCCCGGCAAATGGCCAGTCCGCGGCCCCATCCTGCCGTCGAACCGGCTGCTGTATAGAGGCGGGTAATATTGAGGATGGTCGCAACCTCTTTCACACCTCTGCCTTCTTCCCCGATCAGCCAGCCCCGCACACCCTTGAGCTCCAACTCCGCTGTGGGCAGTTGCTTGGTGCCAACTTTGTTCTTCAGCCGTTGCATCCGGATGCTATTCAACTCAATTCCGCTCGAAGATGAGGCCGACCGGCCAGCACGCCGCCGCACTGGTGCATAGAACAAACTGAGTCCTTTAGTAGTCTGCGCCAGCATGACCGTCATTTCCGAGTCGGTCGCACTGCTAAACCACTTGAACCCATCAATACGCCATGGTCCGAGCGGCATGCCGTGCGCATCATGATGGGAGGCTTCTTGAAGCAATTCCTCGCGGCTCAGTCGACGTGCGATCGTCTCGGTTCCTCGCACGTCGCTGCCACCCTTTCGTTCCGTCATCCACTGTCCACTTGTCCACGCGACATTGGGATCTCGCGAGATGAGGCGGCGGTATGCCTCACGAAATACTTCGCTACGACCAGGCTGGTCCCCGTCCGGTTCGCCGAGATGAGCTGCAAGCAGCTTTGCTGCCCCGTCCGTCATAGACGCAGGACACCCTGTCATAGCAGCGCTACCAGACCAAACATGGTTCAGGGCAAATTGATGCACGCGGCGGTTCCAGGTTGTGTTGTCCGTCTCATATGCGACGCTCACCAGGCCTTCTTCTTGACCAATTTCCTTGAGAGCCTTCCACCCAGTTGATGTCCATAGCGGATCAACTCGATTTTCCTCGCCAAATGTGGTGAGCGGACGGAGAGCCGGCGGGTTAGTCTCTGCATCAACACTGTGCTGAAGTACACTAGGCTTAAGGGCACGGCGAGAGAGGTTGTGGATGGAGTGCCCGACGTTGCCGCAGTTGTGGGGAAGGTATAGCTCCAGGATCCGGCCTAAGACTACATCGTCGGATGAAGAGTGGTTTCCTCGGGCGCTTGCAGTAGTGAAGCTATAGCACGGGGGAATAGTGGGGAGGGGTTGAAAGAACCCTTCTGTGGATGATGAGGGCTTGCTGGGAGGGCGTGCTGCCATGTTGTTGTGTCTCGATTTTTGATTGTAGGAAAGGCAAACAGCCTGGTAGAAGACAAGAGTTGATAAGAGGGATGTCTCCTCGGTATGCATGTCAGCAGGTCCCCACATCACTCGGCTCCTGAATTGCAGAGACCGAGGTATCTACGGATACGCAGGTTGGCAGCAGCCATTGGTCGAAAACAAGTTCGATTATGATATCTTCACAGCTGAGTTTATCGGAACCTGCGAATGCAGGGTGAAACAAGATATGACAATATATTCAATGATGAAGACAGCAAGGAACCGAGGACAAATCTAGAGCTACATAGGGATGAAGACTGAAGGGGATTGGACTATGCAATCACGCTCTGTGCCAAAGAATTGAGAGACTGGAATGGACGGCGATCGGGTGGCACATGCATCACGTGGTATTTACCCCGCATAGTGTAGTCCACGTGATTTACCTAGAACCTTGCGAGATGCTACAGGAGACTTTTGGACTGGTACTATGGAAGATTTCTCGAACGGTTTGGTGATATAACCCGGAATTTGGGTCATACAAACTGCCGACTTTGTCGCAGCCTTAGGCATACATACAGAGGTAAGTACCTCAGGCATATTTGATGCCTTAGGCCACTGATCTAGGATCGCTTTCCATGATTACTAGAAGAGTATGCCCGTACCGATCATAGCTATCATTAGGAGGATTGACTATAGGTAGTCGCACTATCTGGCTAGTATTTTGCAATATTCTCTTTCTAGTGTCTCGCCCTAGACTCTTGCGCCATCCCACTCAGCTTTGTACATCACGAGTAAACTAATCGTCCCCTTACATTCTTCTATATTCATGAAGAACTTCTTGCTTTGGTGTTAGTTTCCCATTTATTAGCTATTCGTGGGTTGACTGAGTCAGAGAGTCGGAAGTTCTCAGACGTAATGATGTTGTAGGGCTGAACCAGCCGTCTTGTATAGAGTCACGGCATAATTGTAGCGTCACGGTATTTCTTAGGAACATCCCTAGATACTCCTTTCCTATAAGTCCCGTCTTTTCACTGCCTCACACCGACTATTTTCATTCTATCAACATCCTTAATTCCCATAGCAACTATGTCCCCCACTTCCATCAAAACCCGCTTCCTCATCCTCTCCGACACCCACGGCGCAGAGCTACCCGAATCATGCTTCGAGCACTCGGTAGACGTCGTGATACACTGCGGTGACCTCACAAACTCCTCCTACATAACCGAATTCCAAACAACCATCAAACAGCTCCAGCGTCTCAAAGCGCCACTTAAGCTTGTTATCGCCGGAAACCACGACTTCACCCTAGACACGCCAACCCTCGAACAAAAGATCCGCGAAGCAGGTCTCGAAAACGACCCCTCCGTCAAGAAAGTATATGGAGACTATGAAGAAGTCCGAACCCTCTTCAAACACGAACAAGGCAACGGCATTATCTTCCTAGATGAGGGTACACACTCAATAACACTACCAAACGGAGCATTACTCAACATCTATGCCAGTCCATACACCCCCTCCCTTGGGGACTGGGGGTTTCAGTACCATCCTGAAAGGGGACATGACTTTCAGATTGAGGAGGATGTTGATATTGTGATTACTCATGGTCCTCCTAGGGGAATCATGGATTATACTGACAACGGAAGAGCTGGGTGTCCGGATCTATTCATGGCTGTTGCGAGAGCTAGACCGCGGATGCACTGTTTTGGCCATATCCATGAAGGATGGGGTGCGATGATTGCACAATGGAGGGATAGGACTTTTATTGGTAACGAACCTTCCCATTTTACGGCTATCGACTACGGACGGTCGAGTGTTGTCACGAAGCTGTCCAGACTTGATCCTGAAACATCGCCAGCTGTTGTAGAAACGAGTCACTGTACGGATGATGCGATTCCATTGAAACCGGGCCATCAGACACTTTTCATAAATGCAGCCTTTGAGGCTAGCAATATGGCAGGTGACGGCCTCGCAATGCACCCGGTCTGGCAAGTTGATCTGGAGCTTCCGTGTGCAATATAGTCAGATCAGCAGATCAGCAGCACATTGATCGTGAAGACGGTATAAATCTCGAATTATCATGAGCATTCACAAGGGTTGATTTCCAGTGACTTTCCCCCGGGATGTGCCCCCTAGACTATTTTCTAAATGACCTCATCTCTTGGAAACTACCATCAATTCTCCCTGGCAGGAGTCGTTCATCCCTTCCTTACGGTCATACCACTTTTAGATTTATTACAAATACAATGTTACAACCAACTTGGAATTCGCCGTCCACTCTCCTAAGCTATTAATATGTCTTCCAAATCATTTATCTCGTCCTTCAATAGATCACACCTACCTTCACCTAAAGTCCCATTTAGAAGTCCCCAGAGGCATCCTCACTAGCCATATCGGAGCCAATATATCATGTTGCCTACCAGGACAAGACAGCACACACATACTTAATCGCCCATCCACTAGCCACCCCTCAAACATAAGTCAAAGTAAACTCATCCAACTTAATTAAGTCAGACAGTTCCGAGTCAACGCCAACACGGTCACCATTATGCGGCTGACGAGCAGCTTTGCCAATCTCCGTGCCATTATGATCAAACATAACAATATTAACACGTGATCCACTCGTTATATACTCAGACGCATCACCAATGGTAGTGCTTCTGAACTGGAAGGCAGAGGCAATATGCTTCGTGCTGGCATAGACAAGAGATGTCGAGACATATCCCGGAAGAGTGGGACTCGAGACGAGCCAGGACCGGTTGCTGTCAGTAGTACTGGACTTGTTGTAGATGCAGTACGGGTAGTTGTATTTCAGCTGAGAAAAGTAGTTAGTGTTTGGTTTCAATGTGTAGGGTAGTGCTCGGCTTACCTGCTTGACCTCATTGCCTTGTGAAGTTGCCACGTCGACATAGAAGTTCTGGCTATCCGAGATAGTGGCCTTCGATGACAGACCCACAATTTCGGAGCCTGTGGTGATAGCATTGAGTCTGAGAAGGTAATCGTAGCGTTCGGCAGTCATGGCCCTTGTCGAGACCATTCCCATGACGTCGGATCCTAGGTCAGATTAGCTAAATTGTTTTATTGTAGCAGTCGAGGACAGTGTATTGGTGCTCCTACCTGAGCCATCGGTTTCAAAGGTCTCGACTGTATCGGTCTCGGTTGTAGTAGGGTTTACGGTGAGAAGCTTGTTAGCGGGACCATGTGAAATCTGAAACCCAACGGATACGGTGGTCATGGTCGGCTGGTCGTTCTTTAGGATATCCGCGAACTTCTGCTTGATATACTGGTAGCCGGGGATTGTGGAGATGACGTCTTCCAGAGCGACAACCTTTGATTGCTGTAGTAATTGTGAGACATACATTGACAACACCTGGAGGAGACTACTTACCTTGACCGCGCGCCAGGAGTAGAATGAGCCCACGGTGGCGGCCCACGCAGGTGGACTAGATCAGGACACATTAGTTCGTATGAGCGGTGGAGAGGGGAGGGAGAGTTCGTACTCATTGCATAGCAAGGTGTCGCCGCCCTTGGCTTCCCAACACATCGACTTAGTTGAAGCAGCGTTAGACGCATCCGAGCTCGAAGTGGAGGACTTGTCGGAGCTCATTTTTGCAGAGGCCTGCACATATGGAGAGGAGAACGAAAGCGCTGCTGCCGCTTTCATAGCCTTGGCCTGATCAGACTTGGCAGTGCTAGTTGTTGCAGTGATATCTTCGGAAGAAAGAAGCCTTCCACCTAGTTGAACCCTAGTAGCGAAGAAGCGACCTGTGTCTGGTGTCAGGGGCCATAATACTATGCACTAAAGAGGGAAGGCATATCGCACCATATTTATCTTTGAAGCTAGCAATACCAGCAGCTGAGTCCACAGACAGCAAGTCAGCGTTGCATTCCTCTGTAAGGTCTAAACTGTGGCTGTCGAGGTCAACAACGACCCGTGGAAACTGAAGCAATGGTCAATATTATCAATCAAGGAAAGCTGTGAACATTCCATACATTGTAAGTAATTGTCAGTACTTTAGTATCCTCACTTGAAGTAGAAGCCGTAGAAGATGAGTTATTCTCGCTATAGCTGGCGGATGCACTAGCTTTGTAGCCAAACGCGCCTCCTGAACTATGTATGGTCTTATTGTCAGTCTGAGGCCACCTCGTACATCGAGCAACTTACACGGCCATTTCAGCTGCAGTTTGTGACAAAGAACTCTGTGCAATGGCACGCGAGACGGACTTTGTCTTCTCGAATTGCTCAACATACGAGTCATCCTCGATGCGGAACCGGGGAATTCTCAGCATTTGCTAAGATTGGAGTAGTCAGTCAACAAACTTGCTGCATTAAGGTAATACTGGATTACCTTTTGCTTAGCAATTGAGTCCGACGCAGCACTGTCAGAGATCTGGTAGTTCAGAAAAGGCCGCGGCTTAAGTATAAAGGCTATACAGAGGCATGAGCTGAGAGGCACGTATGGGCATGTACAAGTGTAGCTCACCAGTATGCATTGAGCGCTCCACAACCTTTCCCACCTTGCCATCGACCTCAACAACTTGATGAGCGTTGAGAAGACTGTTGTTACGGATGACAACACTCCAGTGCTTCTCCGACATATCTGCTGGGTGGCTAAATGGTAGCGGGATCAGTCTGTCGTCCCGTTCACATCGGGAGTGTGACCTACACAACAGCGAAGGTGGTGTTTGGATTGGTAAAGATGTTGTGGCTGAAAGTGGTTGGCACTTGGGGAGCCTTAGGCTGCTCAGCAGCAGACACGCTTGCGATCTTGTTCTGCATAGAGTGAGAACTACGAGGTCATCGAGGACACGATTCTATCACTTACGTCCACGATAACTTTGCCGCCCCAAGGGAAGAAAACCTGATCATCTTCGTATCTCAGGTATACTCGGTAAGTGTCGGCATTATCAGCTGCGATCTCCTATAGTCTATGAGTACAAAAGCTCGCAGATAGAATCATCGAACTCACGCCAGCTTCACTTGACTGCAATGCGTTAGCAACCAGTATGTTTAAGCCGGATGGCGCTCACCTTCTCATTCAAGATATCAAGGTATGCCTGAAAGCTATGGCTGTCCAGGACCTTTGCTCCACGTTGGTTGCAAAAGGTACTCCAAAGCCTGCGGCACTTCTTAGCATGTGTAGTACTTCCCGTCCAATGCAACATACAGTCTGGGTTCTAGGACCTTCTCGCTGACTAGCAGTTCACGGACATCGGAAAGCTTCATCTTGCTTGGATCCGCATTTTTCATGGCAATGCAGGCCTTCTCCTTGATAACCCTGGTATGAGTGTCGTAGGAGTAGACGTGGAGTACCTGCTGCGTATCGCCAGCCAAGTCTGTGACGGTCAGCGATGATCACGATGATCCAGCCTCACGAGATACTAACTGGATAGAAGGGTTTCTAGCTCTTTGCTGAAGTTCTGAGCAATGCTCGTAGGGTCTTTGGCGGCAGTGGTAGTAGCCGACGTAGTAGCGTCAGTAGCAGCTGTGGCAGCCGTGGTTGCTGCCTTGGTGACGTTTGAGACGAGGGAGCTCATTGTTATTAAAATCGGGCTGCGGCTTGATAAGGATAATAGTAATTGAGATGCTGAAGTTTTGCACTTTGGTCTTCTTTGAATGAAAGGATCTGAGCATGCTGGGGCAGGGAAGGGGATTTATAGTAAGCATACGGCCTTGTTTTAGCAGTCGGTCATATCGACTTCGTGATACACAGTTCGGTCTCGAATGATGATTGGCTGTATATATGAAAACAGCACACCTGGTAAGTGCTCCATTCACATCAAATGAGGGGGTATTGGATGTAGTGTTTGCCCTATCATTGGCAATATGAGGTTGCATCAATCAGGTTTCCTGTGCATGATTTCCAATTCTAGTCACACCATGCGTAATAGTGTACAGTGGCAAATAGTAGTACATGACTTTTATTGTCAAGATCGCAGGGATGGGGCATGCTATGCTCCTCTCAAATCCCGATGACAGTTTTAGTGGCACCTTTGGGGCATAATCCATATCCCGAAGGGATTTATTCTGCTTTCCAGGATTGTCTTTCCAGTGCAACAGCATCAGTCGTGTCAACCTTGCAAGGGAAAAAGTATTCTAGTCTAAAGCTAGCTGGAACACACAAAGCTCCTCATCACCAATAAGCTTATTATTGAAACATTAATAAGATAGTCCGTCGAGGTTCACTCTCTAGAAGCTCTGCGGTTGTATTATCCGGTGGTGATCTTGAAGGGCAGATCCCAGACCCACCATCCGGGCGGACGGGCCGCTCCGCTTGCAACAACATAGCCAAAGGACATGGAAGATGCGGAACCATCCTGTAGAGGTATGAGCTCCGTGGATGTTTGCGGGATTATCACGATTGACACCCTGGCCCCTCTTTTTTCCCTAGCCATCCATCTGGCGATTTACTCGAGCAGGATCCATCTACTGTCAATTGGGATGGTGATCAGGGTACAAAGCGGGGAAATAACGCTACATCACATCTAGTGGAACTAAAGAGTGACGAATAGTATGGTCTAGGTCATGTTGGTGTCAGAAACATGACTAGGGATCAGATTGGGGGACCATGCATGCCCCCACGGCTAGGGCCGGGAGCGCAGTGCTAGTTTATCTTGACTGCAAATTCAAATCCCGAACCAAGCTATCTGTGTCCGCACCTTCTGTGCTGCGGGTTGTCGCTGCCTGACAGGACCATCAAGGGTGATGTGATGGACTTGAGGGACTTTGCAGGCAGAGAGCTTGCATAACACCTAGCTCCAAGCAATCACCGATATCTACGCATCTGGTCTGGTATTGGCCATGACATTACATAATGAAACTTTGATGGCCACACAATACGGCATGACCAAGTTCTAGATCGTCGGAGTAGATCCGTACTCATTATACTTTTTGCCAAGTACTAATCGATGGGCCTACTTCACGCTTGATATTACCGTTATTATCTTAGCCACTTGTACTATATGCACACCCAGCTGGATAAGGGAATCCTCTGCTACTACTTACGTGACCCCGGGACTTCATCTACACGAATGCCTCTGCGACTGTTACTCCATTTTCTCATCGGTTGTGACACCGCCCAATCACCACTTGTGCCCAGTGGACCTCGCCAGAATTCGGGGATGTCAAGATGAGACCATAAGTCCATGAATGGATGCATCCTGCACTATCTCGCTCGGTTGCCTCAATCCGGGGGTTGCTTTCAACGACGAGGCATCCAAAAAAGCAAAGACCACGAGCGATTATCGGAGCTGGATGCTCATTCGATATAAGAAAGAGGGGTATACAGCCATCCCAGCTGTTCACTCCCAATGCTGAGCTTTCTGAATTATTAACATGCTTTAGCCAGTCTGCTATACTTCCTAGTGCTATTGAAATCAGGATTCAAAAACCGAAGAAAGTCTCCTACTGTACAATTAGAGGTACTTGTCGATCCAATCACCCATTCATATCACACATTACATGTTGAGACATTTACTGCTGTCGGGTAGCTGTCAGCTGATCCTTCGCCTCTTCTTCCTGCATGGTCTCAGACCACCACCTCTTCCAACCAACGAACCACCCAACCCCTTGAGATCAAGATAGGTCAAATCCATGTCTTTGACCCTTCGTCTTGACATTAAATATATTTGCCTCTAAGTAAGATAGCTCGTCTGTATCAGGCTTTTGTAGTTCGGATATGACCGGTCGTCCCGCCCAATGCCACCTCCTCGTTGCTTATCCCCGTCCCATTATACCCTGTCTGAGTTTCATCTCCACTCATGTCATCTGAAAAGAGGGGTTTTCCTTTAACAACATAACAAAGCAAGGGGAAGGGAGGAGATGATAATGAAGCAAATGAACGCCTGTGCACGCGCATCTCGATATTTTTGCTCCCATAACCTATACCTTCCACAGATCTCTCATGGCAGGCGTACAGTAGCGTTAAAAATCCCGCAGGTAAGACTATACTCCAGCCTCCGCTCGCATCCGAGCACTATTGATGAATTCGCACCGGTCAAACAGCCTTTCCCATAACACTGCCTTCTCTGCTTCTGTAGATCCTCCTGCATCCGCGTCTTTGCTGACTCTGATCGCCCTCCACCCCATAGGACCCCCGAAAACCTGAATCGACAGCCGATCAGGAGAATCCTTGGAAAGTCCCTGTTCACTCATCCCCGAGAATGCAGCAGGCCATGTGTCACTCGGACTCGCATCATGCGCAAACCCAATCACCTGTCTGCTCACTCCCCGTGCCAACTCCATTTGTTCCAGGGAGTTATCAGCCCCACCCTCCAGATTAGCATTGTTCATGACATAGGGTATATCACTGAGATGAGCAACGCGCCACATTGCTACGCCCATCTTTTCGAATACTGGCGCGTATCTGGTCGCATTATGCTCGTAGAGCCATATTCTAGATGTGGTGGTCCACCCTTTCTGAGCGTACTGCCATGCAAAATCAAGCACTGGACAGGTAAACCAGATATCGCGATTCATCTGCGCGGCGCGGTAGTACTGGGGTGATATAGGGCCGTCGTAGCTTTCGCGGACCATATACGCGAAGTCTGTGACCGGATATAAATCTTGAAATCTTTCTTTTGTGGAAGGGGAGAGCTTCGACAACCATAATCCGAAGCTAGCAAGCACTTCATCGTCGGTGGAGGTTGTTGGTGGGGCATACCAGGCTCCATCGTTGGCCACCCACGAAGCAATGATAGGGATATCTTTGACGAATCTGCCGGCACGTAGGAGCTCAGAGGGTCGGGCGGGGAGAATGTCGCCGTCAATGGTCGGATAGAAGAAACCTTCTCCGAATGGGGGGCGAGCTGCACGTGACGCCGTAACGGAGAGATTTGTTAAAGTGTCGAAGGGGATACCTCGAAGACATTCAAGGGTCTCTGAGGATTCGGCGTCGTTGGTGGCAACGCAACCAACCTTACGCGCGATGTTTACGGTGTATTCGGATACCAAATTTGAGTCACTGTTGAAGTTGAGACCCGGGGCGCCAGACATCATGCTTTATATGTTAGATAACTGGAAGAAGGCAGATTTGCATTAGTGAACTTACATGGCTCGTTGGAACGGGACACCTTTGGAGCCATTGAAAGATGTCAAGTGCAAGCCGATGTCACTGGCCCCGACGCTCTGCCCGATGGCAGTTACTATAGATGCGTTAGCTGCCCGTGCCTATTTTATGATATGATTCAGTTGTTGTACCTCTGCTGGGGTCGCCCCCAAATGCTTCGATGTTGTCTCGAACCCCTGGTCATTGGTCAGCTAGGATTCGGTAGTGCATGAACGAGTCCACGTACATTCCAATGCAGCGCGCTGATCCCGCAGTCCGGCATTCGTCTGCTTCTTCTCAACCATGGCCCTACTGGTCGCAAATCCAAAGACTTGGGGCTGTCAATAACATCTACATGTGCGCACAGTGTATATGTCTTACATCCTAATCGGTAATTTATCCCGACATATATCAACGGCTTGCCCGCCGCCACGGCCCCCTGAAGCAGCCCTTCCGGGTTGTAAAGGATGTCAGAAGCAGAACCCAGAGCATGGCCACCTACGCAGCATCATCATCAGTCTCGATTTAAAAATCAGTAGAGTAGGAACATAGTTACCTCCATGCAACCACACCACAACAGGAAGTCTATCCTGTTCTTTGACACCGGTCGGGCGAGCAACCCTCAAGCTTAGACAATTCTCGCTGATATTTGACACTCTACTTGTGAAAGGCAGGATATCTCCTGTGCCCTGGGGGCACCACGCTCCAGGCTGGGATGCATCTATCACGGACCCTTTCGACGGGCGGACTGGAACAGGAGGAGCAAAGCGTCGGAGACCAGTTGGCTCCTCCGCAGAAGATGTTTTGGAAATGTTCTACACCATTCGACAGACTGCCAATATATTCTATGCCATTATGAGTGTCATAAACTCCTGGTGGTGAGACGAGTATTTTCGGAAATAATAGTCCGTAGTAATCATTGATATGTTCAATAAGAACATCAATAAATGGTGAGAGGTATATGGCGAAGAGTGCTATGGCCACCGTGAGTGCGCCTATGACGAAGCCACTTTTAGGAGTGGTCATGGCTAGCTTGGTGAGAAACAGACACTGCATCACCCAGACGAGGATGGAACTTGGACGAAGTGGTTGGATAACGTGTGTTGCCTCTTCGTTGAAGTGGTGCATAAGCGGGAGAGATGACGTGGGAGCTGGCGGAAGTGCCGTTAAGTCTAGGGGCTTGTGGCTGCGCCCGACCTGACAGGGAGGGTCATCCTGCTGAAGCGCTATATGATAGACTCAACATCCTCCTAATGGATTGGTAATAACACAATAGCAAGCATAGTTTGTAGTTCATGGTACTAGTTTCTAATGAACTTAGTGAGAGAAGTTGTATTTATCGAGTAAGTAGTAGTACTATATACGGTAGTGGATGGCGCGCATATTTGACATTCGAAATATATATCTGCAAGTGAAAAACCAAGTCACGCTACGTTTCATCTTCAAGGCATCAGGCAGTATAGAATTGAAAGATAGGTAGATGCTGGAACAGGGCAGAATTATATACGAATAAGTATAAAAAAAGTTCAATATCAGAGATCCGACGATCAATGCTTGGGGGTTGTTCGCGACGATCGGATTGGGAATCCGGCCCGATTGCCCTTTTACGGCGGGGACGGCATATTGTGGCAGATACTGACCGCCCATTTTGACAGAGAATGATGTTTATCGATAAATACGTACTCCGGAGCGGTTTATTGTCAGCATTCACTAGTTATACCCTTTCAGAATTAGATGTAGAGAATGACATCTTGAGGCCTGAAGAATCCTATTTATTCTTTGAGTATATAAGTGCAGGGCCCTCTTGCTTTGCTCTGACAGCTTCACGGTGGAACCTAGTTAACCATTCACGCATCAATCGTCATTGCTTTGGTCCAGTCTCATTTGAGATACATTCAGTATCTCCCTCGAGTGCCAAGTAACAAACGCTCTTAGCGATAGCGCCGAAACACGAAAATAAGCGCATAACCCTTGGGTGAACGGCGTTCTAAATTCCTGGAGGATGCAAAGCTGTCATGGCGACTGTACTGGAAGCAAATATGCTCTATCCGATCCTTGCTGTTCAGTACAGCATTCTCCCCTTGTGCTTTACCTCGACATTTCTCGTCTCAGACTTTGATTAGATCTGCGATCTGTTTGCTAGCGCTGATAGCCACTCACGTACATGGAATCTCATAGCTTACCGCTAACGAATTCTTCTCTTCCCAAGGGGATGATATGGATCATAGCAACACAACATCACGGGACCTGTGAAACGAGACCCCAGCCAAGGAACACGCTTGCAACGTCAACCTCCCACCACATTATCTTGTTCTACCCAACACGCTCCTGTGTCAAACAAAGCAACTCCCAGAGACTCTCCCGGCCACAGCCCCTCCAGCCATCTCTCAATGCAACAGTCATTTAGAAAGCTATACGCAGTCTGTCAGACAAGCCCCTATCCCGCCGTCACCGGACACGCCAAGGTAGCTTGACTGGAAGATGACTTGCAGGAGAGAAGCTGGTAAGTGGTCGTGACAGTCTGTGCTGCACACCACGGAGAGACATTACCAATGATCATTCGGAGCCTGACGGTCGACCCCGTGATGTTGGACGGATTCCAAATGTCGCAAATGCAGGGGAGGTGCGTCTCACGTCTCTGCATCCATGGGCTCCAGCACTTTGGGCCCCCCATAGTGGACAGCATGACATCGCTTGGCCTTGCACATACCTAGCTTGTTATCCGGACCTCAACCGGGCGGCGCTGATATAGATTCCCCGGACCCGGTGTGGTTTACGACGGATTGTGATTATCTCCTAACCCGCTGGTATCTGAATCATCTCATCAGCCAGAATATTAACGATTGAATATTCTGGTATGAGTGTATCAGAAGGCCTTCTAAGCATGTGCTACTTGTATGGCGCTTCAGTGGAACCGATACCGTCTGGGACCTTATGAGTGGCAGAAGGCATTTGTTGCAAAGCTTTCGGATATATGTCCCTTTCGACGATGTCAAGAACTGTTGGACCACTAATATAGCTGCATGCACAGGTTAACCAGAGGTTATTTTTGTGCCCAAACGCCGTGTAACACTGGGTAACAATACACTCCTTTCAGTCACCCACATATGCCCGCTTCCTACAGTAGGGTTGTAAATAACCCTCACATTCCTGTCATTCGCTAGGGCAGGATCTACCTGATATAGAAGCTGCACAACCCCAGATTCTATCGCGTGAAGATGCCAAGTATTGATGGGTTACATTGGCTGGCGAATAGTCTGTCCACCATCCCCCGCCTGTACAAGGCTCTTTGAGTGACCCTTTTCTATGAAGGCTTCTTGCAGTGTAGAGCCGCTATTTAGAAGCCGGAAATGGGTCTTCCTACTATGTATTATGTTATAAGAGTTAGTACATCGAATATAGCGCCCAGCAAACAGAACAGCCCGTAGAGAAGCTAAGGGACAGCTGGTCAAGCTGCCCCCAAAACGAAATGTGTCCGTAATATCATCCCTGCATGCCATCTGTATTCTGTGCATGCATGATGCCTTCCTCACGGGGCATATCCCAGTAGTCCGAAGACGCAATGTGACCATCTGACTGAGTTTTAAATATACTGACCAAGTGCCTTCTGACCAGGTCCCCACTTGATGACAATCAACAAAAGGTAAATGTGACTGAAACTGTGGCCTAGACAACAGGACTTAGACTTTGTTGTGAGACTATAAAGGATCTATCCATTGCACTGCTGAACCTAAGCATTCGAGTCTAACATTGACAATTCTCCTCTTTCGGCAGCCACTCGCTCAACATGGCTTTCCTCAAACGCATTCTCCCGCTGCTCGCCCTGCTTTTGCCTGCAGTATTCAGTGCCACAGAGCAGGTCCCTCATCCGACCATCCAGACCATCCCGGGAAAGTACATCGTTACTTTCAAGGCCGGCATTGACAACGCGAAAATTGAGTCCCATTCCGCATGGGTAACGGAGCTCCACAGACGCACCATAGAAGGCCGCAGTACACCCTACGACGACCTTCCCGCCGGCATCGAAAGAACATACAAAATTGCCAATTTTGCTGGGTACGCGGGGTCTTTTGATGAAAAGACTATTGAGGAGATCCGCAAACATGACCATGTTTGAGCCTAACTGTCCGAGGCCGTGAACCCCAAACTAATTAGCGTACAGGTGGCTTACGTGGAACAAGATCAGGTATGGTACCTCGATACGCTAGTTACCGAAAGACGAGCTCCTTGGGGACTGGGTAGTATCTCGCACCGGGGTGCGTCTAGCACCGATTACATCTATGATGACAGCGCTGGCGAGGGTACCTATGCCTATGTAGTGGATACCGGCATCTTGGCTACACATAATGAGTTTGGTGGTCGTGCTAGCCTAGCATACAATGCTGCAGGGGGTGAACACGTTGATGGTGTTGGACACGGCACACATGTAGCAGGGACCATTGGCGGCAAAACATACGGTGTTTCGAAAAACGCTCACCTACTCTCCGTGAAGGTGTTTGTGGGTGAATCAAGCTCGACATCGGTCATTCTGGATGGCTTCAATTGGGCAGCCAATGATATTGTGAGCAAGAATCGGACCAGCAAGGCAGCGATCAATATGAGTCTTGGTAATGTGGCCCTCCCTGGTAGCTGAATGTTGCTAACCATGAGGTAGGTGGAGGATACTCCTATGCTTTCAATAATGCAGTTGAGAATGCTTTTGACGAGGGTGTACTCTCTTGTGTTGCCGCTGGAAATGAGAATGTACGCTCTGTTAGACTGCCCAACATTCGGAGAAAGTTTCACTAATGCCTTGCAGAGAGATGCAGCACGGACTAGCCCGGCTTCTGCACCCGATGCTGTCACTGTTGCCGCTATTAGCAGAAGCAATGCCCGTGCCTCATTTTCAAACTATGGGTCCGTAGTTGACATTTTTGCTCCTGGAGAGCAAGTCCTTTCTGCGTGGATCGGTTCCAACTCGGCTACCAACACCATATCCGGTACGTCCATGGCCACGCCTCATGTGACAGGTTTGGTCATTTATTTGATGGGCTTGCGGAACCTGGCTACCCCTGCGGCCGCAACGGCAGAGCTCAAGAGACTGGCTACGCGGAATGCTGTCACAAATGTTGCCGGTAGCCCCAATCTACTGGCCTACAATGGAAATAGCGGCGTGTCAAACGGGGGTGATAATGATGGTAATGAGGACTAGGTGCGTGATAGGAGCAGATATGGTTTAGAATAGTGGGTCAGGAAGTAGACTAGTTTTATATGCGAAATAAAATGTGTCTGGAAATGCCTAGCTCAATCTTGTAATATCCGCAATTCGACTTTTGCCGACACCACAAAGAGGTTGTGCATGAGGCTTTACCCAGCCAACCTCCCGATGCTGAACCAAGCTCATCGATTGGATATGTGAAAGTTTGACACATGCGAAAAGCCGCTGCCCTTTACCTCCCGACGTGGTACCGGACCGAAGGCAGACACAGACCACGGAGTGCTATACCGCACAGACGACCTGTACTTCCAACTGAGAAAAGCAATTTCACAGACCGCTGCAGCATCGTCAGTATGATAGGCTTCTACCCATTGACCATCACTGGCGACATCCCGACTGAATCTAGATCAAGGACATCAACCGCTTCCCCAGACAGGTCAGGCCTAACCCCATAATGAGCCGGTGACTGTGTAACCCAGTCATAATTCGTTTGTTTTTAGTCTCCTTTGTTTGCTAGTTAATGTGTACTACTCTAGAGCTTGTGCTCCTGGGAGCTAACATTGAAGACAGACTTTTGTATATAGCTGCATCCCAAGTCCGGCTGTATAGGGATCAGTATGCTATTGGTCTTTCCAAATTCTCACAATGAAAACCGTCTCCCGGGTTATCACGGCCCCTGTGGAGAGCGAAAAGGAAACGCTTCTGGCGCTGCTGCCCCAGTATGGCCTTAAGCTTGCCCCGGACGGGGTCCATATACAGTGGGCTCTGGGAAATTGTCGACACCCGCGAAACTGGAGCTTGCGACGCAAGGTCTATGATACTACGCTTATTATTTTCCTGGAATTCTTCACGTATGAGGCCCTCTGGTTTTGATTACACCGAGGCTAATTATTCCAGAACTGCTATCAGCACTGCCGGCGTGGGTAATCAATCTATCATAATTGATGTACATTTGCTGAACATATAGTCAACTGCGGCCAACAATGCTGTGCACGACTTCAATATTTCAAGAACTCTGTCAATTTTTCTCTTCGTTTCCATGTTAGTACTCACCTACTTTCTCCAGTACAACCAGGCTAACTTCTCAGATATCTTATCGGCCAAGCCATTGGGGGTGTCGTATTCCCCCCATACTCTGAAGCATTTGGTCGCAAAAAGCTCTATGTGGCAAGCTCAGCCCTCTACGGCCTATCATGCATCTTGATAGCATCCGTGCCATCTTTGATAGGAGTAGCTATTGGCCGATGTCTCTGTGGCTTTCTGTCTGCCATTCCCACGACTGTTGTAGTGGGTAGCATCGAAGACACCTTCAACTCTCGCGAGCGAGTCTGGGTCATCTGCATTTGGACCATGTTCGCCAACCTGGGACTCGTTGTAGGTCCCATTCTCAGTACCTTTGTTGTGGCCTACACCCACTGGTACACACCCACCTTTCCCCAGTATATGTCAATGTTGTGACTAACACCCCATCAGGAGATGGCTATTCTACATCGCGGCCATGGTAACCGGAATCCTGACCCTGCTACTACTCACTTTGAAGGAATCGCGCCCCTCTCTCCTCCTCGCCCGTGAAGTCGGTACTCTCCGCAAAGTCACCAAAATCGACACCCTGGAAGGCCTCAACCCCGACAAAGCTCCCGACATGCGCAGCTTCGTCCGCATCGCGCTCTTCCGCCCTATCCGGCTCCTCTTCACCGAACTTATCGTCTCCACCGTCTCTATTATCAGCGCCGTCGCCATCGCCCTAGTCTACCTCTTCACCGAAGCCCTACCGCCCATCTACGAATCCTTCGGCTTCACCTCAAAGCAAGCCTGCCTCCCCTTCATCGCCATTGGCTTAGGTCTCACCCTCGGCCTCCTCACCCGCTGTCTCGACCTCCACATCATTGCCCACCACCGAGCTCAGGGCCGACCACTCCTCCCAGAAGACAAACTGACCGGATTCTGGATCGGTGCACCAATTCTCGCTGCGGCATTGTGGCTTTTCGCTTGGACTATCCCGCCAGCTGTCACGAATCTCCCTTGGCTTGTGTCGGTCGCAGCTCTTGTGCTGGCTGGGTATAGTCTCAATGAGATGGACTACGTGCTGGGCGGGTATCTGACGGATAGTTACCTCAGCTATGCGGCGAGTGGTCTGGCTGCATTGAGTCTGGTGAGGGCGCTATTGTCTGCTGCGTTACCGCTGATCTCGGAGCCTATGTTGGATCGCCTCGGGGCCAATTTTAGTGTTTCGGTGTTGGCGGCGGTTGCAACGGTGTTTTGTGTCGTGCCGCCGTTGTTTTCGAGGTACGGGAGGGGGATTAGAGCTAGAAGTGCGTTTGCGAGGTTTAGTTTGACTGTGTATCGTGAGTATAGCGTTGATGAGGAGGGATATTAGAGTAACAGGGATTTGAGATGTGAATGAGTGGTGATGGAGTGAGGGGACAAAAGTCTTGCTTGATTGATGGAAGATTGACAATTTTACGATTTCATCAGTACTGCCATTTGCTATTTGTAAGTATGTCTGTCACCGGGCTGGACAGATACAACACATTGTTTTCAGTCTAGTGCCTAGTGCGTCGACATATCATATATTAAGTTAGGGCTAAGTTCACGAGGTGGATATAGCATCGGAAATGAGACGACAGGATGCACAGATGGCTGGAAGGAAAAAACAATCGTGGCAATTATTCCCAGATTAACTGTCAGTCTGAGCAACTTCGTTATCCTGTGTGGCTTGCAGTGAGGACAGTTATCATCCCAGTTTCAACCTCTGTAGTAGTAAAATCAATGGGAAAGGGGTCCATCCGATCCACCATCCAAGGTACCCCGGGTACACAACTACCTATCTAGGAATTTAGATATCCGAATCTAAACTTGGATTCAATCCCGGCGTTAGCTATTCATCCTTCCGTCTATTCTTATCTAAATGCCAGAACTGTGGCTCGGATTTCACGAATCAGAAACTGAAAATTAGTCCGGTCTAACCTCCATCTCGGATCCTCTCAGTCAGGCGCCGCAAATCAAGACTTTCCTTATTTAGACTTGGCAATAATAAGCACTAACATACTCTTACGCTATACCCTTTTCTGATCCAACTCAGATAATCTGATTGGCCAGCTCGCTAATGACATCATAGGGCTAGAGGCTAGACTGTATCGGGAGTAGTTGGACGTTCTGGCTCAGAAGGAATGTTCGGAGATACTTTAGTAGAGACTGTGATGCTTGAGGTGGTAGAGATATAAATACTACTGGGTTAGGGGGGAGACTATGAACGTGAAAAAAAGAGTCAAAAGTTCAATCCTTCTTTTTCTGCTTTTTTGTCGCTCTCTACATTCAGAATTGCATTCTGTCGCTCTTTATATCACATCATACTCTCTTTTTTTGCATTTACCTCTCATAATAACTACCAGCGTGCTTTCAATTTCTATCTCTCAGTTGGGACAATCGACTCATTAATTGACGCACTCTGCCCAACTCATAATCAAAGTAAGACAGACCAAACATATATTCTCACATGATCTAATTGTTTCCCGCTGCAGCACCGCCACCGACACTCTTTTACTGTACCGAAGTACCACGCAACAAAAAACCAAATTCAATTATCGATCATGGCATACATTGGCGACGCGGCGGTCATCTTTTTTGTCATTCTCGGCTGTGTAATGCTGACTCTATCCGGCTACTCCACTCACTACCTCATGACCAATGGGTTTTACGGCTTAGAGCGGGACTTTGATCCCACCGCAGAGCAGAGAGTGTATATGCGGCAGCTGAGACTAAGGGACCTGCATTGGATGGCGAGGGATAACAGGGTTAAAACCGAGGACAGTCAGTCGGCTGTTTAAGGATACCATCTATATCATCATCGGAGTTATGGGAGTGTGGGCTGTGCTTTGGAGCATGGGATGGCGTCTAGGGTCGTTATTGAGATCATGTGTGTGATAGAACTTCTTCAGGTTCTCCGTTGTCTATACCTGGTTCGTTTCGTTGTACATGTGTCCGTTTAGACTATATTACTTGCCATAGAGATTCTAAAGCATACAATGCCATAAAGATAATATTTTCTCTTACGTATTAGCGAGCAGTCCCAACCATCAAACTGCCGATCCGTCAGCCCCAATACCCGCAAAAGCTCATCACGAATCAGCTCCGGGGCCATATAATGCACATTATGCGTCATGGCTTTCCTCTGCGGGTAGACAAACCGACTCTGACTCGACAATCCAAGATGAGCCCTCTGAATCTCCTCATCAATTCTTTCAATAGTCTCTAGCCGCGCAGAAAGATTTTTCCTCACCTCCACAGGATTATACAGATTTACAATCCCAAACCCCAAAACTTTGAAAATCCACCGATCGAATTCCAAACACCACGCTCAATCGTTCATCACCCAGCGCTTGAAACCCAAGCGGCAATCCAGCATTAACCTCTCCCATACTATTTGCTACAAACTTCTCCATACGAAACATATTCATTACTTTTCTCATTCTCTCTAATCCTCTCATACTTCTCTGCTGAGAATACATGATTTATATCTAACCTTACAACTACAACAATCACCACCCCACCCAACAAACTAAACCATCCCCGCTGTGGCGGATTAGGTTCTCTCCAAGAATCAACGATCACCATCCCCGCCAATTTCGACTTGGTATGCATGCGAAAATCCCGGAACAAGATACCGCCGTATGACTGCCCAACTAGTACATAGGGTGGCTTGGTCCCTGCTACCTCCATTATTCGAGACAGTTCATACACGCGGTTCTGGGCTGTAGGTTCGCGCGGAGACACATCGCTTAGGCCGTATCCTGCGCGGTCCTAGGTATATACACAGGCGTGTTCGGCGATAAGGCGTTGCACTACGACTCAGACGTTGTTGATTGTTTGTCGTGCGGGGCCAGAGGCGGAGAGGTACATGTGAACGCCATCTATGGTGATGTGACCGGAATGGGTGCCGGACAGCCACAGGGATGGTGAGGATAAGGTTGTGATGAAGTGATGGATAGGCCAGGGTTGGAGGTCGTGAGAGCTAGTAGGGAAATGATGACTACGTGGATGGGAGTCTGTGGGAGGACTTGAGATGGTGTGTGATAGAATTGTGTAGTGTAGATAGGGATGTTGGTTGCGATTGGTCTTAGGAGGAGTCTAGCGCTGACCATGTATCAACGGGTGCGGTGTTCTGTGGTTAAGTGCCAAACTAGGGTGGGAGTTCATGCCTAGGGCTGATCCACTCGGAATTTGAACTGGGCTGCGAGAGCCACTAGCCTCAAGACGGCTCCTATTTGATTTGTTGCAGTCGGACCCTCAATGTCCTGCTTCTTTAGCTTTTCGGCGCAACTTGTACATAGCACATACATTGGAGGTTTCCCCACAAAGAAAGTCTGTTTGCTAATTGTTAAGCCACTCTTATTACCTTGGTGTCCGTCCATCTAAACTGTCTGCTGACTCACAGCCCGGACTCATTTAGAACTGACTTTACAGGGATTGATGGGGTTGGATAGTCAATCTTCGTATATACACACGCATACGCAGAAAGTTAACGTTTAGGGAGTCTGCTTGTTTCGATACCAGAATACTTCGATAAATTAGACTGGTTAATGTCGTGCATTGGTGGAGTTACACTGGTGGCCGACCATGTACCGCTGGGCTGAACTGTGTCCAAAACAGGGAAACAAGATGAAAAAGAAAAACCTTCAAGCGTCTTGACCCTGCAACACGACTTCTAAACCCAACTGACTTCCAACCCGCTGATATGCGCTCTAGCGCCACCCCGTGACCTAGCAGGGCGACTGATGCAGTGCGTAGCTGCGAGCTGAAACTGAAGCTGAACGTGACTGCAGGAATCTGGGTCCCTGGGAGATGCAGATCGTAGATCAGGTACCATTGCGGTAAATGATCTACAGTGATCAATATATTTCTTATTTTGCAATATGACCAACTAGCAAATAACACAGCTGCGGTATGCACAATCATGCAAGTAGTTGATCATATGAGTGCGATTAGATTAACTAGACGCAATAATCAATATTATCAGAATCTGAGAGGCGATTAATTGCCGACACGAGATTTGGATGACCTGGCCACGCCACCTTTGCTAGATCTAACTGTTTTCAAGGCATCCTGATAAAAACGATTTATCCGACCTTGTCGCTTTCTGTGGTGTTTCGGCAGCCAAAAATCATGTCTTCCAAGTCAGAGGTCGCGATAGGAATCAGTCATGGCGGGACTGAACAGTCCCATGCTCATAAAGGCCAAGGAACAAGCACAGATCCCTTCATCGTGGAGTTCAAAAGAGATGATCCAGAGAACCCTATGAATTGGTCGGCCTCGAGAAAATGGTCCATCGCTTTCATTGTGACCTCTTCAGTGTTTGCCGTTACGTTCACGTCCTCCGCGTATTCCGACTCCAGCGATGAAATAATTAGAGATTACAATGTCAGCACGGAGGTCTTTTCTGTGGGGATAAGCCTCTTTATATTGGGATTTGCTGTCGGGCCGGCAGTATGGGCACCTCTGGTGAGTGTTTGTCATAGATGCATATCACATAGAATAACAAGCTGATAATACTTCTCAGTAAGCTTCCCTCATTAGTCATGTACCTACCCTGTATTGACAATTCTTCAAATATTAGATCAGAACTCTACGGCAGGAAGATCTTCTGGATAATCTCCCACATCGGCATGGTGGCGTTTATCGGAGGCACTGCCGGAAGCCGCAACATAACCACCCTACTTGTCCTACGATTCTTCAGCGGCACCTTTGGAGGATCACCATTAGTCAACGCAGGGGGCGCTATCGCAGATATCTTCCCCCCAGTGCAGCGAGGGCTAGCGATGATAATTTACTCCTTCGCACCCTTACTAGGGCCGCTCATCGGCCCCATTATTAGCGGATTCATATCTGAGAACGTGGGCTGGCGATGGGTGCAGGGGATGTGCTGTATCTTCGTAGGTGTGATCGGCATCATCGGCACCATTTTCGTCCCAGAAACATACGGCCCAGTACTGCTACTCCAAAAGGCGAAGCGTCTAACCAAATCCACCGGGAAAGTCCACGTTAGTATCCTCGAGCGTGACCAGGGCAAGAAGAAGCCCTCCGAAGTCTTCCAAAGAGCCTTAATCCGACCATGGGTCCTCCTTATGCATGAACCAATCGTGACCGTCGCTTCCATCTACATAGCCTTAGGTTACGGAACGACCTACATGTTCATGGGCGCCATGCCAATCGTATACAACGAAGACCGTGGCTGGTCTGAAGGGATTGGCGGTCTTGCATTCCTAGGCCTTGCAATAGGAGAGATCCTAGGACTAGTGTACGCTGGCTACGACTACCACAGACGATACATGAAACTATACAATACCGGCAAGGCAACGCCGGAATCCCGCCTCCCCACAGCCATTGTGGGTTCTATCGCCTTGCCGATCGGTATCTTCGGCTTTGCGTGGACTAATTTTCCGAGCATTCATTGGTCCGCGAGCATCATTCTCTCGGCGCCGTTTGGCTTCGGGTGCATCCTCACTAGCTTGTCGATCACGAATTATCTTGTCGATTCGTATACTATCTATGCGGCAACTGCGCTGGCGGCTCTGGCTATTGTTCGGTCGACCGGTGGAGCGGTGTTTCCCTTGTTCACGAATCAGATGTACCATAATCTGGGGATTCATTGGGCTTCTTGTGTGCCAGGGTTTCTGACCGTGGCTTGTATCCCGTTTCCTATTGTCATGTATCGCTATGGTGAGGTGCTGAGGATGAAGTGCAAGTATACATTTGAGGCGGCGGAGTTGATGCGGAGGATGCAGAAACAGCAAGACTTTGGTCAGGTTGAGAGTGGGGAGAGAGTTGATGAGGCGGAGTCTGCTTGAGACGAAGAGTCGTGGAAATGATGTATATAGATGGTGTCATAGATGTTGTCCACTAAAAGAAAATAAACCAACCCAATTTCAATGCCGTATGTTGTAAAGGCAATGCAGCCTTTATCAGGCAGTAGTTTGACTCATCCCCCGTGCGTTAACTATTCTTTTGCCTTGATTGTGCTTTACTGCAAGATATTCTCCTTGGTTCTTTCGGCATCAGCAACGCTTTATTGGGCTTTAATTTTGAGCTTATCTGGAGATTTTCAGTCAGTAAAAAAAAAATCAAACTTCGAAGGCCATATCAGTTAGTAATATTCACAACATTTGCACGGATGCTATGCCGTATGCAAGTCAGATGGGCAAGATAGTCCACTTATGTGACGGAGAATTCATGGTGTAGAACACTCTCAGCTATCTGGATCTTCCTTCAGCTTCAACTACCAATCAATGTCCTTCACAGCCAATTTTAACACGCTAGAAATCGCCTAGAATTCCTTTAAAATTTATAGGACCTTGACAACCAAAACAAGAGTGGGTACGCCTACAAACGGAAAATGTTCGCCCGATAACTCCGAAATATGTTATATCCGAGCCCACCGAAAACAGCCAGGAGGCATGCAAAGGGGGCTCGGCATTTGCAGCAAGACCACTAAAAGTCGTGCCAAACTCCCCACTTATCACTACACCCAGCACTCACCCAGCACCATTCCGGCCAAACCCATCCACCCTTTAAACAACCCCCCTACCATCGGACCCTCCGTTCGGACTATCCGACGCCACCCCCGTGCATATCGGAGAAAATCTACCGGACAGCATGCCGAAACCCCGAAGCGGCGAATCAGAGAGAAGAAAAAAAAAGGTGTAGGAATTTCGTCACCCCCTCGAAACAACACCAAATGGGAGAAAATATCTGAAGCCGAGAAGGAGAATAAGGGTGCGTTGCAGCCTTAGCATCTCAGCCTTTATCTCAGCCCAGAAATGACTGTCGTTCCACCACCGCCGCTACCAGCATCATCTCGACCAGCAGATGCTGAAAAGGGCAAGGTCGAACATGCAGGCGGCGGCCCCGATCCTAACCTAGTGAAATGGGAGGAAAACGACCCCGAGAACCCACATAACTTTTCGACGGCGTACAAATGTTGGATCACGTTTCAGCTAGGATTATTGGCGTTGAGCGCCAGTCTAGGATCGAGTATTATCTCTCCGGCGGAGACCGAGCTCAAGGCTTATTTGAACATTGGGACGGAAGTTAGTATTCTTCCGGTGTCCCTTTATATGTATGTAATATATCCCAATCATTGAATCGAATCCCGGTATAAGCTTCCTTCCAACAGCTACTAACGAGCATAACAGTCTTGGCTTCGCCTTCGGTCCTCTATGCTGGGCACCCATTTCCGAACTCTTCGGCCGGCGGTGGTCGATGCTGCCGGCGGTATTCGTCCTCGGACTATTCAGCATCGGCACCGCAACCAGCAAAAACACAGCTTCAGTTCTCATCACCCGGTACTTCGCGGGCCTATTCGGCTCCGCACCAGTTAGTAATGTCTCCGCTGCACTCGGTGACATCTTCCACATGAAGGCGCGCGGCATCGCCAGCACCTCGTACGCCATTTGCGTCGTCGGCGGCCCAACCATGGGGCCTATAATTGGCGCCGCGCTTGTCTCGAACCCTCACTTAGGGTGGCGCTGGACTGAGTACATTGAGGCTATCATCGTGTTCTTCATCTTCGGCATCACTTTCTTCTGTCTGCCGGAGGTATACGGCCCCGTGCTGCTACACCGCAAGGCAGAGCGTATGCGCAAGGAGACCGGGAATGAGGACCTATACCACCCGCACGAACACATCAAGGTGGACGTGCATAGTATCGTCACGAAGCATTTCTCGCGTCCGCTGGTCATGCTTGTCACTGAGCCGATGGTCACAGTGATCGCGCTGTATGCGTCGTTTACGTATGCGTTGCTGTATCTCACCCTTGAGGTATTTCCGATTGTTTTTGATGATATCCGCCAATGGAAGCCCGTTGTTGCTACGCTGCCATTCATCGGTCTGTTCGTCGGTGTTCTGCTCTCGTCGGCGTTCATCATCTTCATCGGCCAGCCATACTACATCCGCAAGTGGGAGGAAGGTGGCGGCAAGCCTGTCCCCGAGGCGCGTCTGATGCCCATGGCTGTTGGCGGGTTCTTGTTCGCCGGTGGTCTGTTCTGGTTTGGGTGGACGGCTGAGCCGAAGTATTCGTGGGGATTGCCGGTTGTGGCGGCAATGGTGTTTGGATGTGGGTTTTGTATTATCTTTGGCCAGTGTATAAATTTCCTGGTTGATACGTACGGGCCCTATGCGGCGTCGGCGACGGCTTCGAATACTTTCCTGCGGAGTGTGTTGGCCGCGGCGTTTCCACTGTTCTCGCAGCCCATGTTTCGCAATTTGGGGGTTGGGCCGGCAATGTCCATTTTGGGGGGTGTTGCGGCGGCGGCCATTCCGGTGCCGTTTTTGTTTATGATTTATGGGGTTAGGTTGAGGAAGATGTCGAGGTTTGCGCCGTTTAAGGGGTAGTGGATGATAGGAGTGAGTGTGTATTATAGAGTATAGATCTAATAAAATTAGATATAGAGAGATATAATATTGAAAAGGATGTGTTGATGATAATCAAGGGTGTTGTAAAGTAAAGGTGTTCCCCATATATGGCATGTCCCAGAACAGGTCACCCAGGATCGATGTATCTAGATCAAAAGGCTGCAATGAATCAGACAATTCATCATTTAGTGGCAAGCCGGTCCCATCATTATCCAAGGGAGCAATCCTTTCCACCAGCACGCCGCACTTTGACAGACAATCGTCACCCAGATCCCATCCAGTAAGCTGCCGATGTGACTGCAGTGTAGCGATCATTTCTTTAGCCAACTCCAAGGGTGGATTTTTGCCGCGTTCGACAGAGTGCGATCTAACTCTGCGGAGCCCACTCCGCAGAAGAAATGTTGTCGCAGATGTTAGCGAGTACGCCTGCACCGGGATCCAAAACCCACGTAGCTAATGCTCGTCTAGCTCCCTTACGAGATGCACTATCTCTTCCGCTACACGCTCGACTTGCGTGAACGAAACAGAGGAAGAGGTGCTGTCATTCATATTATCAATATTAGAAGTCTCGGTCTGATCGTCGTCCAGGTCGAGTGCGATTCGTCGGAGCAGAAGCTTCACGGATAAGTATGCCAGGCGCAGGTTTGCCGCGCCAGGGGTGATCAAGTCGGTTCCGCGGTGGATAATATGGCGGGTCTTGGTGTCGAGGGAATCTTCCCAGTTGGTGAGGAGGTGTGAAAGGGAACTGATTGTCTTCCTCACGAGACTGGAGACGTGATAGATATATTCTAGGTATTGACCCAGCACTTCGGTTAGTGTCGTGAAAGCAATGAATATTGAGGCTGCAGCTTCATGAGATGGCATTCCGGGAGAAGAGAGGACATAGTCCATGGTTGGAAATGGGACGTCGTATTGGGTGCGATGAATCTGGAGCGGTGTTCCGTAGGCGAGGCTGCACCTAGTAAATGTTAGCGTGGAAGAGAGAAGTAGAAAAGCGGTATATCCTACCATCGATCGTGAATCACGACCAACCACCAGACGCGGATGCGGAATCCCTTCTCGAGGGCAGAGATATTCCACTGGGAGGGATCTCGATTCAAACCCAAGGCATTAGATAGGGCTACCGCTGTCCCTACCATACCCCCATTGCCAAAGATCGAGGTGCTTGGTCTGCCGCAGACATTCAGCAGCATCGCCAGTACAGTTGAAATACCAGGACACAGAAACAACTCGGAATGAAGAGCCTCGTTAGCTTGGTTCCAGATATAGCGGATGTCGGGTGTGCGAGTTGAACGCAGTTGTGGCGAATTGTCCCAGTATATTAGCGAGTTGGCATATAGATTGCAGAGGAGAGCTGGGGATATTTCTTCTTTGCGAGTGCAGTAAGCATTCATGAACGACGCCTCGTCAAACACAGGGAAGCATATATTTGCGCATTCGAAGAACCTGGAGGCACAACACTCAGTAAGTAGAAATCTCATGTCAATGATCATTTGCGATGACTTACAGTCCCACAACATCCTTCGTCGCGGGCTCGAGGTATTTTTCGATGAGCTCGCATTTTATGGACGGGAGAGATTGATTTGAGTACACCCCTAACGGA
This sequence comes from Aspergillus eucalypticola CBS 122712, assembly GCF_003184535.1. Classification (NCBI taxonomy): domain Eukaryota; kingdom Fungi; phylum Ascomycota; class Eurotiomycetes; order Eurotiales; family Aspergillaceae; genus Aspergillus; species Aspergillus eucalypticola. The sequence goes on along the minus strand of NW_020290284.1, from coordinate 743,846 downwards.
CGCCTTGGAATGGTATTGAACAGTACCTGCTGCATGAGTCGACTGGATTTTGAACTAGTGTGCATCAAGCCTGGTCTTCGATTATCCGGAACTGTGAACAGATATCCTTCCAATATACTACTGTCATCGGCAACAACTGGACTGACGACATGGGAGCTGTCGTCTCCAGTATCACCAACCACATCCATGAGACTTTCAATCCTGCCATATGAATATGCTGTGGGAATATGGGTTGGGTGGTGATGTCTCGTCAGTTGTGGTGTGTCCGAACGTTGGCTGGTCCTGGGTGACGGGAGTACGACCTGAGGGGTGGAAGGTCGTTCAACTCGGGCTGTCTTGGGTGCAATCCGCTGCAGGTTGGCGGTTCGCTTCCTTTGCGCAGGCTTGTCAGCTGAAGGAAAGAGGCACTCGGTTGCATGAGCCAGACACATCATGCATGTCGCCGAAGAGTCTCTGGTGCGGCATCGCGACTTGCGTTTTCGGCAAGGCAAACATGCGGGATGCGCATGAGACCGATAGGGTCTGCCTGAGCTGCTACCATTCTCCTTCATTTTCTTAAGTATGATCAGAATGCCTTCTACTGGATATTTGATCCGTGGATTCAAAGAACAAGGAGGGAGTGTCTCCGATAAAGCGAAGTATTTCGTGGCCGCGGGGAACCTTCGCCCGCGGGCAACTCAGCCAATTAGAGTAGTTAGATAGCAGAACCCTATACCCGCGGCCACTCTGAGGGGAACTAGTACTTATAGCCAAGGAGGCCTGGATTAACATGGAAAACAGGTTCAGATTGAGGAACATAATTATTGATATTATTATCGAAGGAAAAGCACTCGCTATCGAACAATATGACAAGCCCCAATACCACCGCCGCCTTCTTCGCCAAAGCCAACAAGTACCTCATATCCACAGGAGTCCCTATCTCTCCAGTCATCATCACCGAAGCCAAAGGCACCTGGTTATATGACACCAACAACCGTCGCGTCCTCGACTTTACGTCAGGCCAGATGAGCTCACTGCTCGGTCATTCCCATCCTGAGATCGTCACCACAATCCAGGAATACGCCGCCAAGCTAGACCACCTCCTCAGCAACATGATCACCCACCCAGTAGTGGACCTAGCTGAGCGTCTCGCCCGATTCCTCCCTCCGCCCCTCGAAAAGTCCTTCTTCCTAAACACCGGCTCCGAGTCTATTGAAGCTGCCATTAAAATGGCCAAAGCGTACACTGGAAAATTCGAAGTTGTCGCCTTCAGCGCTAGTTACCACGGCCTTACCCAGGGCTCAGGATCAGCCACGTATTCCACGGGCAGGAAATGCGGTAGTCCATGCATGCCAGGCCAGCTTGCCTTTCCCGCTCCGTATGCATACCGCTCGCCTTTTCGCAAGGCGGACGGGACGTATGATTGGGAGACGGAGCTGATGTTTGGTTGGTCCATGATTGATCGGCAGAGTGTGGGGTCGCTGGCTGCGTTTGTCATGGAGCCTATTTTGTCGACTGGGGGGATTTTGGAGCTCCCCGATGCATATTTGCAACGCATGGCGATTGAGTGCAAGAAGCGCGGCATGTTGCTAATCATGGACGAGGCGCAGACAGGAGTCGGTCGCACTGGCCACATGTTTGCATTCGAGCAGGCTGGAATAGTCCCGGATATTCTAGCTTTGTCAAAGACTCTGGGATGTGGGCTTCCTTTGGCATCGGTAAGTACGACGGCTGAGATTGCTCAGGAGTGCGCGGATGCTGGGTTTCTTTGGTTGACGACACACTTAAATGATCCCCTTACTGCGGCGGTGGGAAATAAGGTGTTAGAGATTGTGGAGCGAGAGGATATCTGCCGGAGAGCGAGGGAGCGTGGTGGGCAGTTGAGGGAAGGCCTGCTAAAGCTCCAGAAAAAGTACTGGTGTATTGGGGATGTACGCGGTCGGGGCCTTTTGCAGGGAATCGAGATCATATCCAATCGGAGTACTCAGGCTCCTGGGCCGGAGCTAGGTCAGTTGGTGTCAGACAGAGCCATGGCGTGTGGGCTGTCGTGTAATGTTGTTAACCTTCCGGGGATGGGAGGAGTATTCCGTCTGGCGCCGCCAGTGACGGTGTCATCGCAAGAAATTGAGGAGGGCCTGAGGATTCTGGATGAGGCATTTTCCTATGTAGTTGGCAAGAGTGAAGGTGTTTAGGAGGTGAGCTTGATCAGTTATATGAATGTTTTCTGCAAGAATTTCACACCCAGCATGTTGCGTCAGGCGTAGCCCTCATTAAACAGCGCCGGATTAGAAAATGCCGATATAACGGCAGATTCATAACTTGGTGGCTTTGAAGAACTGTCCAACTGGCAATAACTTGGAGGTTCCAAGAGAACTTCTGTGTCATCACCAGGTACTCCAAATGCAATTTCATCGGGAGTTCGGTCCATAACGTGATTATTGTAGCTCGGCAGTGGCTGATCAAACGTCTCATCCATCAATCTGAGGGATTGAATCACGGAGCAAACAAAGGGGTCCTCTAGCAAAGGTGGCAAGGCACATTGAATCGAAATGGGCATATCTAAAAGGACCTATATTGTGGTAAGTAAGATGAACGAACAATGGACCTGGAAATCATACAGCTGAGTGGTGACCATCGGGGTTTAAGAGCTTGACTTGGATGGTGAGCGTGTGCTCGACACGAAGAAAATTAGTAGAGATGCTCTGTAGACATTCTTTTGGATCACTCGGCAGGTGAAGGAAGCGGGTTGTAGAATACCAGCAACCTTCATTATCGGATGTTATTCTGTATTCGTCTTCATCCCAACCTCTGGGATAATAGTCGTCCTTGACTATTATACGGGTCCTGTGGTTGGAAACAGGCTGTTGCAAGGCTCTGTGTGTCTCTTCGACCTTAGTGTGGATGGTTGCTACCTCGAGCCTTTTGCATGAAGGAATAAACTCAAACTTGATGGGGACAACACTCCCGAAGATATAGGCCTGAGATGGTAGTGAAACGCGATAGATTATCTTCTGCGGCCATATTTCTTGCATTATCTATTGAAATTAGCCTTTTAATTGAGACCTCACAAGGCAATATTGCATTATATCTCACCTTCGGCTCGGGTAGCAAAAGTGATCTGTACATCCGACGCACCCTGACCCGGGTGTTAGCATGGATACGACGTCCGCCGACTGTGCTGATCATAGCTTTCAGCTGATATCTGGCATGACAGTCGCCGAGGCCCTCAATAGTGTCTGGTGTGCTGTTGGATAGGCAAAAGGTGAATGGGAACTCGTGGTTTCCAGCTGGTAGAGTAGTTGGTGATGGAGTCCCGGGATAAGGTAGAAAGCTCCAGGTTTGATACATGAATAGCCGCTCCAAGGACGGCATATGATGGTGAGCTCCCTGGGGTTCCGAAAAACTCTGCCAGCTATTCACATAATCAGTTAGTTTTAGTCACACAGAAGGAGTGATAGTCGTACTTCATGTAACGCCGCCCTTCAAAGTGCAGCTTGATATCCTTGACACAGAGTGATTGGTTGAGACATAACACGACCTTTCCTGTAACATGGCAGTATCCTGTTGACGATGAGTCTCCAGGAAGCCATATTATATCACTATCAAGCCTGTTCCACGTCAGTATAACGACCCTTGTTGGGTGTAAATGCTCGCCGTTACCTGATACCAAAGCATGTCGGCGCATTCTCAGGCGGAGATGCTGCTCGGAAGAGGCTAGTTATTGCCATTGCAAATTTTCGATTTCATAGATACTACTCTTTGCGTATGCTGGTTACTGCTGCAAGTAGTCATTTATATCTAAACGATGGTAATTACCCTTTTTGACGATGCCGCCGCAGGAGCGGGTAGGTTTCCTCTTTCGGAAATACCGGTATGTTGTTTTAGGAAATCGATTCGATCCAGACACGCCCTGTTGATGATAGCAAGTCCTGTGATCATTCCAAGTAGTCTTTATTGAAGAATAGATTCCTTCATGACCGACGCCTTGCCCAAATTGACACCGGTGTTGCTCTAGGTTGTGAGGTTGTCGCCTCTCAGAAGGTCGGGTTGCGGCGAAAGCCACTCGGTTCTCTCATGTTAAGATGACTATGACATGATTACAATAACACAAATAGCCTATGCTGTATGGGTCATATTTCTATCACCGCGGAATTGAATGGGCAAGTAAAGAATATATCTGACTATCTAGCTACCTAGGCTGCACGTCGCTCTCTACCACTGATCAGATATGCAGCAGTATGAGTCTCAATTAACGGATCAAAAAGAAATTTTCGGTACGGCTTACGACGATAACGAATAAACCTACGATCCTTTGTGAGCGAAACAAGAATGAGAAAGTGTTGACGCCATAGTACGTTTCTGTTGCGAAGCTTTCAGAGAACGGCCTCTTGGCCTGGACAAACACCTGTGCTGCTGGAGGACCGAGCAATGACGGTAAAGAGAGCTCGTTATAGTGAGGAGCAGTTGAGAGACTCGATGCCGCGTAAGAGGGTTCGAAAGTTCATCGAAAGTGAATTCCTTTGGCATGCGCTGTACTCTTATTAGAGAGGTAACGGACGATCTGGGTACTGTAGACAGTTATGGCTTGCCATACCTGGTCTTTTGCCTAGGTGAGGGCCGAGAATCCCATGGAGAGTGTCAACAATCTCATGGCTGTTCTCAACAACGGCGGGATCTTCAGGAAGGGGCTTGTTAGTATATTCTTCTTCAGCTATAGCATACTTACAGAGGAAAGAAAAAAAATTTAATTCTAGAGGTGGATGGGACTGATAGCAGGAATGTCTTCTGAGCTGGCAAGGCGGTCATATAGCTCAAATGAGATAAATCAGCGAGGGACTGTGGAACTTAGTAAATTGCTATTGCTAGAACGATCTAAATTTTAAGATCTCTCGTGGCCAATAATCAATCTATGTATGTCGGGTAATCTTTGACATATTTTTCTTTAGATGTAACTCTGATGCGTCGGTGGCTGAATCTGATAAAGATGAAATACGAGGAAGATGGGAGGCCAATTATTACCCAATCTGGGGAGTGGATGACAATGTAGAATCGTCAAGAGAAGCACCTAGAGTCCTTGGATCGTCTGAGATTGATACCTACGCATATTCGTGTTTACGAAATTTGAGTATGTTGGGGGGGGAGCGGACATAGATTCATTCGAATATAGAAACACAGATAAATAGTAACCCATGCTAGGCGGAGATACTTACAGGTTATTGGACATGTCACTTTTCACAGTACTTTCCATGAGTAAGCGCCCGTCTAATGCCTAAAGTAAGTAATTCTTTCATTCTTTCATAATATCGTTTCCGGTAAACTACTAACTACCCCATCATCCCCCCAGCCCTCGCAACCTTCCTCGCTCGCTGCTGTCGACGATTATGATTCGCCCGACTAGCTTTATTCTCCTCTTTCCTCTGCCGCGCAACAGCAGGGTTACTATTCCCAGGAGTACTACCCTGCTGGCCTGCACCACGTCCCCGACCTCTCCCACCGCGTCCGCGTCCTCCTCTTCCTCTTGAGCTGTTGCTCCCACCTGCCTCACTCTCGTCGTCATCTTCCGTTCCAGCACCAGGTCTCCGATACGACGTAGCCGGCAACTCAGGCTGATTCAACCCCCCACCATCAGCAGCACCAAAAGCCATCTTATCCTCCAATCTAGCCATCCGTTTCGGATCCCTCGACAACATGACTGCCCACCCCTCGATCGCTTCATCCGTCATGCCGGTTTCGCGCTTAAGCGAAGCGCGGGGCTGTGAGCGTCTTGTGGCAGAGTCGCGCGCAAACAGGGCCGGAAGAGATTTATATGTGCGGTAGAGGGAGAGTTCTGCCTCTTGTTGTTGCTCTGCTGCGGCCTTGGCATCGTCGGTGGTGGTGTCATCAATGGTTCCGCCGACGTCGGCGATGTCGTAGGTATCGTCGCGTTCGTCGTCGTCGGAGTCAAAGGTGGCTAGGGCGGAAAGGATAGCAGCTTTGTTCGCGGAGTGGTGGGTGCGGTCGGCGAGGAGGTCGTCGGCTTGGGTGGTGTTGGTGCGGCGGCCGTGGTGGAGGGCAGACTGGTCAGATAGTTCGGCAAGGTCAACGTCGTTGTCGAATATGTTTTTGCGGGCTGGGAGGGTTGACTCTGTGGGTGGTGGTGTTGAGCGGGGTGGGAGAGGGTCGTGTGGGATGGTTGAGGTTGATGTTGATGTAGGAAGTTGTTCGGATTTGTCGAGGGTGCGGAGCTCAGAGGGGATGGAGTCGTCGAGGAGATGCGAGACGATTGTTTCGGGGTCGTCGTTGTAGTGGTCTAGCAAGCGGGTGATGTAGCCGGAGCCTAGGTCGGGGAAAAGATCTTGGACTTGGGTGATCAAAGACATGCGGTGAATGTGCATGTCTTCGGGTGCGGGGAGATCCGTAGCAGCGCGGCCTTTGCCTTTGTCGAGGAGTCGCTTCTTTTGTTTTTGATGGCGACGGTGGAAGACTTTTGTTTCTTCTTGATAGGTTCGTAGACTGGTGAGGAGGTCTTGGCCTCGTTTTTGGGGGTGGGTGCTGAGATGGCGGTCGAGACGGACTAGGAGGTCTGTACTGCATATAACGTCGGATAGGAGGCTGGGCTCCTTTTTCGTTGTTGAGGATCCGACGCCAGCGCTGGATTTTAGACTGTATAGCTGGTCCAGCAGCGCGGAGAGGTTCAGCTTTGGGCCCTTCAGAAGCGATGCTAGACCAACGTAGACGTTCGCTACGAGGACGCTGCGGATATCCACTCGTTTGTGTGTTTGGTATGCATCGGCGAATGTGTCCAGAAAGTCAGATCCGGTCATGAGCACCTGGCCGCAACCGGGGAGTGCGGACGCCAGGATAGTCAAGAGGCGAATGTCAGAGAGGATAGCCGTAGACTTCGAGGGGTTGAGCGAGGCAAGCTCTCTGATAATCTTCGTCTTGACCTTCTCAAGGCTGGATGTTATTGTATCTTGATGCTTGTTCCAGGCATCAGACAATAGTCGCTTCATGGCAGCGCTCGAAGGGTAGGTGCAACACATGTTCGCAAGGACATGTACATCAAGCAGCTCAGACGGTGTTGCAGAGGCATCCAGAAGGAACCTCCTCGTCAACAAGAAGCAAAGCTTCCGTAATGAACGCGCTTTTAGCCCGGCATGGAAGCCAGATGAGCCATGGGTGGCAGATTGATGATAGAAGGAGGTCAAGAAGGTCACGGCAGTTTCATCGTGGGCGGCAATTTCTTTAAACTGGGAATCAGGACCTTCAATGCGTACTTGCAGAAGCAAGATCCACGCATCTATATAGAGCTCCCATTCGTTGGGTGGTACGGTGCTCTGCACCTCCGGGGGTGGAACCGGTGCCAAAGGAGGTAGTAGTTCCGGCATGACGCAGTGGATGGGCTTTGTCGACCTTCCAAGCTCGGAAAATGTAAAACTGAATTGGGCTATGTATGCTTGAATGTTGGAAGCCGACCACACGCCTGGACCACCCACCAATATCGTCACTGGCGATCCATCAGCCCCTCTGTCGGCTGCAAAATTCAGTGCGGATCCTGACGTCAGGTGACTTGAGCCTCGGCCTCCGCTCTGTTGCGGGGACGGAGATGGCCGCAGTAGTACCTGCATGGAGACAAAGCGGATCTGCACTTTATTTATTGTAAATATGTTTGCAAAGTTAAGGTGATTTTAGAAAAATTTAATATGAATAGGAGATACTATATAACTTACTACTATTGCTAATAGCCAACAGATTCTACTCAAGCGCTGTCTAACACCTAAAATTGAGATGTATACAATGATGTCATCATCCATGCAACAGAAAAACATAATACTACTTACACAGCACTAATGAATGATTTGATTTTCATATACTCTTTACCTTCCAGTGAGTATTATTCACTGAGACAGTTGTCATATATCGGATTTGGCCGACATACTTTGTGTGGCTAAGCATTTGTGGAAACTTTCCTTCCCACATCGGATCTTGGCTTCACTTCAGGGACTTCTAGCTCTTCCTTGACACTCATTGTTTAGCAAACAGCAGCTAGAGGAGGCAAAAGTCCTGTCGCATAACTCCCATAACAAATAATCCCCTCTCTTTAGTAGTCTCTGAGTAACTTCTTTATTGCAAATTTCCATGCCATACCCCCCATCATTATGTAATGGCTCCAAACCAAAGGGTCGACCAGTTGCCCTATACAGCCAACACGGATACTGAGCCGGAACCTTCCAGAAGTAACTGGATGATGTTGTAAGAAGGTTGCATAAAACTTTGCATAGTGACTACGAAAAGGACAATGACTCGAGTCCATCGTGGAGGCCATTGGGCCCAGCTGCAAAGACTCCCTCCGGACCCGAAGTATACCGGATCCGAGGGCCACTCCGGGCATCCCTGTAAAACTACTCCTCTTCCGTAATCGATAGATAATGACATCTGAAACGCGCGAGGGTACTTAGATGCCCCGAGCCTCTCTGAAAATCCAGAATAAGGCCAGACAAATAGTGCCCAGAGATCTTGGCTGGTTCAAGAGTTCGATACACGGCCGCTGGTGTCTTCAATCAGCAGTATGCGCGTTCTCGTAATTGGCGGGACCGGACGATGTGGTAGGCTTGTCATTGACGAGCTGCTGGGACGAGGTAGGCTCCTGCTACTTTATAAAACGTACGATGTGGTGATGAATATGGCTAATATGTCCAAGGCCACCAGGTCACTACCCTAGCCCGAACACCTGATGCGCTGGGTGGTCCACGACCCGGTCTAGATGTTATCCAAGGTTAGTACACGATGAAGTCTTGCTGCTGCTATTGCTTCGATTGAAAAGTGTTCCACGGCTGACATGTCTCAGGCACTCCGATGAACCTAGATGACGTACGAGCCGCGTTCAAAGCAGACAAGCCCGACGTGGTGATTGTAACGCTAAATGCGCCTCGAGCGAGCGATAGTCCGTTTGCTGCAGCCATCTCTCCCCCTCGTTTAATGGCCGACTGCAACGCCAATGTAGTGGCTGCAATGAAAGAGTTTGGGGTCCGCAAGACTGTGATTCTGCAGGCATTCGGGGTGGGAGCATCCTGGGCTAATCTGCACATTCTGCTGCGGCTACTCATGAAGACATCTAATATGTCACATCAGTACGATGATCATAATGAAACAGAAAGGGAAGTCCTGGCCAGCGGGGTCGGTTATGTGTTTGTAAGGCCGTCGCGGCTAGTCGAAACGGAAGAAACTGCCATCAAGGTGTGGCCGGATGACGGCAAGGGAGTTCCCATGATGGCTAGTACGAGTCGAATTAGCGTGGCGCGATATTTGGTCGATGTGGCCGAGAGTGATGAATGGGATAACACGGCTCCAGTTATCACCAACTGAATCGAATCGGGATCGGGACGGGAGGTGGAGATGTTGCGGGGGTGGAGATTGGTGTTGTTTAATCGTTTGTCTGTTTTGCTTGTGGGATTTCTGGGTCAGGGTGGGTATGTATAATTTTGATGATGTGATAATATTCCCGGCAGGTATACGGTATGCCTGGATGTGTAATGATAATGAGGAAATTGAACGAGGCATATAGTATGTGAAATTAGGGGATTGGTTTTCATTTACTACATAAATAATGCAGGCACTGCATATACCTTGATGATGTAAAATGTGGCTGTCCGGAACATTAATTGTTCCATCAGTTACTTGACCACATGATATTAGTGGCTTATCACGGATGAGTCATAATTGAGATCGACACCAGATCCGGCATCGGCGGTGGCGCGAGCCAATCAAGGGGAAGGTAAAAGAAAAGTGCCACTAGCATATGGCACAGAAAATTGCTCGTCGTTGAGTCTCTGTCACTTCCCTCTGCTATCATCCAAGTAACCGGCGTGACAATGGTGAGGCAGCTTGTTTGGCAGCGGGCCACCGCTTCTCAGAGGGTAAGTCGTGCCGTTATCAGCCCGATTGACTCCCTAGCAGCCTGGACTGACCACTCCACTTCCCCGTACTATAGCTGGCCCCGAAGTGCCTCTCTCCGCAACGACTGTTCAGTCGCCGTGGCCTGGCCACGGAGGCTTCTCCGGCAGCCTCCTCCCGCTTGCCTCCCTACCCGAAGATCGTTCAGAACCTCGAAAACGTCCGTCGCGTGCTTGGTCAGGACCGCAACTTGACCCTGGCGGAGAAGATCCTCTACGCCCATCTGGACAACCCCGAGGAGTCCCTTCTGACCGGCACCAACAATGGCCGTGACATTCGCGGCAAGGCCAACTTGAAGTTGAAGCCTGACCGCGTGGCGATGCAGGATGCGTCGGCCCAGATGGCTCTTTTGCAGTTCATGTCTTGCGGTCTCCCCTCGACGGCCGTGCCCGCGAGTATCCACTGCGACCACATGATTGTTGGTGAGCGTGGTGCTGACACTGATCTGCCGGCATCCATCAAGGGTAACAGCGAGGTGTTCGACTTCCTGGAGAGTGCCGCCAAGCGCTATGGAATTGAGTTCTGGCCTCCTGGTGCCGGTATCATTCACCAGAGCGTTCTGGAGAACTACGCTGCCCCGGGTCTGATGATGCTGGGAACTGACAGTCACACCCCCAACGCCGGTGGTCTGGGTGCCATTGCCATTGGTGTCGGTGGTGCGGATGCTGTTGATGCGCTGGTTGACGCCCCTTGGGAGCTCAAGGCGCCCCGCGTCCTGGGTGTGCGTCTGGAGGGCAAGCTCAACGGCTGGGCTGCCCCCAAGGATATCATCCTCCACTTGGCTGGTAAGCTCACCGTGCGTGGTGGAACCGGCTTCATCATTGAGTACCACGGACCTGGCCTGGAGACCCTGAGCTGCACTGGTATGGCCACCATCTGTAACATGGGTGCCGAGGTGGGCGCGACGACCTCCGTGTTCCCCTTCTCCCCCAACCACGTCCCCTACCTGCAGGCGACTCACCGGGCTGATGTTGCCCGTGCCGCCTCTGAGATCGCCGGTTCCGGTCCCAGGAACCTGCTCCGTGCCGACGGTGGTGCAGAGTATGACCAGCTGATCACCATTGATCTGTCGACGCTGGAGCCTCACATCAACGGTCCCTTCACCCCCGACCTCTCTGTTCCCCTGTCTGCTTTCGCCGACACCGTTCGTGAGAAGCAATGGCCCGAGTCCCTTGGAGCGGGTTTGATTGGTAGCTGCACCAACAGTTCCTACGAGGACATGACCCGTGCGGAGAACCTGGTCAAGCAGGCCTCTGCCGCCGGTCTTCAGCCCAAGTCCGACTTCTTCATCACTCCCGGTAGTGAGCAGATTCGCGCCACCCTGGACCGCGATCAGACTCTGTCGACTTTCTCCCAGGCCGGCGGTACCGTGCTGGCCAACGCCTGCGGTCCCTGCATTGGTCAGTGGAAGCGCACGGACGGTGTCCCCAAGGGCGAGGACAACGCCATTCTCACTTCCTACAACCGTAACTTCCCCGGTCGCAACGACGGCAACCGGAGAACCATGAACTTCCTGGCCTCTCCTGAGCTCGTCACCGCCATGGTTTACTCTGGAAGCACCACCTTCAACCCCATGACCGACAGCATTACCACCCCCAGCGGTGAGGAGTTCCGCTTCCAGCCTCCCACGGGCTACGCTCTTCCCAGTGATGGCTTTGCCGATGGCAACCCTGACTTCCAGCCCACTGCCGCTGTGCCCGATCCCTCTTGCGAAGTGATTGTCTCCCCCACCTCGGATCGTCTGGCTCTGCTGGAGCCCTTCGCTCCCTTCCCCAAGGGCGACCTTTCCGGCCTCAAGGTTCTGTACAAGGTCCGTGGCCAGTGCACGACTGACACCATCTCGGCGGCTGGTCCGTGGTTGAAGTACAAGGGTCACCTGCCCAACATCTCCGCCAACACCCTGATCGGTGCCGTCAATGCCGCCACCGGTGAGACCAACGTTGCCTACGACGAGGACGGCAAGCAGTACTCCATTCCGGACCTGGCCGCCCAGTGGAAGGCCAACGGTGTTGAGTGGCTGGTTGTGGCCGAGGAGAACTACGGTGAGGGTAGCGCACGTGAGCACGCTGCTCTACAGCCCCGTTACCTGGGTGGTCGCATCATCGTGGCCAAGAGCTTTGCCCGTATCCACGAGACGAACCTGAAGAAGCAGGGTGTCGTTCCCTTGACTTTCGAGAACCCGGCCGACTATGACAAGATTGATGCTTGTGACCAGGTGGCCACCGAGGGACTGTATGAGGTCTTGCAGGCTGGTGGACAAGGCTCCATCCAGCTGCGGGTGACCAAGCGCAGCGGCGAGTCGCTGGTGGTCCCCGTCAAGCACACTCTCAGTCCGGACCAGTGTGCTTTTGTCCTGGCCGGTAGTGCGTTGAACTTGTTGGCTCAGAAGGCCAACAAGAAAAGTGCTTGATTAATGAGTGATGGGTGAAAATTAAGCGAAGTGTACATATATCCATCTGTTGGTGTTTTGTTTCATTTACTTTCGAGCGTTATATTAGTAGAATATGTTAGACAATAAACTGTTTAGACTTGATTCGTGCATCCTAGCAAGTAGATGCTATATAAACATAACCAAGAGCTCAGCAACGCTTATGGAGCAAGCCAAAAGCAGCTAGTCCATCCAACGTATTCATCCTACCAGCACCAAGCAACGAGTGTCCCCTACTTCCCATCATAAGCCCACTCCCTCCCCAACTCCAGATTTCCCTTTCCCATCTCCTCGACCCCCACAAACTCCGGCTTAATATACCTCGCCGTCAACGCAAACCTCAACCTCTTATCCGGAATAACCGAATGCTACACAATCAGCATCCACTGCACCTACCCCAACCATCTTCATAAAAGAGACACAGAAAGAAATAAAGCAGGAATGAATCATACCTCGAAAAACTTCTGTAATGCCTCCCCAGTCATAACCACCAAATCTCCATGATTCACCTCCATCTTAATACACGGCGTCGCCTCCCCTCCCCCACCAGTACCACCTTTCTTCAAACTCAAGCCCTCACGCCTCAACTCATCATAACCCTCGCGATCAATACTCCCACTCAGCAAGCCCGCCTTAAGCTCCCTCCGCCGGAGGAAATTCTTGCACCCAGGCAAGACCGGATCCTCTTCGAGGAGTTTCTTCGCTCTGCTGTAGCCATGGTAGTATTTGTATTTCATGCGCACGAGCATGGTGGATTTTGCGCCTAAAGAGAGGGTGGAGATTGTTGGGCCGAGGGAAGATTCGCCGTCGTCGTGGTACTATCCTTAGAGTGAATATCTTTGGGCGGAGTTTTCGGGAGTATGGGAAAGAGGGCAAGGGAGGGATGTACATACCCCGATTCTCATATCCTCCAGATACCCCAACAGGAGCATTTCGTTTGGCGGAAGGAAGGTATCCCCCGCGGCGAGATGGGCTTGCTTGCTGGCCCAGATTAGGCGGCCCATGGCTCGCAGGATTGGGGGACAGGCTTCGTTGAAGGACTTGGAGGAGACGGAGACGACATATTTGTATGGCATGCCCTGTTTCATTTCTCGGTTAGGTTCTGGTGTGTATATGATAGGAAAGTGGTGAACGCACATAATTAACAGCGAAATGAGCAGTCAGCGTCCCGGCAACTACATGATCGTTAGCATCCACCTCGTCATCCCCAAAGACAACAAGATAGGTAGCTCACCCACGCTCTGCGCCAACGGATACCTCCTCAACCCCAACTCCTCGCACTGCAACTGTCCGAATAACTCATCTGGCCCATTACGCCGGGTATTTATCTCGCGATTCGCAACTAAATGCATGATACGCCCCACCCCGGAGATAGTATACGTAAGTTTTCTATACGGATAAAGAGATACATCATCAACCTCCGGAACCATGAACTTGGCATCCCAGCTAAGCGCACGCTTAATAGGGCTTGTTTCCATGTCGTCGATTACCCATCGCAGGGCGATAGGTCGTATGGGCAGAATGTGCTCAAAGGGACACTTCCACTCCCCGTCCCTGTCCCTGACGGAATCATCATCAGCGCATCGCCATCCCCACCAAAACCTCCGGGAAATGCACCGCCTGCAGAGGGGACATATGATCCCTTTCCAGGTGATTCTCTTCGACAAAGCATCGCTATCAGCATCTTTCAGTGTGGAAAGTAAGTCCGGTACGAGGCTGTAATGTGGCTGGATGCTTGGGTCCTGGGGAAGACGGGATTTGAGGAATTTCTCGTGGAAGGTGAGATCCGCTGGTGCTGAAGACGAGCCACTGATCATCCAGAAGAGCTTACAAGATGGCTGCAGACACATCCAACCTTGATCGTATATGCGTATGCTATGTTGATCGCACGCTTCGCAGCGGGCTTGCTCTGCCTGCATCGCATAATCCCTCTTCTTCCTCTCTAGGGGAAGGGGGGAATGCTTCGCAGCCCACCAGCTCTTACTACCCAGATCCAACTTCTCGAACCGGACCTTTGCACCCGTTCTTCTACCGATGCGTTCGTACCACACGTGCGTGATTCGGAAATACGCCATGACATTGTATCGGTGCGGGAGGGATCTGTTTAGAAGAGTGTTGCGGTTTCCTGTAGGATTATCAACATGGCAATGCGAAGAAACGGCACGGCCTACTCACCAATAACGATACCCACTGGAACCTTCAGCTTCATACTATTCAATATACTGCTCATCGCCGCACCATCGCCATCCTGGTCCTTGATGAGCACTAAGTTTCCGTTTGCATCTTTGGTACAGCCGCCTCCGCTGGACATGATATTGTTAGACTCTGTTACCACATAATGTGAAATTCAGAAGAAGAGGTGAACATACACACGAGTAATAACCACCTCGTCATCCAAATACGACCGTATCCCGCAGTCTGCATCGATCAGGAATCCCCAGCATATGTTGCCGTTGTGGTAGACTCCGCCTTGCACGGAGCGGAACCAGGGCAGGGCGTCACAGAGTTCGGGTCTGTTCTGATCACGGTTTATATGGATTAATACGTTCTAGGAAGAGGGTGGATGGTATGCGTTACCTCGGCCCAGGCTTGGGGGTGGCCTTCTGTTTCTTGTCCTTGGCGTTCCGGCCGAGGCTGTAAGTGGGTATGCTCTACAGGACTGGATTTAGGGATAGAGGTAGAGATTTTCGTAGGGCGAGGCTTTTGTGGTCGTGTGATGCGCCCTGAGGTCACGGGCTGGGGTTGGGGTTTTGTTGTTGTTGTTGCCCTAGTGGGTCTTTTGGGGCTCATGGTGGGTGGTGTATAGATAGGTAAATAATGAGTGGTTGTATGGGAATATATGGAAAGAGAGTATACTGTTTCGAAGGAGTGGTTGGAAGAATCGTTTGGTAGTAGATAGTGTCAAGTCTATGCGAAGTGTGGTTAGCTGGTAGTCGTGGTCATAAGTTGTTATGTAGTCATGACGGAGGGGTGAGGATATCAGTATAGCGTCATCAAGTGCTGAACTGTGAGGGTCAAAAGTGCTGGGGGTAAGTTCTATCTAAGAGCAAGAGTTAAATATGAGCCCCATCTGAAGGAAGCTGTAGTATGGAGAGGATTTAGATTTTAGGGTATGAAATATTCTGATCTATGCGATATCTAAATAAGGTTGGTATCCCTCACAATACATCTATTTCCCAAACACATCCTTCTGCTCCGGCACCAACGTAATCATCTTCCCTGTTTCCACGCCGGAGCGCAGGTTATTCAACACGAGCAACTCCATCTCTCGTTGTGTCTCATAAGTCATGGTACCAATATGCGGCAACAGCATGACCCGGGGGTTGTTCACCAAGCCCGGCTCGATTGCGGGTTCATTCTCGTAGACATCCAGTCCAGCCGACCATACCTAAATCATCACATTAGCCCGGTTACCCTTACTTTCAAATGAAATTTTAAACTAACCTTGCCCGACTCCAGCGCCTCAACCAAGGCCTTCTCATCAATCAGCGCTCCACGCGCCGTGTTGACAATGATGACTCCATCCTTCATCTTCTGAAACTCTGATTTGCCGATAATGTGACGAGTGGACGCATTGAGCGCCAGGTTCAAACTCAACACATCAGCATTGGCGAGCAGTTCATCAAACGAGACGTAGGTCGCTCCGTCCTCGAGTTCCGGGGACAGACGCGACCGGTTATGGTACTGGATGGTCATTCCGAAGGCGCGCGCACGTCGAGCCACCTCCTGCAACTCATTAATATGATGCTCCTTGGGTCCTGTGTGCTTAACTTACACGGCCGATTCCTCCCATGCCGAGAATTCCAAGCACCTTGTTCTGGGGATCATGTCCGAGGCCAGTTTGGCCGAGAAACTTTCCTATTCCATGGTTATATTTGGTTGTGACTGGGTTGGAATGGATAGGCTCACCTTCGCGGAGCGACGAGACGGGAATGTATGCCTGTCGCAATGCGCCGATCATTAGGAAGATGGCCACGTCGGCGGTGGCATTGTTGACTGCAACGGGGGTGCTAGAGACAGCGATTCCTGGGATGGTTAGTGTGCGTCATGCTAGTAGGAGAGGCTGTGTGTACCTTTCTTTGTGCAGGCCGCGACGTCGATGTTATCGTAGCCTGCGCCATTGTGGGCGATGTACTTGAGTGAGGAGGGCAGGACGGAAACTAGTTCTGCGTCGAATGGGCCGGTGAACTGAAGCGCTTTAGCTATTACCTTAAGATATAGTCATGAAGTCTGCCCACCTTCGTAGATGTATTGGAGCGATAGATGGCGACAACATCGTCGTACTGGCCGTCGCGACAGTTGCGGAGAAAGTCCTCGCGAGTTCCGGAGGGGAATTCCTTCAAGGTCAGGATGGAGGAGAGATCATTCCATTCGGGGATGGAGTGGGTGATGGCACCGATCAGCAATGCGGCGGGCATGATGGCGATGATGTCAAAGGAAAAGAGTATCCTGCGGGGAGAAGAGGGGAAGGAAAGGAAGAAGAAAAGACGAACAGAAGATGTGAGGGATATACAACGGGGAATATCCGATTAATCAGGGCATTTATGAATGGCCGGTGGAGATAGATCCACCATTTGGCGTGGGGGGAGACATTTGATTACTTTGTAATCTAGAAACATATCATCCAGCGATAATAACGCAATAATACAGCAATAACCAGATAGAAAAGAGGGTATGCGGGGTCGGCCATCCAATTTGGGATGCCGTCGGCTATTGACCGGGTAGGAGTCAATAGCCGACGCGGAGCTCCTCCGGCGACTGAATCCATTACTTCTCATTCAAAAGATTACATTTCTTCCCCCACGTCATGTATTGAGTTTCCATTCCTCTTTCCATTCATTTTTACACTTCTCCTTTTCACCCTCACTCTCCTCTTCATAATCATCATGACCGTCAACTCTACAGAAACCACCCAGGCCCTCGTCCTGCATGGCGCCAAAGACCTCCGCCTAGTAAGAGCTTCCCCGCACCCCACTCTCTTACTCCTTCTATCTTCAAAAACATCTCTAACAAAAACCAGGAGTCGCGCCCTCTCTCCCCTCCAACCGGCAGTGAAGTCCAAGTCGCCATCCGCGCCACTGGTCTCTGTGGCTCCGACCTGCACTACTACACCCACGGACGCAATGGCGACTTCCTGGTGCGCGAACCCATGTGCCTGGGCCACGAATCCTCCGGCATCGTCACAGCCATCGGCCCCGAGGTAACCACCCACGCCGTGGGCGACCGCGTCGCCCTGGAAGTCGGCTTTGCCTGTCATCAATGCGCCCTCTGTCAACAAGGGCGCTATAACATTTGCCCTCAGATGAAGTTCCGCAGCAGCGCGAAACTCTTCCCTCATCTCGACGGCACCCTCATGGAACGTACCAACCACCCCGCCTCCCTCTGCCACAAGCTTCCCTCTCACGTCTCCTACGCCGGCGGTGCCCTCGTTGAGCCCCTCGCCGTCTGCCTACATGCCATCCGCCGCTCCCGGCCCCCAACCGCCGAGGACGTCTCCCTCGCGCAGTCCCTCGGCGAACCCACCGCCGCCTTGATCTTCGGCGCCGGTGCCATCGGCCTCCTCCTGGCCTCTGCGCTGGCCGCCTCCCAGAACTTTTCCTCCATTGTGGTGGCAGACATTGATGCCTCCCGTCTGGCTATTGCCGACGAGCTGGGACTGGGTCTCAAAACCACTCTCATCCCCAAGGCGGATCCCGCGAACCCGGCGCCAGCCCGCGATGCTCCGGCCGCAGAACAGACGGCGTGGGCACTGCAGAATGCCCAGCGCGTGGCTGGAATTTTGAAGGAGTCAGCGGGTGTGGAGAAGACGGGCTATGCGCGCGTGTATGACTGCACGGGTGTGCCGGCGTGCGTGCAGGCGGGAATCTATGCTGCGGGGGCGGGTGGAGTGCTGGTACAGATTGGCATGGGCCATCCCGTGCAGACGCTCCCTGTTGGAGCGGCGGCGCTGAGAGAGGTTGATATCCTGGGAGTATTCCGGTATGATGGGTATGCGTATCCCGCGGCTATTGAGCTGATGGCGAGTGGGAAGATGGATCGTGTGGAGAAGTTGGTGGTGACGCATCGGGTGGCGCTGGCGGATGGGGATCGAGCGTTCAACCTGTCGGGCAAGGGAGTGGATGAGGAGGGGAGGCCGGTGGTGAAGGTGGTTATCGAGAGTGGAAGCGATGCTTGAGCGGATGAACGAATCTATCCAAAGTGATGACGGTGACGATGACGACGATGATGAAGTTACGGTGTGTATAGTAGTAGAGCAATCCCAAAGAACAAACCCGTATTCACATAGCCCTGCATATAATATATGAAAAATACTATCCCAACTAGATGTTCTACCTGTTATGTATCCCGTCCATACCTACATGCTCACAATATTAGTCACCTCCTCCACCAGTCTCCGGGTGTGAACCGTTACCGCTACCTCTAAAATAGCTTCAGCATATAGGACCACACGTATCACCCAACTGTGGCCGGCACAATGTCACTGATGCCGATATTTTACTCTGATAACGTCATCAACGATACGTCATCTACATTTTCCCAGGACTTCTGGGATATTGTTGTCTTCTCCATGCATAAACTTGGATAATCTTCTCAATAACTTCTGCTACTTCTCTCCAAGTTCGTAATCCAGTATATGTGGCCCAAATATAGAAGCCTACAGCTTTGGATTTATCATGTGCATGCTAGGAGGAGCTAAGTTGTAGGGAATCAAGGTCTCGGAAGAGGACGACATGGAATATGATAATGGCAGGGTCAAATTGGAAAGAAAAGATGTCAGATCGCTTGGAATCTGCAGTCATGAAGAATGGAGGCCATAAACAGATAATAAGGAGATCTTGGTAATAAAACATGCATTTCCGAGCAGGACAGTGACTTTGTGGCGAGCCATGTTTAGGTGTTGGTATACATCGTATGCATCCTTCATGTATATTGACTCTCGGAAAATTCTTTTGGTCCGTCAGTGGTATCCTAACCTAAATTTCTGCGAATTTGACAGTACAGCATCCTATAAGCAGGTTCTAGTTTTGAATACTGGTCTAAATCCCATCTTTATACTTGTCTATCAACATAGCAATAACTCATTATCACACCACATACGGCATTCCCCGTAAGATGTACTTGTGAGCCTCAATCTGAAGCCGGAGGAAAACATGCTGCTCTTCGAATGAACTAAAACTGACTCTCCGCTTTATGTCATGAGAGAAGTCACTGAGCCGGTAGACGATGAAAGCATATTTAGCTGCTTCCTGGTGTTTATCGGGCTGTCCTTATGTGACGTCAGTAATAGATGGTCATGTGTCGCATACAGGTATGTCTCCTTTGTCTTACTTTGATACAAGCTGTGCAGGTCAACATTACAAATGACAGAGATTGGTGAAGAGAAGAAGGTAGAAGAGTCAGAGTAGAAATACGGGGAGGAGGATGGAGAGAAACACGAATAATGATAAACACAGTGAATGATCTTCTTCATGACGACAAGGACAGTGAATGGTAGTTTCTGCAAGATCATGCCTGCTGTTTAAAATCAGTATATACTGAATAGCGCGAAATTGTTGTGGGAAATGCTAGTGGTAAACCTGTCTCTCTAATCGAAGCCTCGTGGTCATCAGTCGATAAGTATAGGTCTGAGTTCCTTGCCACCATTGTATGGACCACCAGATACCAGTTGTAAACAACATACTGTAGCAAATCAATCACTGAGGTTTATTAAGATCTAAGCAGTGCGTATATGTGAACGAATTGGTGATACATCTTCCATTGCCAGACATGAGTTTTTCGAACATTTACAAGTCACCAAGCAAGATAAGCATCCGACAATGTACTTCTCACCTCTTCCATACGCTGCCTCAATCCTTCCAAGTCACAGACTTAGTCACAAGGTACTCATTCAATCCCTCCTCTGCATTGAACCGCCCCCAACCGGAGTCCTTGGTTCCACCGTATGGAAGGACCGGTTCATCATGCATATTCATACCATTCATATGCACTACGCTGGATCAGTCAGTATCTCTGCTTAGCCATTCTCATCTACTCAGGTAGGTAACATACCCAAACTCCAGCTGCTTAGCTATTGCAAGACCTTTACGAAGGTCTTTTGTGAAAACAGAAGCAGAGCTGCCGTATCCAACACTATTGGTGATTCTGACAGCTTCATCGTCGCTCCTGATAAGCATGCAAGCCGTCAATGTAGTATATTCCCCCTCGAGCCACACTCTCATGTTTGGGTTAACATAAGCGAGCACGAACGGGCTAATACTCAGAACACCGTCGCAACTTGGTTCTATCTCAAGCTTTCCATGGAGTAACTCGGCACCACATTCCACAGCGCTCGTAATCATGCTCTCCGCGTGAGACTTTATAAGTGCATTGACGAATATGAGCGGAAAGCACTTGGGCATCCGTCATGCTCAGAGCATATTTCAGGGCATCCATGAATTCTTCAGCAATAGAGGCATCAACAAGGATACGACCAGTTGACATGTAGATTCGATAGGACTATCCTTAATCAGTAATGTATTCTCACCGATGAGAGTGAATGACAAATCGTACGTTCAACATAAGTCCAGCCAGCACATCCGCCTCAACATGCATATAGTTTGCGAATTCTCTTCGACGTCTCTCGAGAACATTGGCTGTCTCAAGCAGGATATAACGTCTGACAGCAGGCTTGGTACGAGCCCCCGCTGGAAATGCTGCCTTCGCTGTCTCAATAGCCGTCGTCGCATCGGCAAACGTAGTACATGCTGCTTCCCAGCAAGTCTTGCCGGTCACAGGGCTCTCAATCTCGAACGGGTGCGAGCCGCCATAGTCTCGGCCGTTGATGAGCAGGGCAACCTTGGCGACAGAGGCTGCGATAGCCGTGGAAGAAGGATCCATGATCGGTCACACAGGATGTAAGGATGGAAGACGACTTGCTAGTTTTGCTTAGTGGTGAGCAGGTGGAAGAAGGACGTGGGCTGGTGACACAGGGATTCAATGGAAGAAAGCCACTGACGGGGATTGCCAGTCCGTCCCTTCCGCTCATAGGCAGTCACTAGGGGTTACATTGCACAAACCCATCGGAAGAAAGAGTATCTGATCCCAGAACGCAATAAAAGTCTAATGGTTCCCAAAGCTGACTTGATTCCCCGCAGCTCCTCACTCATGTTGCCTTTCGCTCCTCCTTGAGGCTCATTGCGCGTCATCTGTGAATCAGGATGGGCCCCAGCGCCAAGGGGAAGGAGATGATTGTGATTGTCTCCGTCCTGGTCGGCCTTGCGTGCCTCAGTATGGCTTTACGATTTGTTGCCAGAGTCAAGCGGCGCACTGGTTTCGGAGTAGATGATTGTCTCTGCTTCGTGGCTGTCATACTGATTTTGGGGATGTTGATTGAGCTGATTCTGTGTAAGCTTCCGGATGCTCTCAATAGCATCTGTCTGACTGGATGAATCGTATCAGGGTGTTTCATTGGTGGGAATGGCTACCATTTATCTGATCTCGATACTAGGGCCATTACACTGTTCTATAAAGTGGGTGTTTCACTTAGGATACACTACCATCAGCAGCCTTGTTCTTCAAGCCCTCACTGAGGTTCAACTAGATATTCCTGTCTAGCCAATTCACCTATTTCGTCTTGACCCCGGTGATCAAGATCTCCTTCATCTGCTTCTACCGCCGCCTCTTCACTACTAAACGGTTCCTTCGCTTCACCTTCTGCCTGAATATCCTCATTACCGCATGGTCCTCGGGTATCTTCATGGCCTGTGCATTGCAATGCCGCCCGCTTCGCGCCTACTGGGATATAAAGGTCAAGGGACACTGCTTCAGCGCGACCACTTTCATCATTGTTAATCAGGGTTTCAACGTGGTCATGGACTTTGTCATCCTCGCAGTCCCGATACCTATGATTTGGAGACTGCATCGCTCATGGCAGGATAAGCTGGCGTTGAACGCCGTTTTTGCGCTAGGTGCATTGTGAGTTGACATTGGCTTCTTGCTTTCAGACCCTAAATTTGAGAACCAGTTTCTAATATTTCTTCCCCTTCATAGTGTATGTTTCGCAAGTATATATCGAATAATAGTTCTATTCTACATCGACCTGAAGGACGTGACATGTGAGACTCTTCATGATAAACCAACACATCGAGAAGCAGGTTGACTATGATTAGATACTATCTACGACGCCACTCTATGGACCCATATCGAGCCATCTGTCGGGCTAGTCGTTTCTTGTCTCCCAATCATTCGCGGAATGTTTCCACGATGTACATCGGCGGGTCACAAACAGCGGACGACTTCAAGTTTAGGGCATTCTTCGACCGGCACAACTTGGTCTGGTGGTATTGAGCACGAGCTTTTTGACGGTCGAAAAGGGCTACGAGGCGGGTGTACAATTGGGGGGAGAACCTGTCATCGGTCTGAGAATGCGATTGAACTCGAGAATATAAGGGTGACGACGGATATAGAGGTGCAGATTGGGTGATAACCTTTCTCTCGAAGAAGAAAGTGGGGATTGATTTCGACCACAGTCTATATAAATGAGCCTTTGGCATAAGCTCCCCCATTCGTAGTATTTCGTGGGTTGAGATTTCCTAACGCCAAAGAAGGGCAGAAAAAGATCGAAGGGCGAGGCTGCTCTTGTGTGAAATTCTTTCTCATCCACTAGCTTTGCTGCCTATGGATGCTTGCCATAGGACGGAAACTGTGATAATGCTCCATATGTATGGTATCCTTCTACCTCCGATGGGGTGAGGGGAGTGGGAGATGCATTGAGACATCATGGTTTCCTAGGGTCGAGCATACCACATCTCCTGCTACATCTCCATTAAGAAAAGCATTGCAGTGCTGACAGCAGTGTGCTTCCTATACTAGTAATCAGGGTTACTCAAGGCTGATGCGAGACTGAGGACGGGGTTTCAAATAGAACTGTCCAACATCAACAAAGGCCGCATGATCATGTTCCGCTATATTACATTCAATTCCGATCTATACACTTTTGATCAGCTGTTATCGCCAAACTAAGAGCAAAAGCATTTTAGGGATGCAGTGAGCTACATATAACTTTGAATCTGGCTTTCGAAAACTGCCATCAGCTCAAAGATCAGTACTATGTTGCGAGGAATTCCCAAAGCTGATATGTTCCCCATGTTTGGAGTCAGTTGGAGATAAACGCTTCAAGCCAAAGGGAAATATATATATTTATCCCGGATACTAGAGATAGTATTCATGCTGTGAACAGTCTTGCTATATGGCATGGTAACATGTACCAGGATTGGAAAAAATGTACAATCATAATGTTATAAGTTTCCAAAACTAAACTCCTATCTCGGCATTCTATATTTTAGTCACTGATATCCTCCCAGTAGTTATACTCTATATCATTATTTAGAGTGACTCAACATGCCAAGAATCTAGCTAGCTAGCTAGCTAACACATGAAACGGGGTCTTCTAGGCCTTGGAGAACCCCTTAGCGTCCAAAAATACGGTCCTCGGACAGCCAATCCGGTTAGAATGTCTGTATAGCTCCATCACCAGCACTGAGTCAAGGTGCGTGAGTCACCGAGTTGTCTTTCCCCAGACTCCATCTGGGGCATCACAAACCTGCAACAGGAAAGAAAAGCCCAGCTGCGTATCAGGTGATTTCCCCGTAGCGAGCGGCGACAGACTAACCCCGAAGCGGCAAGGCCCGCGCCTCAGGTGATCTCCACGTCCACGGAACGCGCAGCCATTGACCAATCAAATGCCCGGCAATCCGACATCGGCCGGGGAGTAGCAGTCCAACTCCGGATCACGTGTCCCAGAGCAGGCCGATCTCGTCCCCAGCAACGAGTTTATAAAGTTGCAACCGGCTGCTTCCCTCCTCCCTCTTCCCTTTTCCTCTTTCTCATCCAATTCCTTCACTTCCTTTCTTTCCATTTCACCCTCTCCCCTCTTCTTCTCACACCCTCTTCACACAATGGCCTCCCGTGGACTTCCCCGTGCCCTCCGCCTGGCCCGCGTCTCGGCCCCCCGGTCCGTCGTGACTGCTGCTCTCCCCCGTCCCTCCCTGGCCAAGGCTGCCTCCGCCGCTCTCCCCCGTGTGACCGCCACCCCCGTCGTCCCCTCCCGCGGTGTTAAGACCATCACTTTCGCCGATGACAAGGAGACCGTCTACGAGCGTGAGGACTGGCCCCGCGAGAAGCTCCAGGAGTACTTCAAGAACGACACCCTTGCCCTGATCGGCTACGGCTCCCAGGGTCACGGTCAGGGTCTCAACCTCCGTGACCAGGGTCTGAACGTCATTGTCGGTGTCCGTAAGGATGGTGCTTCCTGGAAGGAGGCCATCCAGGACGGCTGGGTTCCCGGCAAGAACCTGTTCGATGTCACTGAGGCCGTCAAGAAGGGTACCATCATCATGAACCTGCTCTCCGACGCTGCTCAGTCCGAGACCTGGCCCACCCTGAAGCCCCTCATCACCAAGGGCAAGACTCTCTACTTCTCCCACGGTTTCTCCCCCGTCTTCAAGGACCTCACCAAGGTCGATGTTCCCACCGACGTCGACGTCATCCTCGTCGCCCCCAAGGGTTCCGGCCGTACCGTCCGTACCCTCTTCCGTGAGGGCCGTGGTATCAACTCCTCCGTCGCCGTCTTCCAGGACGTCACCGGCCAGGCCAAGGAGCGCGCCATTGCCATGGGTGTCGCCGTCGGTTCCGGCTACCTCTACGAGACCACCTTCGAGAAGGAGGTCTACTCCGACCTCTACGGTGAGCGTGGTTGCCTCATGGGTGGTATCCACGGTATGTTCCTCGCTCAGTACGAGGTCCTCCGTGAGCGTGGCCACTCCCCCTCCGAGGCCTTCAACGAGACCGTCGAGGAGGCTACCCAGTCCCTCTACCCTCTCATCGGTGCCAACGGCATGGACTGGATGTACGCCGCTTGCTCCACCACCGCCCGTCGTGGTGCCCTCGACTGGTCCAACCGCTTCAAGGACAACCTGAAGCCCCTCTTCAACGAGCTCTACGACAGCGTCCGTGATGGCTCCGAGACCAAGCGCTCGCTCGAGTACAACTCCCAGAAGGACTACCGCGAGAAGTACGAGAAGGAGATGCAGGACATCCGTGATCTCGAAATCTGGCGCGCCGGCAAGGCCGTTCGGTACGTTATTCCCCATTCATTATATTCTATGTATGAGAATTTCTGCTAACATTTCTATTCTTATAGCTCCCTCCGCCCCGAGAACCAGAAGTAAATCTATTCATAATGTGTTATTAGCATATCCCCGGTGGGAAAAGTTACGGTGTACCATGATCTAGGGAATTGTTTTCAGTCGAGTTTCTTATTTTTACTGGGTTGTATATCGGGCCGGAATAAAATTTTTCTTATTCTTTCTTCATCTTCTTTCCTCAATTGAGTATCGATTGTAGTTGTGTGGAGTGGCAGTTGTAGGAAAGAGGCAGTCATGAGTCATCGATTTAGGAAAATTGCAACGGGCGGCAGATCATCCGGGGCCAGATTTCCCCGCGATCCGATCTGCATTGACGATGACTTTTTACCAAGGACATTGTCATGATTTACATTTTTTGCTGAGTATTAATTTAATTGATGTCTGGAGACCCTTGGAAGGAGGATAATGAATACAATCTATACACAATGCAACCGAACACCAAATCTATTTATTTCAACGCTTTCATGTCTTCGCTTGGATATTAGACAACGGTATATGAATCTAACCCCAGCATCATAAATCCAATCCTGCAGCCAGCCACTCACTCCACAGTCGAGGTTCACTAGTCACGCGCTTTCCTTCTTAGTGCGGATGGCAGGGGCCGGGGCCGGGACGGGGTTGGGGTTGCCCTTCCACTCCAGCTTGCGGGGCTTCATGTACGCCGCCAGCACCTCGTCGGTGACTTCCTTTCTCTTCTCTTGGAACGCAGCAACATACTGCTGCAGCACCTCGATGGTCATCTTCTTGAGCTCACCAGTCAGGAGCTCACCGCTCTTGTAGTTCTTGTAGATCTCTTCCAGCTTGGCGTCGTCCTCCTCGAAGTAGGTAAGGTAGACGTAGGAAACGTCGACGTCGGGGTTTCCACCCAGACGGCGGTGGTCCTCGATGCTGACTTGGCCACCGCTGAAGGCGTACTTGTTGATCTTGGTCTGGATTGTGCGTGATCTGTTAGTATGCAGAAAGCATATTCGTTGGGGTTAGCACGCTTACCTTGATCTGCTTGGGAGTGTCGGTCATGAAGATGGCCGAGTTGGGGTCGGAGGAGGACATCTTGCCGCCTGCTCCTTGCAGGGCAGTAAGGAACTTGGAGTGGATCAAGGCGGGCTTGGGGGAGGGGAAACGCATGCGGTGGGCGTTGTCACGGAGCAGACGGAAGTAGGGATCCTGGTCGATACCCATAGGGATCAAGCACTGGATGTTGGCAATCTCCTGGGTACGCTCGGTGGAGGGCTCGTCCTTCCAAATCTCAGGGTAGGAGGTAGCGAAAGCGGCGACACACTGAAGGGAGGGGAAGAAGATGCGACCGATGTTGGTGCTGCGAGTTATTAGTCTCCCGATGAAGTTTATAGGGAATGGGTAGATCAACATACCTCTCGTTGAAGCCGAACGCACCACGGACTTGGTTGAAAGTGACCAGCTTTCCGAACTCCCAGGCGTTCATGAGGAAGTGGTTGCTAACATACTTCAAGTCACTGTAAATGAAGGTCTTCTTGAGATCGAATCCCAGGGCAATAATGTCCTTGGCGTTCTCCATGGCGAAGTGCATGGCATCCTCGAACGTTATGCTATCCTTGAACAAAGCCTTCTCGTCGTCCGTAAGCATGAAGACCAAGGGAACGTCGAAAACATCCTGCAGCCACTTGGTGAACTGCAGGGGTATGGTGTGACCCAGATGCAGACTGCCGGTACTGGGACCGCGACCGGTGTAGAGGAAGAAAGGCTCGCCACGCTCGTAGAGGGTCAGGATGCGGTCGAAGTCACGGTGACTGAAGAACAGGCCGCGTCGGAGCCAGCGATGCGGCTTGTGTCCGGTCACCTTCTCGAAGCGCTCAAGGAGCTTGTCGTCGATGATGGAGGTGTTCCATTTCCTGTAATTGCAGGTGGTTAGCGGGTTGTTGCGTGGATTGCAATGAGCGCTTCAATGGCGGGGTAACACATACCGACAGATGGCCTCATAGTTGATGGCGACCACCTCTCCGTTCTCGTCGCGGGCACCCTCCACGGACCAAGGATTGATATCCTGTTCTTGCGCGGTGTGCGACTGCTCCTCGGCCATGTTTGCAATCTGTTCAAGGACTGTGGAGGGGGTTTGGAAAGGAAGCGCAACGAGGGAAGTTGAGTCAGGGAGCCACGAGATGAATCTATTCAGTCTTTCTTTTGCCCCTCCTGCCCTTGCCCGATTCGGCCACAGTCACGTGGCGGGGAAGATGCGGCATGACAGCGCGCTAGTCCTAATCAGGTATTGTTGCTATCGGAGTGAAATGACTGTCCAACATATGCCGCGCAATAGAGATGATATTTCTGCAAATTAACTTCACTTCAATTTGACCTCAGCCTTAGCTGATGTTCTGCAATCACAAGTCCTTGCATTTTTCCAGTTTCGACTGTGTTGGCGCAATGCGGGGGTCCGATGGCGGAGATATATCCCCAGCGCCGACTCGGATGCCGCTTATCACCCGGCCTTTTTCCCCTCTGCCCTTATTCTCCGCAACTCTATCATACTATTATACCACTGAGTCATCGAAATCAGTACTCTACCATTGGAAGTCAGTCTATAGACAATCAAGTCTTTCAGAATGGCTGACCCTACCGTGCTCGTGCAATCTTTGACCCCTTCAGCTATTCATGATGCCTACTCCCTCATCCAACCCTATGTGCACCGCACGCCTCTCCTCACTTGCCAAACCCTCAACACCATTGCCTCGGCGCCGCAATCTCCGGAGGCATTGACCGGCACCTCCTTTGAGGGCCAAGCTCCTGCCAATCCCAAGTTCCGCTTCTTCTTTAAATGCGAGAACTACCAACGGATAGGTGCCTTCAAGGCCCGAGGAGCCTTCCATGCTCTGTTACGACTCATCACCGAACGGGGGAAGGAGGATGTACAGAAACGGGGTGTTATCACCCACAGCTCTGGTAGGCCTAAACATACTCTTGAATGAAGCGACACATTATTAATCGATTCGTGTAGGAAACCACGCTCAAGCTCTCGCTCTCGCCGCCGCCACTCTTGGTGTTCCCGCCTACATTATCATGCCTAGTATTAGCACACCCTCCAAGATTGCCGGGACGCGCTCCCACGGTGCAGAGGTCATTTTCAGTGGCTCAACGAGCGTCGAGCGCGAAGCTGTCGTCGCTGATGTGCAGGCCAAGACCGGTGCCATTCTGATCCCGCCCTATGATGACTTCAATATCATCTGCGGCCAGGGTACTACGGCTCTCGAGCTTGAGGAGCAGTACAGGGAACTGCTGGCCGAGAAGCCCCACCTGAGCATCCGCCAGGGTTCCAAGGCTCTCGATGCTGTCTTCACACCCATCGGCGGAGGCGGTCTCAATTCCGGTGTTGCAACCTTCTTCTCGGACAAGACAACCAAAGTATTTGGTGCGGAACCCAGTTTCGAGGGCGCAGACGACTGCCGGCGTGGACTGGACGCCGGGGAGCGGGTTCCGGCAGTGTCGACACTGACCATCGCGGACGGCTTGCGGACACCGGTTGGCTTGTTGAATTGGGAGGTGATCTCGAACCGGAACAAGGTCGCTGGCGTATATGCTGTGACAGAGGAGCAGATCAAGGCGGCAATGCGTCTGGTCCTAGAACGCATGAAGGTAGTGGTGGAGCCAAGCGCTGTGGTGGGTTTGGCCGTTTGCCTGTATAACGAGGAGTTCCGTCGACTGGTCGAGAAGGAGGCTCCTGAGGGTTGGGATGTGGGCATCGTGTTCAGCGGTGGAAACACCACAGTTGAGGCCATCGGAAAGCTGTTCAGTTAAGAAAGCATGATGAATCGGTCTGGGGCCACTGTCTGAAACACATCTGTACAGTGTACATAGCTAGATGAGAATTGTATCAACCGATATCAACCCCATCTCTTCCTATGTGAAAGGCGAATTTGCCGCCATTATTTTGTTTCAAGCCCTCAAGGACCCTACGAGGCCATTCATCACGTCTCCATTCATTTACCCATGCGGAAAACCTTCCGCGACTGACAACTTCCTGTCGACGAGGGGCACCGCGCTGCGCATTTTGCGCAGTCATGGTTGGCGGAAAGGGACGAACCGAATCACGTTGAACAACAACTCGTAGAGTTGGGAACCGACCCCAAGGAGCTGGCAGATCGGACCCAAAAGAAGGCGCCTTTGGCACAGAGGGGCGTGGGTTATACAAGTCGTAAGGTCCTGACGGCGTATACGCTGAGTTACCACCACGAGCACCGTGGAATCTTCCTTGAATAGTGGTGGTGTAAACCACCATACAACCTAAAAGACGCTGTAATCTTTTTAGTTCCGCCACAAAGGCAGCATATAGCTCTGAAATCTGGAACCGTTGCTTCCATTTACGCTCATGCTCCGACTCAGCATCGACCCGCCCGATATCTTCCACTCGAGCGATTTCGTCTTGCAATCTATCCTGCCAGAAGAACGCATTGGCACTATCCAGGTAGATAGTGTGCACAGGTCTGGTGGAGGACAAATGGCGAGATAAGTCAAGAATGTAGGTATCCAGGTTTTGAAGTGTAGCAAGGAGAGCAGCCGATGATTGTGGACGGAAGACATGGACATGTTGCAGACTGGCGACAAGCAGAGTTTCAATATCCTCGTTATCAGATTCAGATGACATTCCAGATAATTCCTGAGCTAGTGCGTCAGTTCTGGCCTTAACAACTCCTCTGACCACTGATTTCAGCCGCTCAGCATCAAATCGACCGTCCGTGTCAATGAATATCACTGCCGATTCATGCCCACCGAGCGGGACGCCTTTGAACACGGATGGTAAGATGGCGACTGCAGCGAGATAGTACAGGAGATGCGACTTTCCAGCTGCAGACAGCTTGCTAGAGATCTCCAGGACTGGTTCTGTGCGGTTGATGTTCAACATCGGCAAACTATGCATGCCCACATGCTCATCGTTGATAAGTTCGCCTTGAGCCGGGAGCTCACCCTCAGTGCCATAAAACTCTGCTCCCTGGGCATACTCAGAATGATCATGTTGCAGATCCCCTCCCAGATGTATGTTCTGTGCAGCAGGGGCGGGCGTTGTGAAAATACCCATGAGATCATCAAGCACCTGGACGCCCAGTCGGGCCCTCAAGGCATCACTATCACCAATCCCATGTGATAGGTTTCTTAGGTCGTGCAGAAGCTTCTCATGTTAGCATCCATTCAGCAAGTTTTCCGGAAAGTATCCACAACGAAAAATAAGGCTATAATGCAGAACCATGCAGTAAACCGAAACACCGACGCATACATACCTCGTCAAGTCTCTCCTCATACACCTCACCAAGAAGCTCTCCCCCAAAGTTAGCAGCCATTTGACACAATTGCAATATCTACAAATGTGACAAAGCTCGACATTGTCCAGTGAAATAGAGTGTAAGTAGTGGTTGACTCCGACCCTCTCTAGGAGTTGATAGAATCACAAAACCACCGCGGGCTGACCCGTTGTGACGATAACCTGGTAAGGATGGATCGCGGCGCCGGCGAACGCGAACGCTTCCGCTCCATCCACTTTTCTTCCTTTCCCCAGTACCACCGGTCTTGCTCGTTATTATTCCCAGCTGCAGAGGAATTGTTCAAGCCACCAGACTTAGTGAACATTATTCAGAAGCACAACAAGACAGATTTATCACCATGGCTCCTCTTGTCCCTGTTTTTTCCGCCGAGAGCCTTCCAGACCATGTCAACATCGTCACCAAGAACTTTCAAGAGAAGCGTCGCAAAGGCGGCCCTGTCGAGCTGGAGAAATGCAAACTGCTGGAGATGGTCCAATACTCGTGCAATCCGCCTCAAGAGGGTATTCCTAAGCCGGGTGTGGTGAATTGTAAGCCGATTGTGAGGCTGTTTCGCCGGTGAGTTACCCTTTCGCTATCGGCTCGAGGGATAAGGTTCAATGCTGACAGTTACTTCATGCTAGATGCGCTGGCGGATTAACGGTGGAAACGACTGCTTGGGAGCCGATCCGGATAGCGAAAGAAGAAGCGGAGCGCAAACGTGCTGCGGAGAGCAGCTCAACGGCCTAATGGAAGTCCCCTTTCGATTACATGCATGGCAAGGAGTTGGGTTGGCGTTCATTCTACTGAGACCACAATGGCAGTCAAGGCTATGTGATTAACCAATTGAGTTGCATTATTTGACATCCTGCTCCATGGGTATCTTCTCGGTTATGCTACGATGAAAAAGCTGAACGCCTGACGCCTCTACCTATCCTTACACCTCATGATGCATTCACCCAGCTATCCACCCTCGACATATCGGGGGTATCCTTTGCACTTGATAGCTTGTTTTCCTCCGTTCGTCGGCTCCCAGATGTAGGCGCTCTTCGCCAAAGGTCTCTCTCGCAGTTTATGATAGGAGGCAGCTCTATGTTCAACGCCAGCTTCGAGCGGGAGGCTTTATCTGCACCAGCTCCCGAGTCGATCTCCATGGGGCCAGCAGAGTCTGGGCCCGTCCCGGGCTTCTGTATCTTCTTTGCGAGGGCTCTAACAGTCTTCTCAAACATTCCGTCCATACTCTCTGCTCGTCGTCCCCATTGCTTCTTATCCCGGACCGATGAGCCAGAATTATTGTCTTTGAACGCCGCACGGGCCAACTTGCGCAGCGCCTCCTCGCCATGCCGACCATCCTCCGTTGCTCGCTCTCGAATGACGCGCGGATCTTGCTCTCGTTCCGTGAAAACCGGTGTGTGACGATACGTGTGTTTACTAGGAAAATCGGGGAAATGTTTCGGGATATGGGCGTTGTGAACGCGATCGTCTTCGCCGCTGAGCTGTGGCCCTAAGGTGGGCAAAGTCTTAAACGAGTCCTCTTCCGGCGGAGGACTTGGTAGAAGAGTGGGGATAGGTTCGATGTTTGGATGGCGTTTCACGTGCGGAAGGAGGTCGCTGACCGGCACGGACTGTCTTTTCAAGGCATATTCGAAATCTTGTGGGATGGGATGTATGCGCCGGCTGGAAAGCATCGCTTGGCGCACATATGAGGCGAATCTCAGCAGATCTAGAGACCAAATCCATCAATATCATTGAACGATTCCCTCTGAGACCTAGGTTTCCCAACGTACATTCCTCCGTTACCCTGCGAAAGGCGTCCAGCGCTGCAGGGTCGGCGATATCAAATCCGCATTCTTGTAGATATTGTCCAATAGATCGGTTGAGGACATGGTCGATGCAGGCCTCGTCGACAATTGCGGGTTCCGGCAACGCTGGGGCGACCGGACTTTGTAGGCGATGATGATGGTGATAAGGGCGTTTCGTTCGTTTTACATCAGGAGCATCTGGACCTTCTGGTGCGGAGGAAGAGGATCGTTTGACAGTGGGTTCCGAGGAGACCATGGCGCCGGTGGTCTTGATGGATGGATGGGGAGAGATCCAGAAACGGCGCCAAACACAAGAACCGCGTGAGGTCACGTGTGTGTATGCCTCAGGCAGACATCACTACAGCCCCAGTCACTGAGCCTCAATGCTCGATTAGGACTTGATAATACAGAACTACAATAGCAATATTTAGACAATTTAAACCAAAATACATAGTCCCATAATTATACCTCCTCATAAGTCGCGTCATAGTTTGGATATCAATAGCCCGTTCGCAGCAGCAACCCACTATCAAAAGTCAGGCCACTCACAGCCGTCGCTTACTACACGCCGGCCCGGAAAGCTTCACCTCGACTTTCACTCTCGACATCACCGCTCGCTTTCCCTCTCCTCTCCTCTCCTCTCCGCAACACCCCACCACCACCCCAGCAGGTCAATCCTTGCGCGAATCACCTCTACCCGTTCCTCAGATCTGTCTGAAGACACTAATATCTCACAATGGCCTCCGTTGCTCCTATCACCGGCGTACGTCCACCCTTCTCCTACCCAACTCACCCGGGACCACATCCACAACCCCCATGACCTCCCCCAGATTTGGAACCCTACAGGCTAACATTTTGCACTTTAGATGCTCCGCCGCACTCTGGTCCTTGACCTGAGCACCGCTTTCGGTGAGTCCGCCTACGACCCCGCGCTTCCATTGACCCGAGATGTCTTCATATGATTTCCTTCCTACCCATATATTCGAATTGCATACAAGCATTATTACATCGACATCCGCCCCCGCGCGCAAAATACCATACCGGGCCCCGACCCAGAAGGACAATTGACTAACTGAATGATTACTTCGCAGGTTTCGGTACCACTTTCGGCTACCTCTGGTGGTACGGTACGTATACGACAGACCTTCCTTTATTAATCCCTCCTCCCTTCCCTACCAGCAAACCACATCCCAGAGGTAATTTAACAGCCACTAACGATAAACCACTATACAGGCTTCCACCTCCCCCGCGTCCGCGCCCGTGACGACTACTACACCCGCCTCGAGGCCGAGCGCGCTGCTGCCCAGCAGTAAATTCGCATCGGCTACGCAAATGCATTCGACTTCGCGCGTTGATTGGGGGGCGCTCCCAAAGTACCTCGTTAATAATGCCAAATGGAACCGGGATGCGTCAGCTACGTGATTTGGGGGAAGTGGATGTGGGGAATGTGTAGCTGATAGGATGTGATTGATATTGTTTTTGTTGTCTGGTATATTGCGTGGGTTTGGGGTTGGATTTCCGGTTGATGGTGCGGGTTGAATGTCTTTGTGCTTGTGTGTGTGTGGAATTGAAAGAATAGAAGAAGGGAAGAAAGAAGAGAACGTTTCCTCGAGTGCTTTTTTTGTCTGTTGTATATACGCTTGTACTCATACATGCGGTTGTTTGGGACTGTCTGGTTGGTTGTTCTTGTGTTCGTCGTAGGGAGGGAGATAAAGTGGTTTGTAGGTTGTAGTGAGGGTCAGTATTGTACATGTTACTAGGCAGCATTTGATAAAAATGTGTTCATTTCTTTCATTCATAAGCAGGGAATCTATCCAGTCGCTAATTAATCCAAGTGGAAATGTAGGCCATGCACGTAAAACTCCCCTAATCAACACACAAACACGGACACATGCACACACGCACACACAGCATCCACCACCACCACCATTATACCCCATGCCCAACAGGAAAGAGCAACCAACTGATATCAACTACTACCTACCAACCACACAAGGGCAGGCTAGGCTGGTCCACCATTCACCGCATAACGCGCTCATACTGTATCCCCCTCACACTACCACCACCCATCGATGTCCTAACATTGCGCTTGAACGCCTCCCGGTTCTGTCTCAGATCATCGGCGGCCTCCTTATTCAGCGGATCGGAAGCATTCGGCTCGAGGAAGAGGAACTAAACACAGCGTAGAAGATTAACACTCCACACCCCTCACAAGATAACAATCATGGAAGAAAGGGAGAAAACAGAACCTACCTGCATCCCCACAATAACCGCATTCAAATTCAACACGGGCTTCCAATCCTCCCTCAGAATATTCAGACACACATTTCCCTCAAGATCAATATTCGGATGGTAGATCTTCTGCGTACACTTGACCTTTGGCGGATCATGCGGGAAGTTCTGATTGACCGTGAAGTTGAAGTGGAAAGCGCCACCCTTGTACATGCCCTCGTCCGGCTCGATAGTGAGAGTGAAGTTTAGAATGTCGTCTGGGTTCGGGAAGGACATTTTCATTGTACTTCCGAGGGTAAGTTCTTGCAAGTCTGTCTCATATTCCGATTTTCATGTTAGTGCAATGTCCTGGTGGGTATTGTTTGAGAGTGTAGCAGGGTAGGTAGGTAGGTAGGTAGGTAGGTAGGTAGGTAGGTAGGGACATTCAGACCTCGTTGCACGCGCAGCTGAGCGGCGGTAACCTTCTTCTTCTTTTTACCGGCAGCTCCTTCGGCATTTTCAGCTTGCTGCTGCTGTTGTTTCTGTTTGAGAGGGTGTTAGTGAGGTGGAAAGAGTTGGATGGGAGTCAGTCGCGACGTACCATAGACCATATCTTCAACATCGTGGCTGAGATCTTGCGGGCTCGCGATCACCTGTGTGTGGGTTTGGTAGGATATGGAATTATTTGTAGAGATCTGGGTCTAGGGATTGTGGTATGGATCGCTATCCTAGAATCTTCGTAGTTGTTGAGTGGGTGAAGAGGGGAGGAATGGCTGCGGGGTGCTTTCGTTGGTCGGTACAACTAATCTCCACTTCAGCGTAGAGGGAACGATGGCAAGACAGGAGAAGCCAGTCCTTTATCTCAACGTAGAGAGGTGGCAGGCCACGACAGAAGATAGGTGTTTGTATTAATGCGTGTAGAAAGACAACAGAGTGATTATCAGAGACAGGTGATAGCCGGACTGCCGCAGAGAGCGGGCGGCGGCCTGACGCCATGGGCCACCCATTGCACCACCGCCTGCCCGTACCAGTTGCCACTCAGGATGCCCATATCCGCGGTCTTTTACATTCTCTCTTCCGATCGTTCAATATTTGGCCCTGCGACTTCTTGTTATTATGAGGATTTCATTTCGAACATTATCTGTGGGAATCCCCGCGTAAAACAGTCAACCGATCGCCTTCCACGCCCTTGAATACATCCCATTTCTAATGCGCTAAGAGTCTACAAAACATTGTCGTGCCTGCAGTCCCTATGAAATGTGCAAATCCATAACCTGAAACAAAACACGGCCGAACCTGGGAAACAAAGAATAAACATCGTATGTAGAATACAAAATTGCGACAAAAATGTGCCAAGAATAACTCCACGAGGCCTCTGCCGGCCATGAGCAAAGCACCCCTCATTGACAACTTTTCGTTCATTATGCTGCACACCTTCTCTAGCGGCGGGCGAAGCAACACATCACACCGGTCTTACCCAGGAACCAGCAAGCTCCGATGAAGCGGAATAGCGCGACAACGGCGTTGGACCACAGTAGAGCCTGGAAGAAACGTGATGTGCGATCGGTGGCAGAGTTCTGCATGAAGCCGTTAGTTTCGTCTTTTGGAACAGCGGGAGTCTGTTTACTGCAGAAGATATACATACCGTGAAGCCAAACTTATCCACACCATCGCTGGTGATGCAAACAGCCATCAGAGCGTTACTGAAGATCCAGAATGTTACCAGTCTCGTACGGAAGCTCTTGTAGGAGTCATCCAAACTCTTCTCATCCTTCTCTTCGGGAGCCACATAGGGTGTCAAAGCACGCTTCACCGTAGCTTCAAACTGGCTGTCAATATCGGCTTGAGGCTTGTCAATTTCCTCAATGACAGTTTCCTTGCCTCCTTCCTTGGTTGTCTTCGCGGAGGGAAGAGCATCCGCCTTATCAGAACCCTTGGTACCCCAGGACACGTCGTGCCAGTTGCTGAAGGCATACACGTTGAGGATGTTGATGTAAGAAGACTGCACGGCCATGTACTGAGGGAAGGAGGTGAACATGTGCCACGGGTCCATGTACATGAACGAAGCGACGAAGTACAGACCGAAAGTGGCAGCAAGCGCGATGATAATGATACCGGCACCGGTCGACCCGAAGAACGAACCAAGAAACGCACCAACACCGTGCGTGGTGTCGAAGTCCATCGGAGCGCTGCCGCTGAAAGCGCGGACTACCAGGTAAAGTGCATCGACGACAACGTAGAGTTGAATGATACCGAAAACAACGAAAGATGCGAGGTACGAGAACCGAGAACCCTTGGGGCGGTTACCCAAAGCCAGAATGAACTGGAGGAGCAGGAAACCGAGGTATGCATATTTGACGATGGTGTTGACGATGGGAGTTGCCGTCTTGCCAAAGGGGAAACCAGTGTGACCGTTGCTAGCGCTAGGAGTACCGACCAGGTCCATGATGACCGATGTTGTAAGCCAGTAGGAAGCTGGTTGCTAAAGTCAGTCAAGTCCTCAAGTTTGTGCAATAGCCGAATGGAACCACTAAACGTACCCAGAGAGAACCATGTAAGAATCGTCGAGAAAGTGTTGTACAGCATCTGAATATGAAGGAAGAACATCCGAATGATGTTGTGGCCACTCTTGTACATACGTCCGAAGTGCATGAGCGAATAGATACCGGCTGCGAAGGATCCGTTCAACCAACGACGACGCTGCGAGATGAACTCCGCAGCACCTTCAGGCACGTCAGTTTCACCCTTCGAGGCTTTAACATACGACAGATGCCACTTGGAGCCAGCCTTAGCAACCAGCTCGAAACACAAGATACGGTCCTCGGCCAAGAACATGTTCTTCTTGAAAATGTTCATACCCTCGATACCCTTCTTACCCAGCTGTTTGGAGAGAGTATGATCACCATGGAAATACTGCTCCAATGGACGACCCATGATTGCACGGAATCGGTATGCGGAGAAAGCACCAGGCAACACACTGACATAACCGAAAGAACTCTCCAACGGCTTGTCCAGAATGTTACTGATCTTGTATTCGAAATTCTGGGCTGCCACGAGAGGGTTGACCAGGTTTCTCCAACCCTTACCCAACATGGCGTGAATTTCACCGCAAGCGCCTCCGAGATCCTTATCGTTGTAGAAGGCCTCCCACAGGGCCAGAAGTGACTTGTGTCCAGGCTTGGTACCAGCATCGAGAAGAATGCAGACCTCGGGGTTCAGGATACGGCCGAAAGCATTGAAAAGCCATCTATGAGAGTTGATCTTTTTGCTGTTCTTCTGCTTCAAACAGAACATCATCTGAACTGGGGGTAGCGTGCTGGGGCCGTCATCTGTCGGGCGAATGAGCTGCTGGTTGGGGGTAACGGATAGTTGCGTCGTGTATTCGAACTATCAGGTGTTAGCAATCTCCACATGTATATATTTTCGGGTTGCGCATACGATGTGGGCAACGGTTTCCTTTCCATCAACATCACGCTTCATGACGCCATCCTGGTAAATACCAACGGTGGCCAAGACATCCAGCACATCCTTGTCACAGGGGTCGATACCATCGAAAACCAGGCAGACCACAATCTTTTGCCAGGCCGGCCCACCCTTGTTCCAGAACTCGGACTTCTTCAAGTTCACAATGTCACGGATGTTTTGCATGACACCATGGAGCGTACGGGCTGTGAGAGTCTTGTCTTCGTTGTAATACGTGATAGCAATCAACAACTCGGTGTGTCTGTTGTACATGGCAGGACGAAGGTTGTAGCCATTGTGAAGGGTAAACTCATTAGGATCACATGTGGCCGCGGTGTCTATACCAA
Organism: Aspergillus eucalypticola CBS 122712; assembly: GCF_003184535.1. Classification (NCBI taxonomy): domain Eukaryota; kingdom Fungi; phylum Ascomycota; class Eurotiomycetes; order Eurotiales; family Aspergillaceae; genus Aspergillus; species Aspergillus eucalypticola. Next base: position 705,239 of record NW_020290284.1, on the reverse strand, counting down.
GGAGAATTCTCCATTAGTTCCGAGAAGCTGCATGATTGGGCCCTGCGGTAACTTACATCGCATGTGTGTGAATTCTTCGCTTCCGCCCTCCAGGTCGTTCCTATACTTTGCCTGGATTGCATTTTGGATAGCACTAGGCACCGGGTAGTCAACACTCAGGACTGAGCCCTGCACAAGCTTGACCTTTCTGGTAGCGTAGCGGCGCAGACCACCACCGCCGGCACCACTACCTGCACCTCCAGGGGCTTGTCTCTGGCGCCAAGCCTCTGTTGACGAGGTTTCGCTACGAGCATAGGGCGAAGCAACACGGCCGGGGACGCCAAAGGCAGCCGCGGGGTTCTCTCCAGACTGTGCAGAGTAAACAGAGCCACCTGCACTGTAGGGATCATGATAACCCGCATCGGCAGCATATGTCTCGGTCAAGCTGTATCCAGAGGTGGGCCGAGCCGGGGACAGATTGCGCTGCTGGGGGTCATCAAAGGGACCTGTGAACGGGCCCGTTTGGCTCGATAGCAATCCTCTAGACGCTTCTTCTTCATACTAGAGATCATCCAGGATTCCATGTTAGTTGATCGTTTCGTCCAGGCGCGAATGCCACACGGCCACTAGAAATGAAAACTTACGTTGTTTCCAGCCGGTAAATCCTGGAGTCGATGACCACCGTCATCGTAGCCGGGAGGCGAGTGATTACCAGTGCCTTGGTAGGCCATGGTTGATGAACGAGATTAAAATCGTAATATGTGTGAACTGAATTCGGACGCTCAAGCAAAGCCCCGTGGGAACAGAATGCAAGGATGGTGCAAGAAGCAATGAGGCGTGAGGGTATCAGGGAAACAAGGAGCAAGGAGTGCACCGACTGAGGAAGTCAGACAACGGAGCAAGTAAATAAAGCGGGTAACCACCCGGAGTGGAGGGAGCAGACAAACAAGCGCTCAAATGGCCGGGGATGCGCCAGAGGGTAGAAACGAGCGAAGGGGGAACGAACAGTTGAAAGGAAAACTGGTCGAAGGGCGCGAGCAACAGCAGGAACGTGAAAAAGCCGCCAGGGCTGAGCAGAGGTACCTTGCGATCGCAGGTGATGGATAAGGGAAGAAGCTCGGGAAGCCCGTCTGACCGTGGCGGACAAGAAGAGTTGGCGTTTTGGTGAAAGGGTTTCCCAAAACAAAGCTGGGAGGGGCAGGAGGAGGATGAGAAGGGAAAGAAAGAGGAAGAGAGAAGTGAGACTGGGCGGGATGGGGATGGACGAGAAGGTCTCAGGATAGAAAAGGGTAAAAAAGAAAAAATTAGGAAGAGAAGGGAAGAAAAGGGAAAAATGGCCCAGAAAGGCACGACAAGCTGAGAGCGACAGCTTTCCTTTCAAATGGTAATGGTCAAGGGTCGCCCTGGCGGTTTTTTTTTGGGGTTGGCAGTGTTCGAGACGGGGGTGGAAAGTCTTGGGGGTGGGTGTGGGTAATTGGATTCCTAACCAAAAGGCTGCATACACTTGAGATCTCCCTGCGATCACGGCGGATACCGATGATGGCTGCTGGCTTACTAGTCGATCAAATACTAATTATTGTTACTTGTCTGTCTCTCATGTCTTACTTGTTGTCCTTTGATCTACCACCTGAAAAAGTGAAGATGAGAAGAGTATTCCTAACAATTCACAGGTTCTTGTTCTGTCCATTCACAAAATAAAAGAAAAGGAAATTCAGACACGCCTTGTTGGGGGAGGAATGAATTGCTGGGCTGTTTGGCCATTTCCTCTTTGGTATCCCCTCATATTTTCTTCTTTTGACCGCAAGGTTGGGCAGGCTATTGCCCACGGATCGTCTCCTGCATCATATTCTTCCATCTTTCCTTCCAGACTCTTTCTCCTACTTACTTACTGTGGACAGAGCGAGCAGAGCCACTCGTAGTAATTTTCCCTGTCAATACATAACGCCCCTGACTGTTACAAGTTGAGGGCATTGTTCTGCTCCCCTCCTTGGCCCTTTGCTCCGCACTTCCAATGTTATGTATTTAAAATTATCAAGGGTCTGAACCCTGATTACGGGCCAGTGGATATGGACCCTGGTCCACTTGAGTTTCTTTACTTTACCGCATTACCCTGAAAACACAACCTTTCCCGTCCCGTATTGTCATCGTATCCCTGCCAGGTACCATGTAAATACCCTTCCTTAGTCGGTGGCTGTGTGTGGCATGGCGGTCAAGTACCTCGTACAAAGTCTACACCGTGTTCTATCGAGGATTCCGATGGATATCATTCTTGCTACCCATGGCACTTCTTGCATTGCTATCACGTCCTGCTCGTATCATGCAGTGGGTTATCAGACGCGTGCTGCAATAACTTCCAACAATTGGTAATAATGATGTCGAAGCATAACATAAGGTGGCTTGACGATAGGGAGTTGAGATAACTTCCAAGGTCCTGTTGGCCTCGAAAGTATGGACATTCCACATCCCTCGCCAGCATAACTGGACCACCTACAACAAACAACATCAGCCACCAATAGTCAGCAATGGACGGGCCCTAAATCTTCAGCTTGAATTTCCCCTTCCCGGTAAGATCATAGATTCCGCTTACCTACTGTAGAGTGCTGTCATTGATCTTACCTAGTAGATTGCTTGTTGCCAAATACGAAACATCGCCCCCAAAAAGTGCCCCCAAACTGGCCCCCGGGCATACTGTAGTGCTAGCTGCCCGTCTGTCTGCCATAGTAACCAGTAGTCAAAAGTGACCTATCGGAGATCGGAGAACTAATTGCGGCTGGTATTGGAGAGGTTTGGTATCGCCGAATTACAGAACATACGGCGAATGTTTCAGGGGGCGGGGCTCACCCAGAAAGGTCTAAACTCCCTAAAACTCCCCAGCCAAATATAGGCTTGTGGGGAACTCAAGACTCCCTTCACTAGGGGCCTCAAGACCGTGTTTATCAGCCGTTGGTCAATCAGGAGCCACCCAGCGACGCTAGCCTGGAATCCTTAATTTTGCCAAGGTCACACTGGATCATTGAAAGACAGTCAAAGCCCAATAAGCGGTTGGAGGGGTCATGCTCACTGGTCAGCCGCGGTTTCAAAGCGGCTGGCAATTGTTGAGAGTAGTGCTGATATTAGGTAATGGCCAGCATGTCCACACACTCTCACATCCTTTTTCTTTTTTCTCTTGGTTTGGTTTTTTCTTCTTCTTTTGCAAGCCATCATTTGATGCCACTGGTCAGCTCTCTGCCATGGTCAATGATCATCACTGCCACAGAAAGCTATGGCGCTCAGGGGACTAAACCCTCATCGGGGTTAGCTTCAAGCTCTCTATATCCTATCTTTAGCACCCGGTGACAACACAGTCGCCCTTGTCCCGTAAAAAGCGAGTCAGACATTGTGGCACCCTCCAAAGGCGCGACAAAGTCACCCAGAATTTCCCTGCCTCGCAAATCGGCTACCCTGAAGCCCTGGACTGGCAGAATTTGCCTCTTATTTGGCGATATTTTGAGTAGCACACGAACGGCGGCAATACCGGTTCTCTTACATCAGGAAAGTCGCCACGCTGGAAGGTCGTCGGGTAGTTCCGCTTTGTATGAACCTTGGAATGTTTCTTACTTCACGGGTTACAACCGATATTACAAACTGTGGTCACTCCATCCGCCGGGCTGTTGTAACCTAATCAAATGAATACGATAAGATTGCAACGCAGTATTGCCGTGGCTTAAATCAGTAATAAACAAGTAGCAAAATATCTTCATCAAAAACTTCCAGGATCGTTTTCCTATCTATGCTTAGTATATGCGTAGTCTGTGCTCACATAATTAATTCTCCGAACACTGAGTTGTCCCGCAGTCCACATACAGGCAGCGAGGAGAGTTGCTTGATGCAAGATCACATGTACGCGATAGGCTCAGATCTTTACACATGTGAAAGCCAAGCAAATGCATGTACTAAGTAGAATGTGCGTCGTGAAGGGCATCCATTGCGGCAGTATATACATGGTAGTTATCCCACTGCAGCCACTGGGTCCATTTACTAGCGGCGGGATATATATAGAGCAAGACCCTCGGTACCGCTACTATCACTTAGTCCCAAAGGCTAAGCGCAGAAGCATTCACTATTGGCCGCTTTGTCTCGGGAATGAGAGACAGATCGTCAGCGGCTACTGAGAACTAAGTAACGACTTCGGTTGAGAGTAAGACATAAAGCGGTGTATTAAGTTGAATACGGAGATCCTTTCAACTAGATGATAGCACCGTCGACACGGAAACTCAGGGGTGGAACAATTAGCCACAGAAAGGGAAGTACATGAAAAGAAGACCCATACAGGAGAAGTATGCACATACGGGCGCAGTCTCGGGCTGTTCTGATCGTGCATGACTCGTGCGAAAGTTCTATGCATGTACCCTTTTGCATGCTTCGGGCACTGCTGGATATGCGCGTTGCGGTGGATGCGCTGTGGAATATGCTTGTTTGTACGGAGTACTAAAAGGGTTGCTGTTGTTTTTTCAGATCATTGTATTATGGGTCCGCAGCTAACCAATACGTCCTTGAGGATTTTTTGAAACAGCGACACCTTTCTCTATTAGTAGTAATAATAGATGAATTTCATTGAAGTGCTCAGTATTATATATTATAGCTGGTGCAGAAGTTACCATACTATCGTTCATCCATTCATGCAGAAATAAACATTCAATGTTAGCCATTAAATACTAGAGTACGGCTACTATAAGAATCTATAAATTAGCAGTTGCCACAATTTCTTATTTGTATATTTCATCAACCTCAATCGCAGATAAATTGGATAGTAGCTCTTGTTTACTGCATGGCTCAATCCAGTTTGATCAATTTCTTGGCAGTAATGTGAACCTCTCCTACTACACAACCACGAGCACAGGCTAGCCTTTATTTTCGGGTATTTTTTGACGCCGCAGAGACTGGCTTGCCCTCTCCTTCCATAGTCAGAAATGGATATCAAAAAGTTACTGCCGCGAGTATTTCGTCAATGTTAGAGTTGCTATCCCTTGCCAGTACGTTCGAAGCGGAGGCACATAGTACTCCTACTATCTTACCATGATAGAGATGGATCGCCAATTTCGAGCTTTCTGGGTCGGATCCGTACCTATCTACCTCGAAGAGAAGATTCCAGGAGGTGAAAGGCCATGGGCAAGGCCAGATAAGTGAAAGATCCGGTGAAGTGCCTGTTTACGGGAGAAGTTTTAATATCATTCAAGATATAATCAGGTGAAGCCTTACATCTTTTTAGACTATATAATCTCTCTGCAGCGCCATCATCAGCCGCCTTCCAACATCTCAATATATCCCACATCCAGCCTATAAAAGCCAGAGGTCCCAGATCTCACTTCTTTCATCAACATGATACCAACTCATACTTTTAGGTAGTATGAGGAATCGGATAACTTTACCGATATCTTGATCGAGCACTTATTAGCGAGATATCGTAGAACTTCTTTTATATTACACAAAGCTTGACCGTCAGCAAGATACTCGTAAACATACTGTAACAGGAGGTCGCTAGGTCTTCAGACGAGCTGAGCAACCACATATTACTGAAGGAAATTGACAACGAGGTCGAATACCAGTCATCTCGCCTTTCACAAATAGGGTGCTGGGGCCCAGATAATATATTCATCATCAATGTATGGGAAAAAAATACTCTAAAAGACATGGTACAACAACACGAAACGCACCTGCACCTGCCGCACAGCAGTAGCACATAACAACTATGGACGATCCTTAGTACTCACATCAACACAAGGGCATCTGCAATCAAATACTACTCCTCGGCGACACCCTGATCAACTGCAGCGGGCATACCGCACCTTCCTCATTCGTCGATTAGTTGCATTACATCTTCTACGAGACCCTAGATAGTTACAATTGATCATCATCTGCTTTGCCTACGTTTGTTCCTCCTACGTCCGATTAGAGATAGATTCTAGAGACCCGTTCGCTCCAGTACGGAGCATCAACCGAGTCATTGACCTTGCCGGCTGCCCGTCGATCCTGCATGCGGCAAGGATGGAACGAGATTGACGGGGAGGATGATGCTCCATGATACACCCCTCTCGCTGATGTCGCCGAAATGCATGAGAGCCCTGTGCGAGGGAGGCCATCGGGCACGCTCGATCTCACCATCAATTCCTTCTTTTTCTAGTTCTCGTCGTGGTCGCGAACGTTAGTTTTCAGGTCATCCCTGGATTGTGGTTGGATTGAACGCAATAATACTTCAAATGTTACATGAGGGCAGGCTTTCAACAATACCTTGATGATATTTATGTCTGTAGCACTATATACTGAAGGAGGTATACTGTATGCAAGAGCACACATTATCATCGAATAATCTGTTTTAATGACTATAAATCTTCATATATCTATATTTGGCTAGCACCTGTGTCATCTTCAACAAGATAAAACTTAACTACGTAGCCTTCTTCATCAGACGCTTAGTAAGTCTTATTTGAAGAATTCATGCAGATGTCAGACGAAAGGCTTATCCATAAGGGGCCGAAGAACAGACGGATGAGTACTACTGTATTACGCTAATCACTATATATATCCAAATGATAGTTATCTCGCATAAGAGACTGCCATATTTTGATACTCAGTAGTAGGATGTTTTTACATAGACTAAATATACTGGTGGCTTCCGAGCCTACATATAATACTCTCCTGATGTATCTCAGCAACGATCTTTTCACAGATGTTGAGTCCGATGATGGAATCTACGGCATCTGTCTTAGTAAAGCTTCTGGTACGTCTACTGCTAGTAATTACCAAAAAAGGGTTGGATTGACATCCAGGGGAAGATGACGCTTTGTCCATCTCAGGGCCAAATCATGCCATCTGACCAGTCAGAGGCACAAAATTTGCATTCAGGGGAAGGCCCCAAAGATGACCGTGGCCCCCCCTTGAACCAGCCAACAACCGGGGTATGTGAGTAAGAATGTAAATAATGTGCAGAAATCAATTTATTCTTCATATTGGATAGTCCAGTCAATGTCTGGTGGAGGCTATCGAATGGTTGACTGTTGGACGATGGCAAGCTAAGCTAAGCACATGCCAAGAGAAAAAGGGAGAGGGAGAGGAATTGACACAATTGAAATGTCAATCTGTCAAATCAATAATATGCATATGGTTTGACAGCCTATGGAGAAAGCACAGATCTATTGAAGACTCGGCATGAATATTGATTAATTTCATATCCACCAGATAATATGGGACTGGGGGCCATCGGGACCCAACTCCGGATTATACCAGTATGGCAGCAGATGCAGAGTGAGTATTGCTGTGTATACAAAGTATGGTTGACCCTGAGGCTGGAATTTCACGATAGGCCCTTCATGTTATTTCATGTTATTGTCATTAAGCTTCTAGCCCACATCATGTAAATCTCTGCCAAAAGTTGAAGAAAATAACGGTCAGTGGTGGCATGGACTGGTTCTGTCGGGATCGAGACCGGATGACGCGTGGCTTGAGCCATTCAAACCCGCTCATTAGCGTTCTGGTCGTTCTCATTACAGTAGGCTTGTCGAACATGTGTTCATTCAGATTTTAGTGATTAGTCGACTATCTACGTACTCCTGTATGGATAATAATCACACCCAACTGTAATACTACTATGGTTGACTATTGGGGCTGGCTGACAAGTCTCACCATGGGACCTGACATCTGGTGCTATGGCAAAGGCCAAGTCCTTCAACGGTCGGCTGTTTGCGGGAAAGACAGACTAGCCCAAGTGCCGGTGACAAAGGAATAGGCGAGTCCAATGGTGGAAAGAGGAAGAAGAAGAAGCAGAATGGGCATCTAATCTCGATTAATGAGTTAATCAAATGGATCATCTCGTCTGCCGTGCCTGAGGCTGCGGGTGGGTGTGTAGCGGCCTCATGATTCGACCAGACATCCCGTGTTAATTTCCGGGCGAAGGAATCCAACGTGGGCTGGAGGTTCGAGACCATCCAGTTCAGGCACGGCCGGCCGTGCCTGGCACACATCCAGAGAATGGTTGGTTGCACTTGAGACACCCGATGTAAGGAATCATGGGGCATGATGGGAACCCTCCTCCACCGTTCCGTATATGCCAGGGGAGGGTGGTTTATGTGGTAGACTAGGCATCTTTGTTGCAGCAGCGCACAGAGGCATGTAGCCATGTACATCCAGTAGGCGACCGACCTGTTCATCTTCCCCCCTTCTCTCTGCACGGTCGGCTGGATAGGATTTTCCATTGTCCCCTCTTCAAGAATAATTCCCCAATAGTTTGATCAATCTTCCTTCCGGAGGGGGGGATGCTAGTAGGTCAAGTTTCTCGCAGAATTCGCTATAGTCGGTCAATATCCCGGCACTATTCCCGGACTACTAAGTCTCCTATTGACAATGGCTGGTGTGCCGCTTGCTGGTCGGGGTTAATTGCGTTCGTTCCACGCCATGGAGCAGTGATCCGGCCTGTGCGATGGGCTGGAAGAAGACGGGAAGACAAACATGTAGATAGATGGGCTAGACTTTTTGATGTGGTTCTTTCGTTGATGCTGAGTGGTGAGGGGAGATGAAGATGAGGGTCAACCCATCTTTTGGGAGGAACCAACATTGGATAGTCCATAGATAGACTGAAGGAAGATGAATAGAATGGGGATTGACTTGGTTCCCCTCCCCTGCGTGAACTGTGGCAGTAAGTGGCAGGAGTGAGTGGGCATAAGCATCACAGCCCAGCACTAAACCCAACCGAGTCAGGCCTTCGCCCTCTCCGCGTCTCCCGCCCACCACCCCCTTCCACTTCCACACACCCACACCCACCACCACCACCACTTTCAGTCGTTTGTCTGCTTACTTCCTCGTTCCCTTTTCGGTTTGTTCGAATTCCTATTATTATCGGTCATTTCTTTCTTTCGACTTTTCACTCATTTACTTCTGCTTCTGCTTCTTCTTCTACTTCCTCCCTCTCTCTCTTCCCTTTCGATCCTTTTGCTCCTTTCTCTTCCCTTTTCGGCCATCAACTCGTTCTCCCCCTCGTCCTCCTCTCACCAACCCCCGGACATACCGCCTTCCTCTCCTCCTGTCATCTCGATCTCCCCTGAATCCATTTGTCCCTGCGGTGGTTCTGTACCTGGCAGCCACCAACGCGTGTTTCTCCGACGTCAACCCCAGCGACCTATCAAATATCAACTGCCACTGGGGTTGAATTGTCCATCGCACTGACTGATCAAAACGCCCGACTGGGAGAATCATCTACCGCCTCACCTCAACGGAGATCCACCTTAGATCGCATACTATGACCGTTGTTGCCTACCGTCCGCCGACCGACTTCCCTACCACCGACATCCGTTCGCTTGTCTAAAATCACCCATCCTCCTTTTGATGACCTCGTAACCACCCTCACGACTTGACGTCCGTTGAGAACCCACACTCTTTTACCAGCTTTACTACATTCTGCACGTTCGCTTTGCCGTTGATCGGCCTGCCACTCTTTTCTCGCCCATTTGAAGCAGCAGCGTTTTATCACGACCCAACCTTATACCTCCTTGATTTCTTATCCCTTCGCCGCGACCCATTTTTCGAACTCACATCTTACCTTTCATCATGTCTTTCCATATTCCCGATACATCCTCCCCCAATGGTATGTCTTCTACCTGGTCTGGTTCACACTCCGAATACTGACATGATGTGTTGAAGTCTTGTACGCCCGCTCCCTTCTGTCCTTCAGAAGTTGTGTGTCATGTCCCTCGACATCGCCGTCTTGCCCGACCTGCGACGATGGCTATACATGTACGATGACTAGTCAGTCATGTTCTGCGTGTGCCAGCACCCAATGTGTCAAGTCCCCAACGTCTAGCGACAGCTCCAGTAGTTCAAACAACTCGGGTGGAGGAGGCAGCGACGCCGGAGCGATTGCGGGAGGAGTCATTGGTGGTGTTGCATTTATTGCGATTGTGACTTTCCTCGTGTGGTGGTTCTTTATCCGGAAGAAGCGCCAGGAACAGGCAGCCAGTGTGGCAGAAAAGGCCAGCACATTCAATGACGCCCGACAGTCGAGAAAATCGACCCATTCGATCGCATCTACCGTCCTAACTCGCGCCTCCAATGTCATTCAAATCGCGTATATTCCCGGTGTTACCAACCGTTCGCCTCCAGAAACCCCAGGCCACCTCGTGCCGCCTGTTCCTCCGTTGCCCGGTGCCCACCCGGATCAGCACTTCTTCATGCCTGGCGATCTCCGCGACTCCACATGGTCGGAAATGTCGAACGAACGCCGCAGCATCGCTCCAAGTTTGCTGCGCAGCAGTGTGGCCACCACTATCTACCGGAACAATGCCATCGTCAGCCCGATGCCTGCACAACAGGTCATGCGCACACGGGCGGCGGTGGTCAACATCAACGGAGCCGCAGATGCGCCCGCTGTTCCAGCCATCACCCAGGCACAACTCGCCAAGGCAGGTGTCACCACGACTACCAGCAACAGTTCGATTGTCGCACGCACTGTTACCGCCAAACCGGTTATGGTGAGAGGTGCCTCGAAGAAGAAGAACAACAACGCCCCTGCGTCTCCCGCTGTCCAGACCATCGAGGAGCAACCGGAGACAAATAGTGCGGCTGCTTCTAAGTCGCCTAGCACCCAAGAAAAGGAAGAGACGCCTACCTCAGGCTTCGACGAAAACTCCTCGGATGAAGAAGACTCGGCGCCGAAGACTACACCGGCACAGAACACCAACACAACAGAGACAGCTAAGGAGAAGACACAATCACGACCCGCTACCGTGATTGAAGACTCGCCAGCCGTCAGCCAGAGCCCTTTCAAGGATCAACCCGCAGAGACCGATCGCCGAGCGTCTGCCCGAGCGTCATCTTTGCTCGAGACACCCGAAGGTACCCAGTCTAACCGAAGCAGTCGACACCTCCCACCGCGCGTCGAGAGCCCATTCTCTGACGCCAACGAGGTGAAATGATCTGCACGCTCTTTCCTATATGTCTGATTTATCTGCGTTTGAGAACCCTTTCATTTGGATGGCGACAAATGGCGCAAAGTGATTAGCAGTTGGCCCTTTGGGGAGCCCCTACTTTCTTGTATCTATGATTTATGCTTCTTGACCCCTTGGATCCCTATCGGTCTACTAGAATTGCCACGCAGTGGCTTTGAAATCGAACATCTATATATGAAGACTATAACAATTTCACCGGAAGATAAATAAGCCGAAGACAATGGTCGCACGTGGACTGCTGCCCAGCTCTAGCTCCTCACCAAACATCATACTCCCTCCTGAACATGGTATTCTATTACTAGACTTCCACTTCCTAAATTAATAGATAGTTATACTCATCTTAACAACCGCAGGACTCACCCCCAACCCCCACCTCCACCCCTATCCACATCAACATGTCACCCCTCCTCCGCCCCAAAAACCACCATACCCCCGGGCCACCACGGAATATTCACATGCACCCTATCATCCTGGCCAATGGTCAAACAAACCCTCTTGCCCACCAGATCAAACTCCGGATACGCATACGTGAGCCTCGCCTTCTCCGGCACCTCCCAACACCGCGTAATGACCGCCGACCGATACTGCAATTCATTGCCATCCCTCAAGACCATCCCCGTAATAGCCGTAGAATCCCTCGCATAGTCCACACCCCCGGCTGCAAGCGCAACATGCTCTTCGAGTGCGATGACCTTCTCCGCCATGGTGGCACATAATTGGCTACTGAAGACGCCTTCCTGCCGGGAAGAGGAGCGGAGAAGCTCGACGGCTTCGCGCCGGGTGAGAGGGTCACGACATAACGTGGCGGTTGTGTAGAGGGGGGCGATGATGCCGAGGTCGAGGGAGAAGGTGGGATTTAATGTGGTGGTAGTGGGTGATGATGATGATGATGATGATGATGATGATGATGATGATGATGATGATGATGATGATGATGAGGGGCCTGACATCTGCACGACGGATTTCGATAACGAGATGATTTGTTTGAAGATAGGGTTGAATCTATCCCAGATTGTGGAGTCGGAGGAGCCCGAGTTGTATTGTTCGAGCATCATGGTGTATTCGAGACGGTGGATTTGGAGGATTTTGAGCCCGATTTGTTCCTTGGTTGTGAGAGTGGAGCCGCGGGTTTGTTCGAAGTGGTCGAGTGCGGTAGACCATTTGGTTAGGATCGTGGCGTAGTGGTGGATTAGGGGGGCGAGGGATGGGTCTTTAATTGGTGATGGTGATGGCGATGATGATGATGATGGTGTTGAGGGTTGGGTGTCGATAAGGGTGTGGTAGTCGTGTCGGTATGTGCTGCTGTAATGTTCGTAGATGTTGCGGGCTTGGGAGAGGGAGGTGAAGGTTGAGGGGATTTCGACGATGTCGTTGGATGTGCATTTTAATTGGGCTGTGCTGTAGGCTGGGCTGTCTTCGTTGGATCGGGTCTTTTGTGGGATCATTAGTATGTGGGTTATGGTTTAGTATGGGGGAGATGGGGTAGTACCAAGGCATATACTTGGATCTGTAGGCGGATGAGGAGTTTGCGTATTTCATCGATCTCGAGATTCGGTACCGTGGATGGTCTGAGCAGGGGATGGTGGTATGTTCCTGTGCTTGCGTCGTAGGCAACTTCGCCCAGGATCTTCATGCCGCTTCTGATGTGGCTGAGGGCTGCGACGTAGTGGGCGGACATGATCTGAGTGATAGTTAAAATAAATGCGTGTCTACCAGAAGAGTAGTAGAATAACATACCTCGTAGCAGACAAACAGTACGCATGATATAAGACACACGTCCACTGAGAGCGTCGCGCCATGACTACTACTGATCACATACTCGGGCGGCGGACTACCTGAATCCTCGGACGGACGCAAAAGAGCCCGGATGGCCGCAAGGTATTGTTGCAAGGCAAAGGTGTCATGGCTTTTTCGGCTAAACCAAGGCCCTGGGATTTGCTGACCCTTCTCGAAGTTCTCGTGCAGGGCACCCAAGGCGACCAAGGCATGCCACACGGGCTTCTCCTTCTGACTGACTTGCAAGACTGACCGACTCCATAATTCTGAGCCACAGTAACCGGCTAGAGAGAAGACGGTTTTTTCATAGAAGAACTGGAATGATCGGATATCACGCGCCCCTGTGGCATAGCGGAAGCCAGTGAGGGTATGAGAAGGACGTGGAAGGATGGTGGTTGTAAGAGTAAAGGTGAGGTTGGTCGCATAGCCGTCGCATTTGCGGCCTGTGGAAGTGCATCTCCGGCAGCTTGGTCGGGTTTCGTCGCATTTGACGCGCCTTACTGTAGTTGATAAAGAAGATAGTGTGTGGGCGATAACCGTATCTTATTTTCACGGGGGTAGTATCAGACATGACTTACTTCTATGGATGGAATTAGTACTGTATATTTCTTATTGTGAGGGAGACATTGAAGTCACTTACTTGCATGTGGTACACCCTGACTTGGTCCGTGTCCGGTAGACTCTCTGTCGGGGTTTGCCATCGTTTGAGCTCATTGGTAGGTTTGATCAGATTAAGAAGTATGTTCCACTATAGATAGGAGTGCCAAAAGACAAGCCTGCAGAGGGTCAGATGAAAATCACAAGTCGGAATAAAGATGGCGCTATTGCGGAGAAAGGAGAAGCTGAAAAGTAGTTCGGTCAGCCTCGGAATGAACAAGGCAGCTTTGTGTCTACTTCCACCCAAGCCGGACGGGGCTAAGCAGGAGCTAAATAATGTACAATATACAGCTGAACAGAAGAGAAAGAATAATATCCGGATTCCAGAATGCTGCAATGGATGCCAAGATTGCAGATACAAATCTACAAAGTATAATTTATCAATTCGTTATTATTATTAAGGGCTTTCATTGTTAAGGCCAGACTCCAAACCCCACCGCGATGATCTCATCGCTCGTCTTCTCTAATTAAAACTAAGTAGCCAACCACTCCTCTATCTTCAACCTCTCTTCTCCGCACTTCCTTCATATCTGATTGTGACAGTGAACTCACCATGTCTGCTCTACAGAGTCTCCGGTCGACCTATCGTCTTAACTCTGGCCATGAGATCCCCATCCTTGGATATGGGGTGAGCTTATCCTGAACCTTCCCCAGCCGACCAGGTAAAACTAACTAGTGAACCAGGTCTATCTGATGTATGTGCGCTGAGCTAGGCTTCAACTTTCATCCCAGCTAACTTTCCCAGCCCGGCATCCCAGACCGAGAAAGCTGTTCTCGAAGCACTCAGAGTCGGTTACCGTCATGTAGGTTATACCTTTCCCTCCCATCATTCGTCACACTCATCAGATATCAGGTCGACTCTGCCATCATGTACCGCAACGAGAAGGCCTGCGGGCGCGCCATCGCAAACTCCGGTCTTCCCCGGTCGGAGATCTTCTTTACGACCAAGATTCCCCCAGGATCGATGGGATACGATCGCACCAAGCGAGCTATCGACTCAAGTCTGCGTGAAGCACAGCAGGAGTATTTCGATCTGTCAGTTTACACTACGTGCTTACATCCATTAGAAGAAGATGCTGACAGGAGTAGAATCCTGCTACATGCTCCCTACGGCGGAAAAGAAGCCCGTCTCGGCTCGTGGAAGGCCCTTGTGGAGGCACAGAAAGCCGGCAAGACCCGATCCATCGGGGTGTCGAACTATGGAATCCACCACCTCGACGAGCTGGAAGAGTACATCAAGTCCGGTGGAGGGGGACAGATCGATGTCGGCCAGTATGAGCTGCACCCGTGGCTGGACCGATCGGAGATTGCAGAGTGGTTGCAGAAACGCAATATCGTGGTGCAGGCCTACTCCCCCCTGGCGCATGGGACGCGCATGGGCGAACGTGTGCTGAAGGAGCTGGGTAAGAAGTATGGCAAGTCGCCGGCACAGATCATGATCCGCTGGGGGTTACAAAAGGTATGTCCTTTGAAAGCAGTTGGAAGGACTCCATGCTGACGATGTAGGGATTTGTGCCTCTGCCCAAATCGGTGACGCCCAGTCGGATTCAAGAAAATGCGGAGGTGTTTGATTTCGCATTGACAGAGGAGGAGATGAAGTTATTGCACACAGGCGAATATTCGCCCACGGATTGGGATCCCACCGTGGACTACGACTAGATGTAGACCAGTTAGTATGTAATGAAACCGGAGTGTACAGAGTAAACTCAGGGTTATGAATGGATAAAGTCTGTGGATGGATAAGCACAAGACAGGCGGGCCGGTCCCCGCGGGGCTGCTTAGCAATAATTGAACCAATCCATCCATCTTTACCTTTCTCCCCGCCAACTTCAGCGCATTCCATCTCCGAATCCCCCCTCTTTACCTCGTCTACATCATTCCTCTCCTAGAAGAATCCCCTTTAAATACCGTCATCATGAAGCTAATCCTCTCCTCGTCGTACGTATACCCTCGTACCCTCCCAATCCCCCGCTAACAACCACAGAAATATCATGATAAGCGGCGAGACCATCATCCGCCATCCCACCGAAAAGTCCAACGTCGAACTGATCAACTCCCTGCGCACAAACTTCCAAGCCGCCCAACACGCTGCAGACCCCTCTAGCGACCGTCCTCCCTACACCACCTGGACCAAACAAGGCGACAACGCCCTATACATCCCCGCGACTGATTTCGCGCATGGTCTCTCCGAAGAGCGCTCCCAATACGACATCACCGTCAAACTATTCTACCTCCCGGGCATCCCTGCCTCCCGGCGCTGCGCACACACCCGCGAAGCCATCGACCTCGTTCTCAAAGAGCTGCACGTCGACTCTATCGACCTGCTGATCGTCTCTTTCCCGGGCATCCTCTTCGACGCCGACGACGACAGCGACGAAGAAGTCTCCTCCGACAATGGCAGTGAAGAACCCGATGACTTTGACAGCATGATCCAGACATGGCGCACCCTGGAGGGTCTGCAGGAGCAGGGCATGATCTCACAGTTGGGCGTCGCGGAATTCGGAAGTGAACGGCTCGCCCGGTTCCTTCCCCACACGAAGGTCAAGCCGTCTGTCGATCAGATCAACCTGAAGGATTGTTGTGTCGTGCCCAAGTCGCTGATTCTCTATGCTAAGCAAGAGCACATTCAATTGCTGACGCATAACGACTGCATGGATATCTTGCCTGTCGGCACGACTCGGGACCTACTTGGGCCTGGGGAGAAGGGCGCGGGGATTCTGGCTTCGTCGCCGGATGCGCCGGACGGTATCCAGGGCGATGTCGAGCCGCAGTGGGTGGTCAAATATACGGCTGTGGTGAAGGATCGGGGGGTGGTGGAGAATAAGGGATATTTTGCGTTGGCGGATGTTGGCAGCTGCGTGGAGAAATCGTAACCATCCTCCTCCTCCATTTTCTTCGTCTGCTCACTACATGATTACACCCTCGCATGGATAAGCACGGCTGGCGTTATTCGTTCTGTTCATTTCATTCCCGTTCTACTTCTAAATTCTTCTCTTCATATACATAACGACTCAATGACAAGCACATTCACCATCACCATCCCTTTACCCCCTCCCCCAAAAAAAAGAACAAGAATGATAGACCTAACCAATCATACTCCTCTTCCTCCCCCTCATCCTCACATCCTCCAACCTCTTCAACACCGACCCCGACCCGCGATAACTCGCACGATACCCCTCAAGCACCTCCCCAAACAACGGCTCCGTACGGGGATGCGTACTCCCAAACGCACGCTCCAGAACATACAAATCGACCGCGCGATCCTCATCCTGAATACTCTGACTCGCCAGACCAAAATCAATCAACACCACCTCACCCTGCATATCAGGACTCACTCCTTCCCCATCACCCTCAGCTGCGGGCTCCTCAGCACCCCTCAAGATCAAATTACTCGTTGTCAAATCCCCATGCACCACACCAGCCTTATGCAACGCACCCACAGCAGCCCCAACACGTCTCAACAGCCCCTTGACTTTCTTCTCCTCTTCCTCAATCTCATTATCCTGTAGTTTGACTTCCCCATCAACCTGCCTCTTCGCCCCAACACCCACACCAGAAGAGCCACCAGCTGCAGAGCGAGACTTGATATACCTCTCCCACCTCTGAATCACAACCCGAACCACACATCCCTCGATCCACTCCATGAGAATCCACGCCCCATTACCCCTAACGCCCTCACCCACATCCCCCCCAGCACCACTATGGTTATTGTTGGTATTGTTAATATCCCAATCCACCGCCAACACAGCCGGAACATTCACACCCTCGCGCACAAGACGCACCAGACACCTTGCTTCCTGGAGGACGCGGGCACGCGTCAATCGCCGGTCGAGGATCGGGTGGCGGTAGGGCTTTGTTGGGCGGATCTTGAGGGCCGCGGGCGTGGAGGGACTCAGGTAGGTCGTTTTGTATAGGTGGGCTTCGGCGCCTTGGGTTATTAGTTGCATTTGGTGAGAGGGGGTGTGGTGGAAGGGTGGGGGAGGGGTGGGGGTGTGTAGGTTTCTGTTGTCATTGTGGTGGTTATTGTCGTTGGATTGGAGGTCGGTTGGGAGGCGGAGGTGGAGGTGAGGTTGGTGGGGTTGTGTAGAGTATGTCGTCTGGAGAAATGTAGGAGGTGGTGGTGGTGGTGGTGAGAGGAGAGGTGTGAATTGTGTAAGGAGGGGTGTGTGAGAGTGAGGGGAGAAATCGATGTTATCGAAAAGTTCGGGTGGGGCGGTGATTAATGGATGGATGGATGGATGGAATCATGGCTTTATCGGACTTATTAAGCAGGTAGTAGTAGTTTTGACAACTGCTGCAACCACCAGATTAACTACTATTTTATAGTAAGTGCTAGGTAGGATAGTCTTCATGATTTACTATACTATTCTGATAAAAGGCATAGTGATGTGAAATTGCAGTTTTCTGCTATCGCTAAAAGTACACAAGTACACAACATACAACGCCTGGTATGCTTTTAAACCCGTCCCTTTTACAAGTCCTCGTTATCGAGTGTGTTTCTTTTTTTTATGTATATCATGATCGCTTGCGGCGAGCTGCCTTGGCTCTCTCCAATGGCGCCTCGTACACCTCGCTCCATGTATCTTCAAACGTTGTCTTGCGTGCCCCGATCTGCCCCTCGAAGAAGTTCATCTTGCGCACCACCTCCATCGCTCCCGTTCCCAGCGACACCGTCTTGCCCATAATAATACACTCGGACACACCTTCGATGAGATCGCTGCGACCCGCGCCACCAGCGTCGAACAGATGGTCTGCCGTCTTTTCGAACGACGCCAGCTGCAGCACGGAGTCACGCATCTTCGCGAGACCGAATCGCGTGATACCCAGCACTTCACCCTTGTAGGTCATGACATCGGCCAGCAGCTGCATGTGTCGTGGATCAATGTCCATGTCCTTCATGACCTCGCTGATTTCCTGCACGATGGTCGTCCGCGCTGCCTCGATACCGAGAACGTCCCGCATCTCCATCACGTTGTTGGTTGACGTGCGCAGTCCGTCCACACCCATCGTCGTCATACACTCCCGGAGACCGTAGCCTTCTACCAGAAGCGTGTTGGTGGTAGACGTCTCATCGGTTCGGATGATGGCACGGAAGGCCTGGGGGTGACCCAGGACTTGGATGTCGGGAAGCATGCGCTTCAGGTGCTTCAGACGGAGGAAAGGATCGGCACTGGTATGGGCGATCTCCGTCTTGGACAGGTTGGCCTTGGTGGACGGGTCCACGTCCATGTAGACGTGGATGTGGGACCGTGAGCAGCGGAACTTCAGATCGTCCGCCTTGAACCGCTTGTGGTTCTTGATCGCCGACAAGATGTTCTCGATCTTCAGCTCCAGCGCCAAGTCTTGGATGGTCTTCCAGTTGATCTTCACCGTGATATAGGCTTCCTTGCCCGTCCATGTCTCACGGACATAGTGGATAATGTCTCGCAAGTAGGTCTTCTCGATACGTCCCTTGACGATCCGCGCCGCGATGATATTGTCCTTTGTGACGAGCTCGCAAGCAACGACAGGCGTACTGATCTCCTTCGACGCGTTGATAATTTCCTTAATACGGGGTACACCTTGCGTGATACTCATACCGGCGACACCAGCAAAGTGGAAAGTCTTCAGCGTCATCTGCGTACCAGGTTCACCAATGGACTGTGCACCAACTGCACCAACGGCGTGGCCAGCTTCGACCTGGGCCTTCTTGTACTTCATCAAACACGAGGAGATGAAAGTGCGGAGTGTCCGCTCGGTCAGCTTGCCGGTGTGGTTGAGACCCTTCTGACTTCTCTCGTCGTTGGGATCGATGTCACCACCGCGGGAAATCAGCTTGTCTGCCTTCGTAGCGACGTATTGCTGGATTGACTCGAGGAAGTCGCGAGCACTCTCGAATTGATCGATACCATGGTCAGACCGATCCATGTAGCCGAGCTCGTTGCCCATCAGATCCTTCCGCACCAGCTTGGAGCGCTCCTTCGAAAGCATCTCTTCGCAGATCTCCATAATCTCAGCCGGAAGCAAACTCCGCTCGTCGTTCTTGTAAGTCGTGGATTCGGCGTGAATGAAAGTCCGGTCGAAGTGGACAGGCTTGGCCTTACCCTCCATATCCAAGGGATCAAGCTTATCATCACCATACTGGAACTGGACAATGGCCGCCGACGAGTTACGCACGGTATCATCATATCTGGTCGAGAGATCTTCAAGCGACTTCATCAACCGACGAGACATGTAACCCGTCTCGGCAGTCTTGACAGCCGTATCGACCAGACCTTCACGACCGGACATGGCGTGGAAGATGAACTCCGTGGGCTCGAGTCCGGAGAAGAAACTGTTCCGGACGAAACCCTTGGACGGGGGCTGGCGAGCGTTCTTGGGGAAGTGCGGCAGGGTACGGTCCTGGAAGCCGTCCTGCACACGCTGACCACCAATAATCTGCTGTCCGACCAGGGCAACCATCTGGGACACGTTGATACTGGAACCCTTGGATCCAGACGTGGCCATGATTAGGGGCGAGTTGTACTTGCTCAGTTGGGCAATACACTCGTCACCTGCCTGCTGACGGACCTTACTGAGAATACCGGACAATTGGTTCTCCATGGTCTGCAACTCGTCACAACCAGGATACTTCTCCAGCGTGCCTGCCTTGTACTTGGCAATGACTTCGTCACACTGTGCGTAGGCCGTTTCGACGAGGTTATGCTTTGAACGTAAGAGCTTTTCGCTAGGATATACGTCGGTAATACCGATCGAGAATCCCATGTTCGTGAACCAGCGGGCTGAGAGCCTGGACAAGCGGTTCATACCCTCAGCAGCTGCCACCGGTCCGTAATCTCTCAGCATAATATAGAAGACGTTGTCTTTCTTTCCGGAACCAATGGTGGACTTATCCATCACACCACACATCACCTCAGAGTTTCGGATGACGAGCCAGGCATCCTTCGGGTCTAGATCGCGTGGTGTACCATCCTTGGGAGCCTTGAACTCTCTGCAGGCAGCATCCAGGTTGACCAAAACAGGGTCATCCTTGTTCGGCCGCATGAGAATGTTGAAAACCTGCTTTCCGGTCCACAACATCTGAGGCTTAAGCACAGCAGGAGGGGGGAGGTCGAAGCGTGTTTGCGAACCCAGCATGTACAAGCAAATCTGGGTGAACGAGCGGCGGTCGAAGAAGTTGTCCTTGCTACTGAGAATGTATGCGGCACTAATGAAATCCTGAATGGCAGAAATGATCGGCTCTCCGTTCTTGGGCGTGGCCAAGTTGTTCTTGACTCCCATCAGTTCCATCGCTTCGGCTCTCGCCTCCTCCGTCTGAGGCACGTGCAGGTTCATCTCGTCTCCGTCGAAATCCGCGTTGTAAGGGTTACAAACACACTCGTTCAATCGGAAGGTCCGGTGAGGACGGACTTTGGCAAAATGAGACAGAATACTGAGCTTGTGCAAAGAGGGCTGCCGGTTGAAAAGAACAATATCACCGTCCTCAATGTGACGTTCAATAACATCGCCCTCCTGCAGTTGATCGGCAATCATGTTCAGGTTACCATACTTAAGGAAGAGTTTGAATGTCTGGCCTTTCTTCATAATGTAGTTTGCACCCGGCCACTTCTTCGTGCCGTTTCGGACTCTCTGCTGTAGCTTCTCTTTATTGTACCGAGTAACAACTTCGGGATAGGTCATGTTCTTGGCCACCAACTCAGGGACCGCAACCTCGTCGACCCGCAGGTTAGGATCGGGGGAAATGACAGTACGGCCTGAGAAATCCACACGCTTTCCGGACAAGTTACCACGGAATCGACCCTGCTTACCCTTCAAACGCTGCACAAAACCACGAATGGGCTTTCCAAGGTCTGCCTTGTTCAGACCCGGCACATCGCTGTTGATATACACGGCAATCTGTAGCTGCATGTAGTCCCAGCACTCCATGATTGTCTGTACCGGTGCACCCTTCAACAATGCGTTCTTCAGGTTGATATTGCTTTGGACGATGTCACCCAGCTTGGCTGTCAAATCATCCTCGGTGGACGCCGCATCCTGACCGACGGAAGGACGAATACACACCGGAGGAGCGGGAATGAACTGCCAGAGGAACATCTCCGGCCTTGCTTCCTTCGGGTTCAGTCCCAACAGCTCACAATCGGTATCGGAAATCTTCTTGAACAGGTTCAGCACGCGGAGAGCGTTCATATCATCCTGGGCCTTCTTGTAATGTTTCTCAACCTCCGCGTTGGACGTTCTGGCTTCGTCGAATGACCGGTCGAAAACAATCTTGCTAGGCGGCGGAACTTTCTTAACGGAAGTTGAGGCGTTGAATGCACGGAATTTGTCGTGAGTGATTTTGAGGGCGCTCGTTCCAGCTTTCTTCACCACACCGTTAACCGCACCACAGGCCTCGCAGTTGCGTGTCTTGCGACACCGCTCGTTGATCCGCTTCGCAATCTGGCCGCGCCGCAAATTATCCAACCCAGGACGACGCATTTCACGAAGGTAGGCACGGCGATCGGCTTCGGGGAGCAGAATGCGCGAACATTCTTTGCAAACTTCCTGTAGGATGGTGATGACTCGCTTGAAGTATCCGACGTGAAAAGCTGGCAACACGAGCCGGACGTGACCGAAATGTCCATTGCAAACCTGCAGAGCGCCACCACAAGTCTGACATGATGAGGTCTTGTTGGAGATACCCATGCGCGCATCAAGAGGGCCATTGGCTACCACCGCTCGATCATGATCGAGGTCGAAGAACTTGCGATCCGAAACTTCCACCACACCTTGGCTGACAATGTCATCGTTGGACCTAAACAATTGGCGCACAGCATCAGTCTTTGACTGCTCCGCAGCGGAGATCCAAGAGGGGTAGAACTGGGAGAAGCAGGGTCATGCTTACAGAACACCAAACTTCAACTCCTTGATAACTTTGGGAACGCGGTCAATGACCTGGGCCTTGCCCAGGTCGACCTGCACACCTTCTGGAGGCTGCATCGCCGTTGTCAGATGATGATCATGGCAAGGCGACACTGACTCAACGGGTAGAATGCGACGGCGCTGAAATCACCGTACGGCGAGCAAGAAGGTCGCCCAGACGAATGATGATCAGTATTGCACCCAGCGGCACTGCAGCTTGTGGATCTGGAGGAAGGAAAGCCAGCGAGAGAAAGCGACCGCGGGAGGGGGAGAAATTGCAGACGACCGCGGCGGCGGGGTCGGCGACGAACTTTTCTGCGGTTAAATTGTAAGCTCCAGCTTCCGCCGCTCCGCCAATCAGAGTTTCCGGGAAGCCCAGTATTCACACTGCATACTACAATTCTATACAGACATCATTGTCAATGGAAAGAGGCCATTCAGATGCAAGTTCTATTTATCAATATAATAATACAGCAGAAGCAAATATGTTATAGTATACTGTACAGTGGCAGGCATGAAGGTGCCCATTATTTAGCCAAGAAAGCCTGGAATGCCTTCTGTTCGATCACCACATTTCCAACCGCCCGCAGCTTCTTACGTCCCTCCTTCTGCTTCTCCAACAGCTTCCTGCGCCGACTGACATCACTGGCATGCAGCTTCGCGAGGACATCCTTCCGGTACGGCTTGACAGTCTCACGCGCCACAACCTTGCGGCCAACAGCTGCTTGGATGACGATCTCGAAGAGCTGTCGGTCAACGTGCTGCTTGAACTTGGTCACCCATTGTCTGCCCAGTCGCTCCACTTGGCTGTAATGCACGAGCCTTGCGACCGCATCTACTGGCGCCTTGTTCACCAGAAGTTGTAACTTGACGATGTTGCTTGTTTGCCACGCGGATTCCTCGTAGTCAAGGGTGGCGTAGCCCTTAGTAGAGCCCTTGAGCTTTCCGAAGAAGTCGTCGACCAGCTGCGCAAGGGGCAGTTCATACTTGAGAATGACTTGAGTCGAAGTGAAGTACTCAAGGCTCTTCTGCACGCCTCGGTTGGATTCGCAGAGCTCGATGACCTTTCCGAGATACTCATCGGGGAGGGTCAAAGTAGCGACGACATAAGGCTCCTGAATTTCGGATATCTTGCCGCGCAGCTCTTCATCCTCCGGGAATTTGGCGGGATTGGAGATAATCTCTTCCCTGCCGTCTTTCCAGATGAGTTTCACGGGAACGGAAGGAGGAGTAATGATTATACTGGCACCGTGCTCCTGGCGCAGACGGTCCTCAAAGACAGAGCAATGCAGTGTTCCCAAGAAGCCTAACCGGAAACCTGCTCCAAGAGCATGAGACGATTCCTTTTGCACAGTAATACTCCGGTCGTTCAGGCAAAGCTGGTTGATACTATCTTCCAAGTGCTCAAAGTGATCCGCGTCCACGGGATAGGCGGCCACGAAAACCATTGCCTTGGGCTCTTCGAAGCCCGGAAGCGGCTCGACGACCTTTTCAAACCCAACCTTCGTGTAGGTGTCACCGATCTTGGCTTCCTTGCTTCGCTTCATACCCGGGTTGAAGAAGATGTAGCCGACCTGGCCAGCGCGAAGGACCGACTGGGCAGTCTCATTGGGATACATGATTCCGACCTCACCCACGAAGTATTTGATTCCAGTCGCGAACGACACAAGCTGGTCTCCTGCCCGGACTTCACCATCGAAAACGCGGACCAAGCAGATGACACCTCGGTACGAATCATACCAGGAATCAACGAGAAGCATCCGTAGGGGATTGTTGACATCTCCCACCGGTCTTTTTGAGTCAGTTTCAATGCTTGGCTAAAAGGGTTTGTATAAGCTAAACTTACGCCGGAATCTTCTCAACCACAGTAGGGAGTAATTGATGTACATTTAGACCGGTCTTGGCTGATACCAATACTGCACTTTCCGTGTCAAGCTCAAAGGACTGTTCCATTTGGTTAAGAGCACGGTCCGGGTCAGCGGACGGCAGGTCCACCTTGTTGATGACGGGAATCAGCTCCAGGCCCTGAGAGAACGCGAGGTAGAAGTTGGCAACTGTCTGAGCCTGGATACCTTGACTGGCATCGACTAGCAGCAACGCTCCTCCGCAGCTGGCATAACTGCGCGAAACCTCCGCACGGAAGTCCACATGCCCCGGTGTATCCACCAGATGCAACAGATAGTCCTCGCCATTATGGTTGTAAATCATTGTACATGTCTGTGCCTTCACCGTGATACCCCGTTCACGCTCGACGTCAAGCTTGTCCAGGACCTGCTTGTTCATACCAGGCTGGATCGTTCCGGTAAGTTCCAACAGCCGATCGGAGAGGGTACTTTTGCCATGGTCGACGTGGGCGACAATGCAAAAGTTACGGTATCGGTCGATCGGGATAGCTGCGATTCTTGATTCAAGGTCGGAGGCTGGCTGGCTGGCCGGTGCCCTGCCGCGCGATGCCCAGCATGCGGCGGAAGTCGTGAAAAACCGGGCTGGATTAGCAAGGCCGGACGGCGGCTTGAGAAGGCTTGCAGCAGGACATTTCGGTGCTGCGCGCAGCCACCTGGCTAACTGCAGGCATCCTCGCATCTGGAGGTCTGCAATTGCATGGGAATGAATTGCGTGGACGAGATAGTATATGGACTGCAGACACGGTCAGGCACAGGCAAGTCTCCATCCAATTTGCGGGCGGAAAAAGTGCGGCTGCGGAGACCAGGCCGGCGGGCGGTCAGTCAGATTGCCGCGGTGACTGTCTCGATAAACAAAGCTTCCCTCTTTCCCCTCGCATGTAACCCTTTACGCTGAGCAGCTTGTCGTCAACACTTCAATCCCAGAAACTCTCACAGCCATCATGTCCGCTACTAAGGATAAGTCCAAGGTCCACAAGCTGTCCTTGAAAGGTACGGATAAATAGTCTGTGAGATATGAGCAGAAGCTTATACACAAGCAGGATCGGCGAAGCTGGTGGCCGAATTCGTGAGTTTTTCTTTTTTGTCTGAGATTCAATCCAAAAAGAAAAATACTAATGAGCCTAGTTTGAATACTCCATCAACTCGATTCTGTAGGTTTATTGCCACTCTTCGCACGGAAGTGCCCATCTAATGTCTTCCAGCTTCCAGAGAGGAGTCTACCCTCCAGAGGATTTCACGACGTGAGTGCCTTACGCCCTGCCAGTATGGAAGCAGACTAACCAGTTTTACCAAGTGTCAAAAAATATGGTCTCAACATGCTGGGTTTGTCACTACGAACCTGCTACTGGAATTGCCTTGTTGACCAATAGTAGTTACCGCCGACGATCAGGTCAAAGCCTACATCAAGAAGATTATGTCGCAATTGAACAAATGGATGACGGGTGGCAAGATCTCTAAGCTTGTTATTGTCATCACGGACAAAGAAACTGGTGAACACGTGGAAAGATGGCAGTTTGATGTACGCAAGTTGTGTCCTCTTACCGTATACAGGACTAACGAGGTATCAGGTGCAAATATTTGGAAAGCATTCCAAGAGCCAATCATCCCGCACTACTGGCGACAAGGAGAACGCATCCCCTGGGTAAGTTTCTATTACTATGCATTCCACTCCACTCCGCTAATCAGGCCTCGCCTTCTACAGTGATAAGGATCCCCAAGCCGCTGCCACAGTTGAGAAAACCGAGAAGGAAATCCAAGACGAGATCCAGGCTATCTTCCGCCAGATCACCGCATCAGTCACATTCCTGCCCGTCCTGGATGGCGACTGCACATTCAACGTTCTGGTATACGCCGATGCCGACTCCGAGGTCCCCGTAGAATGGGGCGACAGTGACGCCAAAGAAATCAAGAACGCAGAGAAGGTGCAGCTCCGAAGCTTCAGCACCAACAACCACCGCGTAGAGACACTGGTCAGCTATCGTCTTGCCGACTAGTCACTTCTCCGCATCATCAGGTGTTTAAACGGAGGCGTTACGGAAGAGAGGGCGGGATTTGTATTCGGGAGCATTTCGGGCATCTTTTCATCACTGTGTATTCTACATCTATTTTCTCACAACCAGCATGATTGCTATCTACCAATGACTAACGATTTTAACTGCATCATTATACCTGTCCCCACCATGGCAACTCCTCCATCCTAGGAAACCATTCATTCCCCGTCTCGCCTCCATCCCACCTCACCAACTCCTCCACAACAGCCTCTAAGCCCACATTCACAAACACCCCATCCTCCATCCCGGCCCTCCACCCACGCTTAACCCTCTTCCCCGCTAACTCCCTCTGCACCCCATATCTATCTCTCCTCCACAACCCAATCCCACTCTTCTCCTCCCCAGCCACAAGGGAAGCCAACGGCGTCACCTCCTCGGGCGGATTAATCCCAACGACCGTAGAACCAGAGCTGGAGAGGCCCAAGGCCGGAAAATGACACTCTAC
Source organism: Aspergillus eucalypticola CBS 122712 (assembly GCF_003184535.1). Lineage (NCBI taxonomy): Eukaryota > Fungi > Ascomycota > Eurotiomycetes > Eurotiales > Aspergillaceae > Aspergillus > Aspergillus eucalypticola. The sequence continues at coordinate 678,574 of NW_020290284.1, read as the reverse complement.
AAACCGCTTCCGTTTAAACTCATGCGTCACAACAGTCACCCGGCGCGGATAGACACCTGTGCACAGTCTAAACCGGAGCATCGAGAACAAGACATTCTGGTATGAATCTGTAGCGTGGGTCTCAGCGACCACTTGTGCGGGGTTTATCCGTGGAGCGAAGTCGAAGTAGTTGTTGTCTTTGGCGAGGTTCTGGCGTGGTGTATTAGTGACAACCAGTCCTTGTTAATCTACGGGGGAGAAGAGATAGACATGATGGACATGGATTAAACCATCACAGATTGAAGGGAGTGACTTACAAGATACGACACCCCCTCCGCAAGATCCGTGCGTCCTTTCTTCGTAGGTCCCCTATATTTACCCATACATCAGCAAACAAGCCAATTAACTCAATACTACAATGTGTATAACTATACACCCACGTCCTCAACCCTAGTTCAACCAAACATAGCACAAGCAGAGCCATCCAGATAAGTAATAAGCATCATACGTACCCCGAAAACACCAACAAGGCATCAGGATCATCAGCCAAAGCCTGCAATCCTGCTTTGACGTGGTTTGTGAACGTTGGTGTTTCGCCCTTTTGGAAGGGTTCTATGATCCTGTTCCCATGATTAGCATCAACCAATTAATTATACATTGATCTTGTATCATATCAGTAGGGTCTAGTGGTGGGATCATGGGTACGGCGACGTACCATTCATCTTCGGATTGGCCATTTGTAGGCCCGCTGGTGTATATGGCGTGGCAGCAGACGATGATTAGGTGGGTGTAGTGGGGTTGTTGGTTTTGCATTATTGGTTGGGGTTATGTGTTGTGAGTATAATGGTATTGTGTGGGGTGTATTCTTAAGGGAGATGTGTTGTTGTAGTGTTCACAAAGTTGAAGCGTGAAGCGTTGCTGGTGATGGTGATTGTTGATTAATGTGGTCGGAGGTGTTTAACTAACTACTGTACTGACTTACTGACATGTTTATGGGATTACCTAAGCGGGTTATTGATATTGCTATCAATTTGAATGTGTAACAGACACGAGAAATGATATTATTGGATAAATTGATTATCTCTGTTAAGCGCAAAACTACAGGGGGGAAAGAATTGAACAAAGGAAATATGGTCGCTGGTTGTTTCGGTGGCAGATAAACCTTTGCCACGGTTGATCACTATTAATGTACATGCTAGCCTGCTCGTTCTTGAGCAGCCACACACCCGGAACGCCAGACACAGCATCAACACACTCAGAAACGTGTAGCCGATAGAGAGAATAAGACAATATAATCGTAATCCTCACGCAACACCCTAGATACTCCACATATGGTATGCTCCGAAATGAGATGCGTGACGCTATGAGAATTCTGCCAACATAAGAAAAGGTTGAGACACCGTTGATTGACAATGCAACACATGCAAGGCAAATGTACAATGGTAAGGTGATATAATGAGATGCGAGAATGTGAGAAATTACAGGAATGTATAAATGAAGGAGAACCAAGAGGGGTATCAGGAGAAGAGAAAGAGAAGCGTCAGTCCAAGGGATCATGGCGGAACGTGCATTCGTCACCTTTGCGGCACTTGCCTTCTCGCCAATACCGACAAGGAACCAATCCTGCTTTGGGCTAGAGTTATGTTAGTATTGATGTGAAACAATGCAAGGTGAGAGGCACTTACATGCTTCTTGTTCGGCTCATTTGATCTGCTTCGTTTTGAATTGAACCTTTCATCGTCGTTTCCGTCATATCCGCCGGTTTCACGTATACGCTTCCGCTCCGGATCCTCGTAGTGGCCTGGCGGCGGATGCCCATTGGCCGCAGCTGATTGGGTTTGACTAGTTAATTGGGAAATAATGGCGGCCAGATTAGGAGCGATGCTAGGTTGTGATGGCTGGACCTGCGGTACAATGGGTGCAGGTTGCATCTGCTTTTGAGCATTGAAGATCGACAAAAGTCCCTGGAAATCTACACCCTGAGCAGCTTGAGGCTGAGAAGCCGGCGGGAACTGGGGCATTTGCAGCAATGGTGCCTGCGGAGGCGGGGGCGGTTGCTGTTGCTGCTGGCGGAACATGCTGAAGGTCCGCTCAAGATCGGACATGGGTGCTTGGGCGACTTGGGGTTGAGCCAGTGGTGGAGTAGATTGTTGCTGAGGCGCGCTTTGGATGATCTTGAGTAAATTCGAGATATCGAACGGCGCGTTCGGTGCGCTCTGGGGAGCTGGTGCTGGCTGAGGGTTTACCATCGCGAAGTATCGATCTTGTCGGGCCTAGCACGGTTGTCAGAAGGCGTCGAATGCAAGAATGAGAAACGGAACATACCTTGACATGGTCCGGTAGTTCCCCAAAGGAAACAACTTCGGGGGCGGTGTCTTCCGCGTCCGCCGGGGGAGGTTCCTTTGGTGTCGAGGGTACGTCTGCTGGCGAGGTATAGAAAACCATAAGCGTCGTGGCCTCCCGATGCTCCTGAGCACTCTTTTCAGGACTAGTCGGCTCAGCAGTGCCGCCGCGCTTGATGTAGTTTCTCGCGCGATCGTCGGGTGCGATGTCGCCGTTGTCAATTTCTGTGTCGGTTAGTATCCAGGCACAAGACGACAACATCACAGAATTCAACGACTTACCCGAAGGCTCATAGTAGTCGAACAACTGCTCTTCACGGATGCCACCGTCATCTTCCTCCTCAAGCTCGTCGAGGTCTCGGTGAAGTTTAAGCACACTTCCTTCACCTTTGACATCTCCCAGGTGATCGCCAGGGCCGAGTTCTTCTTCAGGGTCATGCGTGAATAGACGAACTTCCGTAAGTGACGCATCAGGCTTCCATGTGACACGCAACTTCCGGCGTGCCTCTTTACGCAACCTCTTCTTCCGTTCTTCTTCGGTCTCGGGGGGTCTATCCTCCGCAGGCTGTACAGGAGCAGGATCCTTTTGCTTGTTCAAATCTGCCATCAAATCCCCGAATGAGAAAGTAGGCCTTGGGGGCGGGGGTTCCTTCTTTTCCGCAGGATTACTGCTCATTATGTTAGCCATCAAACCAGCAGAAAGATAATGAAATAACACGCACATTGCTTTCGCTGCGGCCGCGGCGGCCGCTCGCTCTGCGTTCGATGTTCCAGGTCTTTTAGAGGCCGAGCTCAAACTACCAAACAGGCTGGTAGGTTTCGGTGCAATGATGTTGGCCTTGGGGCGGGCTGCATTGGCTGCAGCTGGTTTGCTATCTTGTCCTACCTCCTGCGGGCGTTTGCTGACACCAGCAACCACAGTGCTGTTTGGTTTTGCTGCCGGCTTGGGGTGTGCAGGGACAACCATTCGCTTGGTTGCTGGTTGCCCATTCCCTTCACCTTCTCTGGGCCTCTTAGATCCAGTGCCCTCACCACCACGTCCATCTGGGACGGGCCCGTCGGCCACTGAAGTTTTAGGCGAACCGTCCTTCGAAGCGGATTTACCCGCCTCTAGTTTCCGTTTCGTCGAGGCAGCGGCATTGTCCATGATCTTTTGGGCCAGCTCCTTCACTGCCGGTCCGCCCTTCTTGACGAATCTAGGCAGTAACTTGGCAACGTTCGTTTTCTGGAGAACATCTTCATCCATTGTCACGAATTTGGAAAGCAACTACAGTGAAGGTCAGTCCTGATTCAATAAGAAGTTCCACAGCCGCTTTGTAATTTACCTTGAGTATATTTACGGTCAAAGCACCGTCAATGTCAGAAGCCTGGTGACGATCCAGCAAGAATGAATACAGGGCAGCTACAGCCATTGGATGTTCACCCAACCTGGAAACACATACGTCAGCGACCGGCACAATCTAGCAAATGAACATGAAAATATCAATAAGCAGATGCAAGGCATCCGGAGGCTAGCAAAGTTCATGCTCCGAAGGGTGACACCACAACGGAACACAATTTGGCCACCTGTACAATGACGGCAGGAGATTGCTTGTCTGATCGAGGATGGGCATTCTATCCTTCTTTGCCTCGTGCTTGAGGACACACAGCTAGGTATGTTTAGTCCTCGGATGAAGAGCATATATGCACCCTTACTTATAAGCACATTATTATATGCCAAAGCCCACACTAGGTAAATTACATGGGAGAGGCTCTCAATTCGTTTCAGACTTCTATGGCCACGAGGACATGCCAAATGTGGGAAGGAAAGGGAAGACAGTAGAGAAAGGACATACTTCTCGACAATGATCGGGTGGCCTTGCTCCTGGGTTGTGCTGACGATGACGTCCATAAGCCGCCGTTGAAGGACCACATTCTTCTTTAGTTGCGCTGCTTTGTCATTATCACCCTTGTTTTCTGCCACCTTCATGGCTTGGCTGCTTTCCTTCCACGCATCTCTTACGGCTTTGACAACATCTTTGAACGCAACCAGTGCACTCTTGACCTTGTCAACATTGGGGTGCCTATTACGTGGAGACCACACAGCTTTGAGCGCATCATACCGCGCGGCAGCCTCGGGTTCGCTAGGACGAGTGGGTGGTAGTGGGGATACCTCTTCAGGCTCCTCGATCTCAAGATCTGACTCATCAGAGCTATCTGATTCAGAACTAGAGGCCGACTGCCCATCCAGCTTCTTGCTTCCCCCTTTCATGGTGGGCTTTTTGGGCTGTGATTGTTTCTTCACGCTGGGTTGCTTCTTAGGTTTTGTTGCTTTGACTGGTGCGACGGGGGTGACTGTATCTTGACCTGGTCTGGTGAGTGAATGCGGCGCAACTATGGGGTGGAGTTAATTTTACCATTCAAGGGCACGATGAACTCATATTGCGTGGTTGGGGCGATTGGTTGGTTCCGTGCCATGGGCTGAGGTCGAGGCTGAGGCTGGGGTGTATGCTGTGGCTGTGGCTGTCCCTGACCTTGACCCTGACCCAGAATTTGTGGAACTTGCAAGTCATCCCGGAAGAAAGAGTACAACCTATAAACAGTCAGGACGCATGCAATTATCAAAGGGATCAACCCGTTTATTGGAACATACTTTGGATCTTCAGGACGCTCGAAGTCCGCAGGATTCATGTATAGCAGATTATTCTGGAGGGATGCTTGCTGGCTAGCAGCTTGTTGCGGTGAGTTCAGAAACTGTGGATTGATGGTCTGCTCAGAAACAGTTGGAGTCGACTGCCCGTATCCGGCAGCGAAATTGATCGGGATATGCTACTGAGAGTCAGCAATGAACGTAAGTAAATGGTTCAATGAATCATACCGTGTTCCCCTCTGGATAGCCCGCAGGAAGAGAATATTGAGGGACTTGGTGCTGATGAGAATCGGACCGATATTGTGTTGGCTGGGCTTGTGCTTGAGCAGGCCGAGGAGAGTGAGACTGAGGAAAGACATCTGGCACCGAGAGGTTCTGAGGAGGGTAGTAGCCACGGGGAAAGGTGTATGACTGGAAGTGCGAGTTGTCGGACGAGGGGAGTGGCTGTGAATCGAACGCCGGTTGCGCATGAGGAAATTGCGCCTGACGATACTGTTGATTCATGGAGAACGTCTGCGGCGTGGGATGAATTATTTGCTGGGATTGCAAAGGAGTTGTCCGCCACGATTGGGGGGTTGCCGATGTATAGATGCCATGGTTCTGTTCCTGGGGTGTGGGCAGAGGACTCCGGGTTTGGGGAGTTTGACTGAACATGGGGTGATCCCAGCTAATGCCCATTGGCGTCGCATGTTGCTGTTGCGGCGGTGCCGGCTGAATCTGCTGAAGCTGCGGCGGCTGGGATGGGTGCGAATGTTGATGTGGGGGGTCGGGGTTGGTATACAGAGGCTCAAAGCTGTTCCAGTATTCGGGCGGCAACGAGCCGGGGTCTACTGGTGCACGGTGCAGACCGGGCATGATATTTTGTGGTGGTGACTGCTCCATACTCCCGTTCGTCCCCCGCTTTCTAGAAACCCACGGACCCTCGATCCTGGGTGAATATGTAGGTCGAGAAGTATATGATTGTCGTGGGTAGCGGCGGGTGGAGTCAAGGTACTAAGGCAGTAAAGCGGGTGCACGGCCAAATGTAGTATAAGTCACATGCATCCACGTGCCGGGGTTGGTGGTGTAGGTGTGGGAGAGACCAGGCTCAATTGGGACAAGAGCCAATGCCGCTCTGGATTTGGTCGGGGTTTGGGCGTGATTTCCCTGGTGGGTGGGACTCGCCGACTCGCGCGTTGATTGGCTCTCCCGTCACGCGTAACGGCGGCGCAGTAAACCTTCCCAATGGAGCCGGATATTAGGTCAAGAGCTCTCTGGGCGAATCAATCGTCCCGACCGTGTTTGTCAGCCTAAGGGATCGCTGATACGTCGATAGTGGACCAAAACTGGACCAAGACCGAGATAGTCAAGAGATAGTAGAGTAGTAGTAGTGTAGGTGTAGTAAGTAGTACTCCGTAGTGAAAATAGGGTAGGTAGGTAAGTACTGTAGTAGTAGAGAACCGATGAGTTGCCGAATGGAGGGTGGCAAATGGTCGGCGCCCGCTGCTCTTCCCGCTTTCCAGTTCCGTGAAATTGTCTCCTATTCGGAGGCAGCGGAGGGGGGGGGGAAGGGAACCACACCTGAGCTCTCGGAGTAAGTCAGAGAGGAAGCAATGGCACCAGACTTTTCGGCTTTGGCTGTGCCTGATATCCTTAAATGTCACGTCACGTTGCGCGATATCCCCAGTCTGCAGCCTCTCCTCTCAAAGCTCTCTCTCTCCTCTTTCTTTCTTTTTTAGGCAGATTAGAACAAGGTTGTCCACGCTGCAAAAAGCTGGATCAACTCTCTCGAATACACCAGCCAAATACTCCGTATAATAGACGTAAGATAATCTTTGGCTTCCTGAAGAGCCTGCTCTCCTTCTTCTGTTTCTGTCCTGCTCCGGCTTTCCCAAGCAATCCTTTTAAACAAATAAAAGCCTTGTGTTTGTATCCTTGTCCTTGTCACTCTTCTCTCCTGCCAGCCTCACGTTCTCCTGTCTTCTTCTTTTGGTTGCAAAAGCAGCTGAGGCAAAAAGTCACTCGTACTGCCTGTCCTGGGTGGACCTTTTCTTCTTATTCTGTCTTAAAAGATGATAAGAAAAGGTGTTATACAAAGAACCACTCGGGACTGCAGCTTAGCAGCATAGTCATTTGCTTTACGAGGAAGGGTGGAAGGGATAGGGATGGGGGGAGAGGGAGGGTGGTTGGTAGTGCTGGTTGTCGTGAGACTGAAAAAGCCGGGCGGCGCTCGGTTGGGCCACGCCTGAAATGAGCTACGCCTCTTCCGACCTAGCGTGAGGCACATGATCGCAGTGCCCAGATTGGCTGGGCGGGAGCTTATGTCATCTCCTCATCAATTGCGGGAGCTTCTCAGGATGCCAGGTGGAGTGTGTGTAGTTACAGACTAATGAGTGGGTAATTCCTCTCTATCATAATATCTATCTCCAGCGGAGTTTAAGAGTATTGCTGCTTTTCTCCCCGGAATTCACTATCGCATCGCTTGATCTCCCTGCCCCTGTCCCCTCACCACATGTCATGAATCTTGGCCATTCCAGGTAATCGTGAAAACCATCCGGGGTGAAAGCAAGTCCAGCTTAATTCGAACTGCTATGGCCTCGCAACAAACGTCTTTGAGGGACCGTCAGGTCGGTAGGTTTCTGCTGTCCGTATTGGATTTGTGCAGATCCTCATAGTTTTCTAACTCAAATCTCAGCCTCCATTCACAAGATTCTCAACTTGAACCATGAACCGCAACCCGCGGAAGACACCCACCACGATGCGTCCGCGCAGGGCCTCATTTCCACCCCGGTACTGAATGAGGATGGCGATCCTATTTGGAAGGTCTTAGTGTTTGATAATATGGGAAGAGATGTCATCAGCAGCGTGCTGCGGGTCAATGACCTTAGAGCTTGGGGGGTCACAATTCATCTGTACGAACCCTGGTCCAGACCCCTAAATCGATCGCTCTGCGTACGTGACGTAGCTAACGACCTGCGCCAGAAATATCAATTCCACACGATACCCAATTCCCGACGTCCCTGTTGTTTACCTCGTCGAACCTACACCTTCTAACGTCGAAGCGATCACAAACGACCTTTCTCGCGGTCTTTACTCTCCTGCCTACGTCAACTTCCTCTCTTCCGTACCTAGACCCCTCCTCGAAGACTTTGCGTCTCAGATAGCGACAACCGGAACCGCAGAGCATGTCGCACAAGTTTATGATCAGTATCTGAACTTCATTGTGGCTGAGCCGGACCTTTTCAGCTTGGGACTAGGAAACGATGCATACTGGAAGATCAACAGTGCGCAAACCAGCGACGATGATCTGGACGCGATTGTGGATAGGATTGTAAGCGGGTTGTTCAGCGTTAGCGTCACAATGGGTAGGTCAATCGGCATGGTCCTTGTTTCTTTGACTGATGGATGAAAACGAACAGGTGCCATCCCCATTATCCGGTGTCCTAAGGGCGGCGCAGCAGAATTGATAGCAACAAAGCTGGACCGCAAGCTACGCGATCACATCCTTAACTCGAAAGACAATTTGTTTTCAAACAAGAAGAACACGCCTGGAGTTCCCTCATCGCGACCCGTTTTGATTATTGTCGATCGCAACGTGGATTTAGTGCCTATGCTTTCCCACTCGTGGACGTACCAGTCTCTGGTACAGGACGTTTTACAGATGCGCCTCAATCGGATCACCGTAGAGTCTACCGACGAAGCAAACCCTGCGAAGGGCGTGACAAAGAGAGCATATGACTTAAATAGCAACGACTTCTTCTGGAAGCGTAATGCCGGCGCGCCATTTCCTCAGGTTGCGGAAGACATCGATGCGGAGCTTACACGTTACAAGGAGGACGCTACTGAGATCACAAAGAAGACCGGCGCTTCCTCGATTGAAGATCTCCAGAACGACACCAGCGCCTCTGCACAGCACCTCAAGGCTGCCATTACACTTCTTCCGGAACTTCGGGAGCGCAAGGCGATTCTTGACATGCACATGAACATTGCGACCGCCCTGCTCAAGGGTATCAAAGACCGCCAGCTGGATAACTTCTTTGAACTGGAAGAAAACATCACCAAGCAAACCAAGGCCCAGATCATGGAACTCATCAACGACTCCAGCAAAGGCAACGAACCCCTGGACAAGCTCCGTCTTTTCATCATCTGGTTCCTGAGCACTGAAACAGAGGTTTCCCGCTCTGAGATGACCCAATTCGAAGAGGCCCTCACTCGCATCGGCGTCACAGATGTGACCCCCATCGCCTATGTCAGACAGGTCCGTGAAATAACGCGCATGACCATGATGACTACCGCAACAGCCGCTCCCCAACAGCAGTCCTCTAACCTCTTCCGCGGCTTCTCCTCTCTCTCCAACCAACTGACTGACCGCATCACCTCCGGAGCCCTCGGCGCCAACTTCGACTCCCTCATTTCCGGCGTCAAGAATTTCCTGCCCGCCAACAAGGACCTGACTCTGACCAAGATCACCGAATCTATCATGGACCCCACCTCCGCATCCAGCTCCGCTATCGCCAAGACAGAAAGCTACCTCTACTTCGACCCCCGCAGCGCCAACGCCCGAGGCGCCATGCCTCCGGCCTCGGCTTCGCGCAACGCCCAAGGACAGAGCCTGAACAGCTCCGGACCCGGCATGAGCGCCACCTTCGGCCAGCGCCGACAGGCTTTCAACGAAGCGATTGTCTTCACCGTCGGTGGCGGCAGCATGGACGAATATGGCAACTTGCAGGACTGGGTAAGCCGGACAAGCGGACAACCAGGCGCTGACGGTGCCGGGGCCGCCAACCGTGGGGTGCATGGGGCACCGAAACGGAGGGTTGTTTACGGCAGCACGGATCTGATGAACGCCAGAGACTTCCTTACGGAATCGTTGGCGAAGTTGGGTAGGGAGGGCTGAGCATGTTTTGACGCAGCTGGGCGGTATTGTGAGAGGAGTGGTCGCAAATAGAATTTGCCTTCAACGTATAGTACTTAGTGTAGCTAATTGAAACGCTTATGGTGATGATCCCTATGTCAAATCCCATCGTAAGCGTGGCGTTTCCGCGAGAGATACACGATAACAAGGGTAAAGTCGCTGTCGGACACTACTGGACAATACACCTACTAGAACCAGCTAACCCTACCTAAAGTGAAGTTTTTCCATATAACAAACAATATAAATTCCATTAAATGCCAGTTAATCGGCCGCCGCAAGAAATCTACCTATCATGCCAATAGACACGGTAATAAGCATTAAACAAACGAAATTAAAGTCACTGATGCGCGGTGCATTGCAACCATTTAGGATTCAGTCACAAAAGAAAACCATAATTAGAACGAGCAGTCCTGAGAAACAAGTTGACCACAACCATTATACCCAGGTTCCACACCCCCAGGAGAACGAACCAGTCCCTTCGAATCGGTATCGATGGTCCAGCTCAAACCATGTCCTTTTCCCTCTTGAAGCTCTGCACCGAGATCTCATGTTCAACTGTGATGCCGATTTCCTCGGTATTAGTCTGCTGCTTGAGCTGCTTGGAGGAACCATTATCGGCGTAGCTGGTTGAAACTGGATTCATAGTTGGCATTGAGGAAGTGGTTGCACTGGTAGTGTTTCTACTGTCCAAGACAGGAAAGGAGAGCACGTTCCAGAGATTGCGGCCTGACGAACCAGATCCGGAGCCGGTGGCAGGGCTAGAACCAGCGCCAGTGGAGGCTTTGGTCAAGGTGACGCCGGCCCAGATGGAGGAGAGAGGGAGAGAGATGGTCACTAGGGTGACGACATTGGAGGATAGGGCTGGGACGGCGGCGATGTAGTGGATGATTGAGAAGATGGCTGTGGACGAGGATTCAGTTATAGATATAATGGTAAGAGAGGGTGGGGGAGGATTCACATACCTGGAATGACCAGAGTCTGGCAGCCCATAACGAAGATGACCTTCATCGGGCCAAAGTCCCGCACACCGAGTCTGCGTCGCTGACGGATAGCGAATCCGAGCTTGCCAACGAAGATGGCGCAGAAGAAGCAGATGCTGATTGCGGCGGTGATGTTCTCTGCGCTCTGAAGCCAGACAAGATGGATGCTACTTTCGGCTGCCATGATTGTTATGGCGTTCTCGACCATCATTCCCATACGGAATCCGACTGGAATCAGTGCAATCAAGATGGACAGTGAGAGGAGGATTTGTCGGTATACACGACCGAGGTTCGCGCAGATGACCTGGACCTGCAGGACGAGCGAGGCCTCGATGCATATCACGAGGATGGTGTAGAACACCACTGCGATGACGGAGTTGGCATATGCGGAGGTTGGCACTTGGGAGAAGTCTCCGGAGAAGTAGGCATACACTCTCACGAAGCCGGTAGTGAAATACACGATTTGACAGAAGAGACGGCCAACGTTGGAGAGCAGGGCAGCGCAATTGAGGATGAAGACGCTGGAACTGCGCTTCTCAGGTCTGGTCAGGAGCAGGAGAATGACGAAGAGCACGATGGAAGCTCCAAGCTGGGCGCCATAGTTGGTGCAGATCTGGATGCAGTACTGCAAGAAGGTGTCAATGTCCTGCACGTTCACCTCGAACGCAGTCCCATCGCCAGTATGGAAGGTGACGTTCTGGGTAAAAGGATCCAATGAGGACATTGTGGCTGTTAGATTGTAGCAAGTATGGTTGAAATGCTCTGCAACGTGAGGATCAAGTATGACGAGTTGCTAAGGTGGACAGGTTCCTTCGACGGAAGAAGATGGGAGGTTGAGAAGATGACTTGTATAGACCATCGCAAGGGGATAACAGTTGTTCGGGCAATACGACCAAGCCTGTCTTCCAACTTAAAAGCCATGGCCGTACATTCATCGTGCCAAGGCATCTTGCGATGCTGCATATTGTCTTGCAACACCGAAACAGACAATATGTAGGATGGCGCTGATATGAGGGCAACAATACTATGATGGAACAAAGTGGATATCAACCCTAAACAATGCCAATCTTCACCGGATTGAGAAATAAGCTCCAGAAGGTGTTTGTGAAAATGTTAAATGTAAGACAAACAATATCAATTTCATTTCATAGAACAATGGCAAGTGAAAAGGGGGGCCCCTAATGGAAGACTAGATTTTCGGTCAACACTAATCACGGTACAGACATGTATTCACCTCTTACCTCTGGTAATATATTTGTCCATGAGAATATTCGGGTCTGTTGGACTGGATCAATATCCTTGTATCTGTGCATTCGTCTAGCTACTATGTATCTTGGGCTGTGTAGTCTATCCCAGCCAGAATTTAGGAATGAGAAGCCGCCGCCCCCATATTGCACGTGCTGAACAGTGCAATGGTCTCCTGGAGCAGAGAGGCCTTAGTCTTCTGGTTGGCCTGCTAGTGTGTTATTTCAGAAAGAATGCGTTCGGGCTGAAACACCTTGGCCCAAAGCTAGATGGTTGGTTATACGTATTTCTTGCGAAGTTGTCGGATGTTTTGGGATTCCCATCAAGCTATTGGCCGTAGAAATATCATCAAGAATCTTGTTGGTTTTGCGCCATCGCCGATATGTGCTTAGCATTGAGTTCACCTAGAAGCAAGTGTCTGGAGAGCTTCAACCAGACTCATGTTGATTCCAGGCCCCCGGCTAACACTATCATTATACTATTGATTTGGGGTTGGGAGAAATGGAATGCCAGACACTACTATGATTTGGTACCACCACGTAGTTCAGTACCCTATCCTTTTTATATCTTCCACTTCCAGCCACAGCACTATACTTCTTACTACACTCTACTCTCCATCCGTTGACCCTGCACAATTCCTAACTTACTAACAGATCTTGAAGGAGTTTAGTCTTGCTAGGATAGATGCTTTTAAACATGATTGAGTATTGACAAGGTGATGTTATAGATCAAGATGTCAGCGGGAGAAGTTGCGGGGAACTGCCGCGGCGGTGGAGCGAGGCTGCGAGGCACCAACAATGCCCAGTTGGTCTAGCTCCCACTCCCACTCCAACTCCAACTCCGCCATCCCACTTTCCCCATCATGCGCCTTCGCCCCCTCCAACATGGCTGCTGTGCCGCAAAGGACGCTTAACTGGCTGTACAGTGTCCTTATCAGGGTAGATAATCACCAAACACACGCCCATACAGTCTTCCACTGACAAGGGATAGGACCACTACGATCCCCGACAAACCTACCAGGACCCCAATCGCACCTACTATGATGTAGCCAATGTGCTCGGTCAATACCCTTCGCTGGGCCCGAGGACTGAAGTTTACAGTATGCCACCGTTCTGCGACCTTACTGCGCTCTTGCTGACCGCATCTTTCTCTCGACTTCTAGCATACGAAAATGGTTTCTCCGCCCTCCTCCTTCAACTGACCGGCACGTTGCCTGTGACGTTCCGCGGCACTGTTTACAAGTTTCCCATCACGCTATGGATCCCCAACACATACCCCAGGGAACCACCATTGGTTTATGTTACACCAACACAAGACATGGCTGTTCGTGTAGGTCAGCATGTCACTCTGGAAGGGAGGGTGTACCATCACTACCTGGCACACTGGGCTGAGGCATGGGAGGTTAGTCATCGTGCAGTCGCAATGCGCATGTCATATTGCTGACACCAAAGCTTAGCGATCATCTTTGATTGATTTCTTAATGATACTTCGTGAGGTTTTCGCCAAGGAGCCGCCGGTGAAATATAAACAACAACAGCCTGTGCAGCCGCGACCGGCGCCAGCGCAGGTACAGGCACAAGCACCTCCTCTACCCCCTCTGCCTCCGGAGCTCGATACCACAATCAATCGGCCCTCGCCTACCCATAGCGCTCCGAATGCCTCCCCGCAGGTAACTGCTCAGGTGCCACCGCCGCCGCCCCCGAAACCTGGGCAAACACCTGAGCCACAATCACAGAGCACTCCGTCATCAGCGCGATACTCGTCTCCCCCTCCGCTACCCCCACTGCCACCGAAGGAGCATGATTCTAGGCGGCTACAGATGCAACCACAGGCAAGCATGGGCAGTCCTATGAACAGGCCACAGTACCCACCGGAGCGCAGCCAAGCACCTGCAATGGCATCCGGGCAGTATCATTTGCCCCAACAGCCGCAACACGTATCCCAGTCGACACCGGCATACCAGGCTGGGCCAGCGCAGTTCCGGCCATTGAATGGTGCCCACGTTACTCGTCCCGAAGATTCGGGTCGTGGGCTTCCGCAACAGAATACTTACTACCCCGTACAACAAGCCCCTCCTACAGTCTATCAGAGACCTCCGCCACAGCAAGTCCCACCCCAACCGTCACCACATGCTGGACCTCAGCAAGCGCAGCAACCAGCTCCACGTCCCAAGGCAGAGACGCAAGATCTTCTCACCTCTCCGTTTGAGCTCGAGCTCCCCTCGTTCACGCCCACCGGCCCGGCCCCCCCAATCCCACCGAATCCTGAGAAGGATGCCCTACTACGCGCTGTTTCCAAGACTCTAGCAGAAACACTGCAAGCAAATGTCGCACAGTCCGAGACTGCCGCTCAATCCTTGATTTCTCAATCCCACTCGCTGCATGCGGCGATTGCCACTCTTCAAGGCGAAGTATCGTCGCTCAACACACTCAATGCGACTCTTCAATCAAACACCACAACCCTGCAGCAATCTCTCATGCGCGCAGATGGCGTCATTGCCGATGCGCAAAGCCGTATATCATCTTCAGCCCCGTCATCGAGCACAGATCCCGTTGCGTCGGGTCTTCCACCGATCGACGACGTTCTCGTTGCCCCGACCGTTGTCGGCAAACAATTGTACGACTTGGTTGCGGAGGAACGCGGTATCCAGCAGGCCATCTACGCCCTTCAAGCTGCGCTGGTTAAGGGTGTCATTGGTGTTGAGACCTGGTCACGTCACACGCGTGGCCTTGCGCGTGAAGCGTTCTTGAAACGGGCATTGATACGGAAGATAGGCAAAGGCATGGGATTGGAAGTGCATTGATGTTATGATGATGGGATCACTCTTTTTTGATTGCGAGACCTATGTAGACGGATCTGTAGATAGATACCCATAAGGTCGATACATGTTGGCCAGACAATGTACATAGCTTGGCGTCCGTAGTTGGTTTGAAATAGCAAGTGCAAAAGCACTATTCCGTACACTTTTTAACAATCAGGAAACAGAAGCAAGATAATCAATTAGAAGATAAAGAAACCATAAAACCCAATGACCAAAAATTTTCAATCCTAAGACCTTCGACACAACTACCCGACAGTAAACCATCCCCACAACCATTATTTCCAACCCCCATTCCACCACCAACTACTACAATCCCTATATAATCTCCAACCATCCCATCCAATGACCCCATACTAGTAGTTCAAACCCAAACCCTAAACCACAACCCCCCCAACAACAGCAACAGCACCAACCAACCCAACCATCCACCCACTCACCGACGCAGAAACACTACTACCACCACTCGACTTCGTCTCCTCCGCAGCCTTCGCCTCACCCACCCCCGTCGCCGCAATCTGCCTCTTCACCTCAGCAAAGTAACTCTGCACGTCCGTCGGCAGCGCCTTATACCACTCGGGGGTATTTCCGGCGCTGAACTCACTCGCCATGGCGACGCGCTTCGCGGGCACGAAGAGTTGCGCGAGCGCTGTAGGAGGAACGGCTGTGATGACTTGGTGCACGACGGCGTGTGGTGGAGGGGATACGCTCTCTAAGTTGGGAGGTGGTTGGGTTTGTGTGGGAAGGGAGGGTTTTCTGTATGAGATTATCAGTAAACATATACTAATCGATTTACGTGCGATTGTTTTGGCTTGGTTAGGTTATTGGGAGAATGGGAGACACGTACAAGGCTTGCGCGAGAGCGATGAGGTTGTTGTCGTTGAGGTTCACATTAGGGATGGGTTCGGGGGCACATATGGCTGTGGTGGCTAGGAGGGTGGGGAGGAGGAGGAACAGGGAGGAGAGGCGCATTTTGGTGGTGCTTTTTTGGTTAGTATTATTTTTTTTCTCGATGGTATATTTGGTATCGATGGTGAGTGAGGTTGGAGGAAGTAGTAGAAAAAGAGGTACTACTGGAGGGTGGAGTGTAGTAGTAGATATTGGTATATGGGACGGGATGGGTTGGGACTGACTGGGACAGGGACAGTTAGGGTGCAGGGGCATACCATCATATGCATGGGAACTGGTTCAACTTGGACCGAGATCCGATGTGTGAGGGGAATAAACGGATAGGATCGTCGTGGAGAAGGGCCGGGGCTAAGATTGAGGGATCTGCATACTTAGGGGAACTTCTGAAGCGTAGTCTGGGCTTTTAGTTCGAGACTCATTTTTAGAGTTGGATTTTGCCCTATGCTTTTTGGGAATAGAGGGTACGGGTGTAACCTGTTGTGGATGGGAGGTAGAGATAGGGTGAAACGGGCTAGATCTGGGTGGGTGTAAATTCAAAGTTGGGTGTTATTTTATTTTAGGTCTGCAAATAGTCATTGGATTAGGGTGTGGCTCGCAATCTTCAGGTAATGAAGCTTCGCGGTAGATCTCGAATCTTGTATGTCTGGGTAGGTGGATACTATCCTAGGATCTGGTAGGCAATAAATATTTGACAATATGTGACTTTCTGGCTATTCTTTGTTTTCGGCGATTGCCCATGTTTAATGGTGAGCAGATAGGGCTATGCTCCCATCACTTTGTCCTCAGGACTCCTTGTCATCCACCGTGTGAGACATACTACCATCTATTTAGTACATGGGTCGCCAAACAAAGAATGATTAAAGGTACAACTCCCATTATTCGACAGAAATCAAGGAAGCTGCCCAGAATGCACAGCAGTTGGTACCTTATACCGTGTGAACCTCAACTTTATTAATGAAGATACTCTGCTGGTGCATTGAAGGTTCTATCCCTACACAATAATCGTAGCTAAACAGCAATGATCCACTACGTGAAGTACCGACAGGACGAACGTTTAAGGGAATAGCCTCTTGTCTTCATCATGCCGTCCATCCACTCACTAGGTCGGATCATGCCCGACGAGAATAAGAACTTTCCAGCAAATCTCCGGTGTAGAGCAAAAAGCAAGAAAGACAGAAACAATATACTTTGAAGACCACTGATCTTGTGTAACCATAAAAGACCCTCAACATCCACCAAAGAGAATATGCAGATGCTTTACAGACAAATGACTGCAAACTAAAAATGGCCTCCACAAATCCCTCATCGCAAGTGCCCTGGTTCGAGATGGAGCCAGCTAAGAATGGGATGAAGTCAGCTGAAGCGGTTACTATTTGGCTTCAAAAGGCCAGAATACCCTGTGCTTTCATTGGAGAGGTCGCTTTGGAAAGTTATGGCGTCAATATTCCCGTCAGGCTGGTAAGTTCTTCACCCCTAGCCTGCTATGCTAACATTCAAGAAGAAGGAAAGATAGTAACACAACTCTACAGGGAACCAGCCTCATTGTCGCCGACGCAAAAGTACACGAAGCAGCCGAAGCTCTTCGTGCCAACGGCCTCGAGCCCTGCAATGGAGGCAAGGATTGCGACTGGGAGAACGATGCTCTGACTGAAGAAGCGTCATCACCGGCGCCCTATCATTTCCACCTTGAACATGGCCCACAAGGTACCCCTCCATTTTGGTGTGAATCACTCAAATTGTACAAGAAGTCTGATATTGATCCAAAGCTGCCTGATCCTGGACTGGAAGTTCCAGGGCTTGAGGATCGGAATTACATGGTTGTTACGGACCCTCGCTTGCCGCAACTGGGGCATTGGAAGAGCAAGACTTATCCCGTTCAGATTCTCTCAAAGCCACAGTTTTTCGAGACAATGTTCAACCAGGCAGTCAAATGTCATCTAGATGGATTACCTGATGATCACCTCACCCCCTGGGAATGGAATGTGTTCCGGCTGAAACAGATGGGTGATGGTGGACAGCCTAACAGCCACATGGTTGAGGGTCTTGAAATGCCGGCGCGTCGGTACATTGAGCTCCTCGATATGGAAGACCTTAAGCCCAGCAGAGAATTTATCGCTCAGGTGAAACTTGAGAGAGGAGGGAAGGGTTTGTAAAGATGGTAGATTATCAAGTGATGACCTTCTGGTAGACACTATAGAGATAGAGACCCAGTGCCCAAATGGATTGATTTTTTACTACTTGGTCTTCTCTGTGATGCCCACTTCACTCACAAAACTTACCGGTATCTATAACATAAAGATATTTAGAGAGCTCTATTATCTGAGCCCTAAAGGTAGTAGCCATACACAGGCTTCTTATCCTCGACTAGCCCGTCCTTAGCACTGCCAATATTTCTGGTTAATATAGCCACAGATAATTAGCCAAATATATCAGCTGGCCTGCTGGCCCAATGGTAAGGCGCTTGACTACGGATCAAGAGATTGCAGGTTCGAGTCCTGCGTAGGTCAAATTTTTGCCTCCTCAGACTCCATCTGGAGGGTCTTTTTTTTTCGGTCCCAAATATTGTGGTGGATCTGATTAGCCTTTCCGTATTCAGCCTAGCGCGCTCTTCTTGTAGACCCGCCCTGTGATTGCTCCGCTCTCATGGTCAACATTAACGCCAGATACATGCCCGTTGACATTAAACCCGCCCTTTTCACCTTAAATCATGCGCTCATCGCTCCTAAGATTTCTACCCTAGCTAGGGCGGCGCTGGAAACCCTTAGATTTCAACAACCCCAACTTCACCCGGATCCCCAATTGGCACAAAATAGAAGAAGAGACTCTCCCCGAATATACCGCCTCACAGTACTATCCCACACGAATAGGAGAAGTCATCAAAGATCAGTACCAGGTCATTGGTAAATTGGGATATGGATCGAATTCAACAGCGTGGCTTGCGCGGGACATGGAGTGGGATATTCATGTTTTCCTTTGCTGTTAGTATATGTTGAAGGGTGTATCTGTTGCTTAATATACACATGAATTATCACTATAGTAACCGTCGCTATGTCATGCTCAAAATCTTCCTCCAGGCGGAGTGTATGGGGCGGCGAGTCGATGACGAGCTCGATATGTATAGACGGACGGAACAGGAATCCGGGAGTAACCATCCCGGTTGCGATGTTATAAGAACGTTGCTCGACACATTCTATATCAATGGGCAGGGGGATAAGCATCGCTGTCTCGTGCACCCGCCGTTATGGGAGAGTGTTCTAACCTTCTTGCGCCGTAATCCGGTGGAGAGGTTACCTTCGGTAATTCTTGCTGTTGTTCTTCATCGGTTGTTTATGGCGTTGGATTATCTTCATACCGAGTGTGGGGTTGCGCATACTGGTTTGTAGTCCACTATTATCCTGGGTTTGTCATACTCACGTGGTATAATGTTTTAGATATCAAGGCTGATAACATCATGCTCGGCATCAACGATGACTCTGTCTTCACTGACATTGAAAAAAATGAACTCCAACGACCCGTCCCGAGGAAAGAGGTCGATGACAGAATGGTATACATGTCCCGGGAACTTAAAATACCCAAGGATGTTGGTGGTCCCGTGCTCTGTGACTTTGGTTCTGCTATGGTTATCAATGATGAATATCAGAGGGAATTCATCCAGCCTCGGATTTATCGAGCGCCGGAGGTGATACTGGGAGTTCCGTGGACGTATAGTGTTGATATTTGGAATGTGGGGTGCATGCATTCTTTTTCTAACCTTGTGGAAGTCTGCTTATGTTTGATGAATAGATCTGGGATCTTTACGAAGGTGGTTCTTTGTTCACGGGATACGATCCTGTAGATGACAGGTACCGGAGTCGAGCGCATCTCGCGGAGATGATTAATCTTCTTGGACCACCGCCTGAGAGTTTGCTTGTGCGGGGGGAGTTGAGAGATAAGTTTTTCTCAGATGAAGGTATATTATACGGTATTTGAGGAGATTTGGATGAGGAATTTTGACTGAGGAGTATAGGTACTTTCCTCCATCCAGATTTATTGACCGAACGGATCCCCCTTGAAGAAAGGGAGACTACTCTGGAGGGAAAGGCAGAGAGGAAGGCATTTTTGCGTCTCATGCGAAAGATGCTTCAGTGGGAGCCGGGGAAACGTAGTTCTGCTCGGGAGTTGGCGGAGGACGAGTGGTTGCAAAGTTATATATGAGGTACTAAAGCCAGCCTCTCTGTACTACAGCGTCATGTACCAGATAGAAATGCGGTTGTAAACAATAGACCCTTCGTTGCTTCATAGTACGTGCTAATGGTACAAATCACACGGGATGATAAAGCAAATCAATAACTCCATTCCCATATCAAACAGTCATATCAATCATATCGTGTCACCCATCCCTCATCCGGAGGGAGTGATCAATACCTCTTCTGGACCTCACTCTCGACCCCCCTCTGCCTAACCTTCCCCTCATCATGCACATCCTTCCACTTCCTCTCCTCCTCCTCATCCCCCGTCGCCGCAGCAGCGACCTTCCCCACAGCTCCCTTAGCTCTACCCTCAACACCCTCCTTCCAATCCCTCACCTGGCCCTCCGCCTCCGCCTGCTTTCCAGCCGCATTCTGCTCCTGTCCAGCCTTCCTCAACCCCTCATTTCCAATCAAGTTGCCCAGAGACTCCTTCGCGGAACCGACAGTCTGGTCCCAGCTGCCGTTGCTGCGCTGAGGGTGGTCTGTTGCCGCAGCGCCCGTGGCAGGGTCGGCGGTAACGGGACCGAGCTTGGTGAAGTTGTTGTGGCTGGCGTTGTGTTCGGCTTCGCCGCGGGATTGGGTGGCAGAGCCGGTGGACTAAATGGAGGTTATTAGTTTGTGGGGTTGATGGTGATGGGGATGGGAAGGGGGAACGAACCTGGGTGGAGGAGTCGCCGGTTAGGGAGCCAGCAGCGCGTTGGACCATGCCGGTTGCTTGGTCGACGTAGGATTTTAGGGTCGAGGTGGTGGTGGTTGTGTTGTTGTTGGGGGAGTCGGTGGAGGACATTGTGGTTGTTGGTGTGTATGTAGTATTGGTTCAAGAAGTGTAGTAGAGAGTAGATTGATTGTAATGTAGTGTAGTGTAGTAGTGGTTATTTGCTTCTTTGTGTAATGCTGTGTTGATGGTGTTGATGTTGTGGGTGTATTTATAGATAGATGGTGGTGGTTGAGTCCGGGGTACATGACGTCAACCATCGACGTCATCGCCAGGCACGGCAGAGTCGAAGTGACACCAAAATGGATCCGCAACAGGAACAAAAGGGGCAAGGAGGCAAACAGGTAGGTGGAAATGACGTCCAGTCTCTCATGCATTGTTCATCAGTCTCGTCATAAATCAAAAGTATTCATCGCTCTATGTACATCGATCATCCCCCCTCGTCATCGTCATCGTCATCGGCTGTCTCAATGCTGATAGTGAAAACACCGACCCGCTCATTAGTGAATCATGAACAAACAAAACAAAAACAAAAAAAACATGCAGCATCTATTCCATGCAATGCTACCAATGACAAATGCCACCCTCACTGTCATCCGCTGCCCATGTTCCTGACAGCCCCACTACCTGGAGATGTCCATCGTGATCCTCGTCCACTTTGCTCAGCGCCGCGAAGCTAGACTCTGACGGTCCTGTACTCAACAGCCGACGGGCCCATGCATCGATCGCTGGCTCGCCCGTCTCGTCCCGTGCTTGTTTCAGGAACGGGATCAAGGCTGTTCCACCCGTGCCCCGCAATTTCTTGCTGTCCGGCTTCTCGCCGTTTCGGGCGGTCGCCAAGTTGATGGGTCTCTTGGGACTGGTTGCGCGCGCTGGGCGACTAAATCGAGCGTCCCGAGATTGAATAATGATATAGCGGGATACGACTTGGATGTGCTTGTCGCGCATTGCCCGAAGCATCGACAGACATGCGTCGTATGCAATGCACAGTGCCTTGTCCGACCGTCGTGCTTCCACATACTGCCGAATGTTGGCCACTGCATTGACATGCTCCAAGAAACGACGGTGCGCTGCAGGCATGTATGTACGCATCTCCTGGATGAACCCGTGACGAGGTGCCCCAGCAACCCCCTCTTTCTCGTCCTTTATCGGAGTGCTGCTCGGACGCGTCTCCCCGGTCGGACGGTGCTCAATGCCCAGAGCGATGTCGAAAAACTGGATCAGCGAGCTCTGGGCGTTGCTACCGCCACCATACTGTCGATACTCGGGCTCTCCGTTTCCATAATCGTACAACAGACCATGCGGGAGACCGGCATCAGCCATGTTCTTGCTGCCAGCCAGGTAGGGCCGGATGCGGTGGTAGAACACGTACGGATCGCAATGCTCGTACATACGCTCCAGCAGCGACCCTACCTCGTCCAGCACCTCGGCAAGTCGCTGCAGGCATTCGGTGACTACCAGACTGTTTCCAGCCCGGGCCGCCGCAATTGCTTGCAGCACCAGCGGGATCGAGGGTGCTCCACGAGCTTCAATGGCCACTGAGACCAGATAGAACCACTTCTCATCCAAAGACCCTGTGAATGTGTTGATAGTGTCCAGATTACGTAAATCATCGATCGGTTCCTCCGGGAAAATAGGCTTATAGTTCCACAAACACACCCCTGCATAAGTGGCCACGGGTGGCAGACCCAGGTGCTCGCAGACGTCGAATAGTGGGACGGTCAGCTGAGGCGGGATTTTCTGGTCACCAAGATTAGCTCAGGAACCACTTTGTAGCTTTGTGTCACCTACCTCTGCCGGCTTGCTGCCCCCCCACACATACCCATGCAGCATAAATACCAGTACGACATAGGCCCTGCGCCACTCGTTCTCCGACTGGAGATATGATGTAGACAGCGTGGACATATGGTCGACCACCTCCCGGATCCTCCGGCTAGTCAAAAGGGCCTGCAGGTTGGAAACGACCCACTCCCACTTGGCATAATAAGGGTCTGGCAAGACCTCAAGCGGTGGCTCTGGAGGGAGGAAGCCATGGTCTGCCGAGATGCCGTAGTCCGCCAATGCTGGAATCGGAGGAAGCATGATGATGGGACGGCTCAAAACAACCTAAACGACACAATATACGAGTCGGGGTGAGTGGAAATGCTCAAAGAGCCGGCGACAACGCCTAATATTAATGTAGTAGATGCTCACGTGCGAGTGGGCTCACAGCGAGGGCAGTCGCGTAAGGTTCGCTGATTGTCCGGGACTTGACGTCGAGCGGAATAATATGGAAGCTCGGAGGAAGGAGAGGTTCCAGTGCCCGGACGTGAGTCCGGACAATCTCTAGAAAAGCAACAGTCGTGTGACGCACACACTGCGACAAAGCAGGCGAGATCCCAACCGACCAAGTAAAAGCTGACAAGATCGGACACAAACAGAAGTAGGTGTCGTGTCGGGCCTGTTACGGACGCCTCACAACTGCGATGCAGTCAGGAAAACAAGGCTTCGGTTGATCTGACCCAGGTCACAGCAAGACGAGCAAGGCTCAGAGCAGGAGACCAGGCACGAGAGGCAACGCCAGGTCTGGTAATTGTCAGAAAAGTGAGGTTTGTGAAGGTCACGGGAACAACCGGGACAGATTTGGACACAAAAAGATGGCGAGATGAGGGAGGGAAAGGTAAAAAAAGAAAGGGGAAGGAAAATTTGCTCAAACTAAGCACATCGTACAATGGTCCTCTTCCGAAGTTAAATAATCAGCGACCATTTTCCACCAGGACAAGTTCCCAGGAAAGCCGCGAGGACCGAATAGCCGGACGAGAGAATTAATCAGCCTGGCGACCCAAGGCTAGTCATTCCGTAATAACGGCGATTGTGCCACCCGGGAACTGTCGACCGACACGAAACAGGGGTAGAGCCAGCGATCGTGGAGGTAGTATATTCTGTACCCATGGTGAAGGGTAGGACAGTTGACTAGTCCGTGGATGGACCGTCGTGACCAGAGGTCAAGTGGGCCGGATCCAACTTAAGTGCAGGCCAGACGGGAGAGAGTAGAGGCGAATATTTGCAGAGGCCAGGAAGACGGGCGGTTTGAGAGACAGAGTTTTGGTTGTTGGGGAATCTTGGTTGATGAAGATATCCGTCATATCAGCAGTGACGGAGAAGGGAGGCGTGAACTGTGAACCATCCCATGGGTAAAGTTGATGGGCGCAGGTGCATCTGGAGTAGATGAGGCCCTTGGGACAGCGCCAGCGGGAGGACTGGGTGCGAGCGAAAGGGGTGTCCACCGGATTCCAGTAGGCTGAGTGCTAGAGAATGAACCGGGACTGCGTGGGAGGGGAGGCCGAGTGCGAAATCGGGCAGTTAAGCGAGCTGGGGGGCGTATTCGCTCCCACCCACGCCACCCCGTTCGGGTCTGCGGTGAGTTGTCGGCCCCGTGCGGAGCTGCCCATCTTATTTCGACTTCCGACCTCGCTGGTTGGACAACTACTGATCTGCATGATTATCTTTAGTCCTGACATAGCACATTTCAAAACTGGTTCAATCCACCGGAGAATTTCCGTCTGTCTTTCTTTTTTCCACTGAAGACGTGATTAGTGATTACCTCGGCGCCGGGAGTTCTCCGCGTCAAATGTCAATCACGTGAGACTATTACTACTACTATACAGCCAATCATACAGCACCTGCAGCTGGCCCGAATTGGTGCCTCCTTCGTGAGTCAGCAGACATGAAAGGAGTCACGGGATGCCAGTACTAGATCATGAGTATCTGTCGATATTACTTTCTCTGAATACCCTACACATGAATCAATACCTTGGGGGCATATTCATGGTATGGTCTATATATGCATGACCTGCTGAGAACGACTGGCACAAGTCACTCAGAAGTCACTCCAAAGGTCATCTGATGAGTACTATCCGTTGCCGATAAAGCGTCTGTCTACATACTACTACTCATCTCTCTAGGTCGATCAATTGATTGGTCATTAATATCCATTTTTTCGTACAGACTGGACAGATCGTCATCAATCCTATAATGTTACACACTATATGAACGCCATCCCACCGCTGATATCTGGAAAAGAAACAACAAGTATGCGCCTGGTATACGACCATATAACCGCCCTCGCAGTCAGTCTTTAACACAGAAAGAGGAAATTTTTAGTGCTGGCTCCATTCAATCGAGTTCAAATCGATACCCTCCTGAACCATCTCCCACAGCGGGCTCAGCTCCCGCAGGAAATGGACGCGGTCTTGCACCGCCTTGAGCACGTAGTCAATCTCACTGTCGGTCGTGAACCGGCCAATACCGAATCGGATACTGCTGTGGGCGCTCTCGTCGCTGCTGCCCAGAGCCCGCAGGACGTAGCTGGGTTCCAAAGAGGCGGACGTACAGGCACTGCCAGATGAGAGGGCAATGTCCTTCAGAGCCATCAGAAGCGACTCGCCTTCAATGTAGGCAAAGGAGATGTTAACACAACCGGGATAGTGGCGGTCAGGATCACCGTTAAGTGTGGTGTGTTCCATGGCCAAGAGGCCGTCGCTCAGGCGCTTCGAGAGCCTTGCGATGTGCTTGGAGTCATACTGTGCAGATTGGTCAGCTAATTTCTCATCGATTTCGCTGTCTCGCCATAAGCAAATGCAACAACCCGACTCATCACCCCTGCTACGGTCGTCAAAGCGCCTTGGGGACACGCAAAGCGTGTCGCTACCCCCATGGCGCCTCAGTTAATCGATACATATTAAAGCTTATAATCATCGCGGGAACATCTTGACTGGGGAAGAATACTGAGGTTAAAAAGGGAAAGTGGAACGTACCTCCATGTCTTCATATGCAATGCGGCAAGCCTCACCAAATCCGACTACAAGGTGGGGGGCAATGGTGCCGCTGCGGAGACCTCTCTCCTGTCCACCTCCGGAAATGATAGGCTCGAGACGAACTCTGGGCCTACGGCGAACATAGCATGCACCCATACCCTTAGGGCCATATATCTTGTGGCTGGAAATCGACATCAAATCAATGTTCAGCTTGTTGACATCCAGGGGGATCTTGCCCACAGCCTGGGCACCGTCGGTGTGGAAGAAAATCTTCTTCGAGCGGCAAAGCTTTCCGATCTCCTCCATGGGCTGAATGACACCAATCTCATTGTTGACAGCCATGATACTGACAAGGGCAGTGTCGGGACGGATGGCCGCCTCCAACTCCTCCATCCGAATCAATCCATTGCTCTGCACGGGCAGGTATGTCACATCGAATCCCTCGTCCTGCAAGTGCCTGCAGCTGTCCAAAACACACTTGTGCTCAGTCTGGGTGGTGATAATGTGCTTCTTCTTGCCAGAGCGACCGAAGAATCTGGCGACACCCTTGATGCTCATGTTGTTACTCTCAGTAGCGCCGCTGGTGAAGATGATTTCCTTGGGGTCGGCGCCGATAAGCTTGGCGACGTGTTCTCTGGCTTGTTCGACCGCTTTCTCGGACTCCCAGCCGTAGGCGTGAGTTCTGGAATGGGGGTTTCCGTAGATGCCGGTAAGGTAGGGAAGCATGGCATCAAGGACACGGGGATCAGTCGGGGTCGTTGCCTGCATGTCGAGGTAGACAGGGCGGGTGCCTTGGTCCATAACAGTGGCCTGCTTCAGAATGCCGGCGGTAGGGCTCATGGACGCATCGCCGGAGATGCCCGAACCAGGAAGGTTAACCTTCTGCGCATTAAGTCCAGTCTGGTTCACAAAAGCCTTCTGGTCCTGCTTGATGGCCGTGTCCACCGTAACCTGGGCATTTCCAGCCTTGGTTTCGGAGACGTACGAGCGTCGGGGGATAGCAGCGCTGGTGGCGACCACCCGCCGGGGCAGGGATGCCGTCAGAGAGCCATGAGGAGTCGACAAAAGCCGACGGGCGTAAGCCCGGGATGCCTGTCTCAAGGCAGTAGGGGTCATAGTAGACATGATGTAAATGAAATTTGCAACTGTACCATACACGATGGATGAACAGTTGATGACCAAGGGAAGATGACAGCAGGGGGACGACGAGTTCGCCCGGTGGGAAAAAGTTTGGATCCGGTTATATCATTGCCGAGCCCGCTAGGCCCGATCGGATTTATCAGATAGTCCGGCCATTTCCCCATTGGGGGCTCGGTCTCGGTGTTACTTGGGCCCTTGATAAGGGGAGTTCGCCAGCTTCCCGCGGAGACCAACTGCGACTACGGAGAAGTTGATTAGTTGGCTTATGTAGTGAGGTAAACGTAAGACGGGTCTAAGATGAGTCTACAGAGTATAATCTCCAGGAATCCTATGCTTGGCTCCCATTGCCCAATGCGCATGCCAATGTAAGGAGGCATGTTGGATTGATTGATCAGACGAAAGATCCTAAAAGAGATGGCCGAATCCAGGCACATAGCTATGGGGTGCACATTCCACATTCATGGTGAGACAATCATTGAGTCCCGTTGATGTTGCTGGCCGACAACCTCGTCATCGGTGAATTTCCCCGGATTTCCCACTGCGAGGACCCAGCCTTATGTGTTGGCCGCTGACGGCTGACGGCTGACGAGCTGAGAAGAAAGCATCATGACAACCAACGCTCGACCGATCACGGGGCACAGGACCATTGATGTGACAGAAACCGGCGGAAAACGAGGGAAAAATTCTTGGGCGTCGAGGTCTGTGTTGACGATAGTGGCCACTAGTGCAACCGGATACTCTGGTGCCTAACAAACACCGCAAAAGCCATGGAGAATCTCTGCTGCTGCTGCTTCCGACACTCCGAGCCACCCGGGCTGAATAATCGGCCCTAGTTACGATCCGACCCTGAGCCACATCTGGGATCGAAGTTCTTCAGGGGTCTGGAGAAGAGAAGAAGAAAAAGTTCTGGAGCCTGGAGAGGGGCTGATCTTATAGATTATTTGCTTACTTACTATTACAGTCTCCAGGCTACTCCATATTTTTTCCTTTCCCTTCTGCAGCCTTACCATTTGACCAGGAACCCAACTAGAACCAACATCCAACCCCGAACAAGAAAGGGGGAGCCACACCCATTGGAACTCAGCCACGGTGAGCAGGCAGAGCATTATGTCATAGCTCAGCCACGAACCATGGCAGTCTAACCGTCACCGGCAGCCAGTATTCTTTAGTTCTCACTAGTCCCTTTGCCGTGAACAAAAGGCACTTCCTCCCCACTTCTGGCCTACCACGAGATTCCTGGTCTGATCTGCTTTGGTTATTCAACTTTCTCGACCCTCCTACGCCTTTGCGACCGTCTCCCGACCCCTTTACACCACTTCCTACCACCACCACTCTCCTGTTCTCCTAAACCGAACCCTTCCGCGGGCGTTGGGCGACCTGCGGCCAATCAGAGATGAGTTTGAAGGGCTTTCAGAAGAGCATTGTCCGCGCTCCACAACAGTTCAAGGCCAAGTTCAATATTGGCGAGCATACCAAGGACCCTGTCTACCTGGACGCTGAGCGGCGGTTTCAAGAACTCGAAAAAGAGACCAAGAAACTGCACGATGAGTCCAAGAAGTACTTCGATGCCATCAATGGTACACACGGATCCCCCCCGTCTCGCAGTCACCCCTCCTTTTTGCTGACTGACCATTTTTCTAGGCATGCTGAACCACCAAATCGGATTCTCCAAAGCGATGACGGAACTCTACAAACCCATCTCCGGTCGTGCTTCCGACCCTAGCTCCTATACAATCGAGGGCAATCCGGAGGGTATCCGGGCATGTGAGGAATACGAGGCGATTGTGCGGGACCTCCAAGAATCGCTGGTGCCCGAGTTAGAGATGATCGACACCCGCGTCATCAGCCCTGCACAGCAGCTATTGGAGGTAATCAAGGTGATCCGCAAAGTCGCGGTGAAGCGAGACCACAAGAAACTGGACTACGACCGCCACAAGAACTCGCTCAAGAAGCTGCAGGATAAAAAGGACAAGTCGCTGAAGGATGAGAAGGCGCTTTACAAGGCTGAAAATGATGTGGAGCAAGCGACGCAGGACTACAACTACTACAACGACCTGCTCAAGGACGAGTTGCCCAAGCTGTTCGCTCTGGAGGCTGAATTCATCCGTCCTCTGTTCCAGTCCTTTTACTACATGCAACTGAACGTCTTCTACACACTACACGAGCGAATGCAGGGCATCAATATCGGCTACTTCGATCTGAATCTTGACATCGAGGAAGCGTTCGAGAACAAGCGCGGAGACGTCAAGGAGCGCGCCGAGGAACTCAGCATCGTCCACTTCAAAGCCACGGGCGGGCGCAAACCTGGCTCGAAGCTTACCCCCAAGGACAAATTGGCGCAAGAGGGCAAGAGTGGTTACGCCTCACGTCAGCGAGATCCCGATGTTGTCGAGAACCCACCGCCGCCTTACTCGGCCACTGCAGGCAGCAGCTTTACCGCCGCAGCAAAGAGCAAGCCCGCCCCTCCGCCGCCGAAGCCTAAGCCCGCTCGATTCAGCGCCCCCGTCGAAACGGTCACGGCACTATATGACTATGAAGCTCAGGCGCACGGCGATCTCAGCTTCTCCGCCGGTGATGTCATCGAGATCACACAGCGAACGGATAACCAGAATGAGTGGTGGAGCGGCCGTGTTGACGGACGAGAGGGACAATTTCCTGGTAAGCATGACCGTCTATCATTATTGACAACTAGCTTGCTAATTTGTGTACCCAGCAAACTACGTCCAGCTGAACTAGCATTATGCTATAGCTATATAATATCCTTATTCCTGACTCGTCAATGTCATCACTGGTTACTTGGAGTTTCGGAGTGCCATTGTACCACTTGACAAGTAGGAATTGCCAGTCGTTTATTTTATTCTTGCCATAGAGCGTTGCATGATGATGACCGTTCGCTGTATATATTGATAATATCGAGGTTGTTTATTCCTACTGCATATCTACCATTACTTTGGGTTCTTTAGAACTTCGGAAGTATTTCAACGCATTCCTACGCAGCTTTACTAGAAGCCATGAGACATTTGATTTGTTCTGGTTATCACGTAGACGAAAAGCAACTGCATTAAGAGGGATATGGACTTGGAACAACCCTGTCCCCCCAAGCCTTCCACCAAAGAGCTAAGCCTCGAGAAATTCGGTCACTCTAGTGTATGGGTAGAAAAATTTTTGCTCTTGGGTCTGGCCGTCACTGGAGTCATGTTACTGTCAAAACATCGATGACCGACTCGGGGTTCCCAGCCTTTCTCTTGCAATTCGTGAATCGTTAATAAAAAAGACTCCATGGCTCTATCCCTTGTGATGCTATTAGAAGGGCATGGAGAGAAGCAGGGCGGCTGCAACTCGTGACGACTAAACGAAGTCGAGTCTGACTTCCAGACCTCGGGCCCAACAGCTTTTCTCTTGCGTACCACGCATGGGTCCCTGAAGAGATAATATGGTTCCGAAGGATTGCTGGGTTATTTAAGGGTTCAAGCAGGTACAAGCACCAGATTCCGAACCGCATATTGGGGGAACCGCGATCAAGCTCGGTCTTTTTGGACCGCTAGGCATCGTCAAGCATGTGGAAGTATCCTTGGTGGGCTAATACCTTTCATGCTTCGCGTTGAAAATTGGTAGTATATCTTCTTTTCAACTTCATAGGCTCAGCAAAGAGCTTGTGGGCTATCGCCGGCACAAAAGTGACATGGCTCGGCACAAAGTACTCGGTGCAGCTTGTTCAACGACTTTGTAGGGGATCTAAGAGATATAGGATAGTATTCTATCACAACCGGGGGGCTCGGTGAAGAGCGCCACGGTTCGTCAAACTTTCCAAGAAACGCGACAGAGATAGAAGCGGTGTAGACGTATAGACATTCGTCTTTCACTCCAGAAGTGGCAAGGACGGTGACCTTCAGATTCTTCAACAAGCTGTGATGATGTGTTCCTGTGATGTGCTACATACCCTGAGACACTGGCCACAGTAATGAGGGCTTCGGTCGGTGCCGCAACGAGGTGGCATGCCAGAAGATGTGCTGTTGGTTATGTGTCCATCGTCACGTTTCTCAATTGAGCACTCAGCAGCTTCTTCGCCTTGCTGATCATTTCTCTGCCTGTGCCGCCGCTGCTCTTGGGCAAGCGCGATTAAGATTCCCATTATATATGGATCTTCGACAGTATGTTCTGGCTGAAGAGATCGCAGCTTTTTATCACATGTCCTAAACACGGGCTCATTGAATCCCTTTCCCGGTGAGCTGTGTACGAACTTGCTCCGACGGGACTGTATTCCATCGAATGTGACATAGGCGAGAGATGGGCCAGTGGAGTTGCGGGAGAATACGCCCTCTGTCCAAACACTCGCGATAGGCTGCAGGCGGAAGTTGAAAGACAAAGATTCATAGCTGTGGCTGTTAGCAAGGTCAGTCGAGGGCAGGCATCAAAGTCAATTACCTGAGACGGGAGAAACCATAGGCGCCAACTGTTTCTTTGATAGCCGTTTTCTTGACCTCCGACGTCCTTCGCCCTCCAAACTGCAACATCGCACGACGGAGGTCTGCAGGCAGATTTGGTCTTCGGAGATTGTGAACGGGTGAACCCAATAATACAAGTTGGGGGGTTGGGCGCTCCTTCCTCTTGCTTGTCTGCAGAGTGAACCTGCAGCCCAAGAGCCGCAAATGTCTCAAAGTCCAGGCTACTGGAGGAACATATAGGCGGTCTCGACTGTTATCGCGTAAGATTGATTCAATTGAATTGGGCTCGATTGACCATCTTATCGTTGGTTGCGGCCTGAAGTGACCGCGAGGCCGTACAGAAGGACACTGAGGATCATCAGTGGCCTTGCGCTTGAGTCTATCTGGCATCTCGTAGCATTATTTCATTGTAAACCCCAGCAGATTTAGGATGTGCTGGCCGCCCGCGAGTAATACCAAAACTGAAGGAGGTTTAACGCGTCAGTAATGAATGCGTCTGGAAGCCAGGCCCAAATGTCACGAGGTCACGTGCATAGATACTATAGGTCCAATGGGCACTTGGTTTGATACTATTGATCTATCGGCAAATGTATGTATGTAAATTTGTGTTATAGTGGTTTCCTCGTTGCCAGGACAGTTACATTCTTGCGTTTTGTCCACTCTAGATTCGGATTGGACTTCACTGACAACATAGACACCACAGAGCAGCACAGAGTGACCTCGCTGCAAATGAAGACAATGACAGCTTCAAAGACTACATGCACAGCACGAAGTAGTTCCATCTTCAATCACCCACTGCCAGAACGTCTGTCCTATGTCATATCATGTCGCTTATCAAGTGGCAAGACAGGCGGAACTCTCTATTCCAAGATATAGATAACCAAGATGAACTCGGGGATGTGGTGACTCCTCCATGTAAAGATGCAATAGCTATAGCCACTATAGAGGTGACCTGCAGCTACATTCAGGTTCTTCTAAATTATTGACATACCCTTGAAGGCTTCGTTACTCGGGGCCTCTGATCCTTTACATCCAAAACCCTTGCGACAGAGCTTAGATAAGAAAGATGATTTTTGGACGGCCCGCACCTATCCAAAAATGCATGTCGTTGTTGCAGTATGGCGATGAGAGAACAAAACTCGGGGATTTTATGATATTCAAGTCCAAGTATCCTGTTAGAGAGCTACGGGGCTCTAGTTGTGACTCTTACAGCACTTACTTGAGCGCTCGAATAATATCTCGTCGTGGACCAGCGCTGGCGGCACTCATGATCGATGAGGAAACGGACGGAGTAGGCAGATCACTCTGCCTATCTATTCTTCCCTATTGAAAACTCTGCCTGTTAATTCATCGATTCTGCAATTAGGGCCTCATCCGTAGTGTGTTGTGTCGACTCTCTCGGTGAAAGTAACATTCACGACCGGATGCTTTCTAGAGATGCTGCAGCCTGCAGAATACCGCAAGACTAAGAATCGCCAGAAGGAAACTTTGCTGCGAGTAAACGTTTTCTTAGCGTTATATTTGGCTCGATTATCATTACTAGAAAACTGTTTAGTCGTCTCACCATTACTGTTTCACCAAACCAACAACCTCAAGCCATCCAAATATGGGCATTTTCCCTTTATAACATCAATCACCTCATGCACGTCCATCAACTCCATCAAAGATAAGACTAAAACTTATTCAAAATAATCCAGTCTCACCAGCCTAATGATCACCCTGAAACCGCACATCGCGTTCATCTTCTAGAAATGCCGTTGCTAAGTATAGCAAGAGCCGCCCGAACCCAATAATGAGAACCCACCAGGAGGTCCAAAAAGGAGCTTTCACTCAATCCAAGTACTTAAAACATCCTTATTCCAAAAACAATCTAGCTCCAAACATAGCTAATTTCCCATTGACAATCACCATTGCACTAATCGAGCCAGTAGCACTTCAAAATTGGCCAAAGGGAAAGAAACATGGCACTTTGCGCACAAGCCAAGAACGGCCAGAACCGCAACCACACCAACAACAAGCTAGCTACCACCAAAGAACTGGGTGATGAACATGAGATTAGATCTTCCCAAATACAATCGCTGAACATCCCAGTCTATGATACCACACTATTCCAATCCAGATATATCTCCGAGCACGACACGAGACGAGAGGAGGTGCATGCATGCATCTAGACGCACGTACCCAACCCAGCACTCAAGATCAAAGTATCTCATCCCCCCCTCCTCATCCTGCAAGATAGATACCACACATCCATCGTGCATTCGCTAAAGGAACAAGCAAAATCACATGTACCGTTCGGTCCGAGGAACAAACTCATGTTCCTGTTTCCCCTCTCCCGCTTTCCCTCCGCCACAGTAAAAGATTAACTGGTTCCTGCTCCTGCGGGAGGCACCACGCCGCTATTGGGCCACGCCGGGGGTGATCGACAGTTTAGTGAGCCCTAAGATGCGGGGTGTTGATATTTAACGGTGGCGTAGCGTAGCATACACTAGTTACTAGACATCAGAACGCAAGAGCTTATCCTTTCCTTGCTCGGTTCACATGTAGGTCAGATTCTCCCTAACTAGGAACACGATTATCCTCGGAGGTAGTATTTGGCATGGTGGCCAACAACAAAGCCCGCTCTCCCTCCCTCTTCCAAGGCAAGGGATCTCGAACATCTTCTAACTACTAGTACTACATAGTACTAGTCAGTCTCACTCAATTCTAGGCCCGATAAGCAAGCCCAGAAATACTACTAATTACCCCCCTATAATAGTATAAAGCCACAGTCCATATAATTATACACACAACAGTAACTATCTTGAACCCCTCTACCAATTCATAATCCATCCAATCTCAACCCTAACACCCCGAATCCGAAACCAAACACCAAAAATCAAAATGAATCTCAAACACCTCCTCCTCTTCAGCACCACCCTCGCCCCAATCTCCCTAACCCTCGCCAATCCCAATCCCAACCCGGTCGGCCCCCGAAGCCCCCAATCCACAGGCCTACTATCCGACCTCCCGTCCCTCATTGACAACCTAAAGGAACTCCTCAGTCAAGACACAGTCGATAACCTGGAAACGATCGTCAAGGGGGCAGCAGTGCTACTGGGCGGTGATACGCCTCAGAATCTGCAAAAGTTGTTGTCGAGTAGCAATATCGACAAGTTGCAGAATATTATCGATAATGCGGACTTGTTGTTGACAACGTCGTTTGTTAATGAGACGAGTGAGTTGATTGGGGATGCGTTGCCGGTAAGCTTCTATTCTTCCTTCAGACTGTACTACGTGAGAGAGTGTAATGCTAATGGATGGGGTATAGTTGGTAACTGATGTATCGGCGTTATTGACGGCGATTATGAAGACTGCTTGATATGCAGGTAGTAGTATATAGGATATAGTAAACTGAATGAGAATGATGATAACGATATTATTGCTTCAATTGCTCCTAATACTCCGAATCACTAGCCGGGACCATAGCAAAAACCTAACTATCCTAGCTAACTAAATAGAACAAAGAAAAAGAAAAGCTAACTAAGCATTCAACTTCGCCTTCAACTCCCCCAAATAATACCTCAACGGATATCCTCTCATCGACGCAGGCAGCGCCGGATACACCGCGACCGAGAACCCCATTGTCCCGCGATACAATCCCCTCGTCTTAGCCGACGACTTGAGCCCATACGCCTCGCGAATCCGAGGCGGAAGCATCTCGATCGTAATGACCCTCAGCAAGGGCTTCACGGTCGAAACCCAGCGAGGGATATCCGTCCGATTCAGAAGATCCTTTGCGAAGAGATGCGCATCCCCGCTGACATTCAACCGCTCGATCTGGTCATCCCAGTACGTCCAGAACGCCTGACGAGTGGGCGGCCAGACGTCCTTGGCGATGTTGAGACAGGACAAGATCGTAGTAAATTCGATGTAGGCTTTCTCGGCAGTGCGGTAATCAACGCGGCCGTAGATGCGCTGGTAGAAGTCGGTAGCGGTTGCGTAGAGGGTGGCTGTGAGCCAGAGCTGGATGTAGGGGTCGCAAGGGAGTTTGGTAGGGAGAGGGGCGTTGTCTTTTTGAAGGAGGT
This sequence comes from Aspergillus eucalypticola CBS 122712, assembly GCF_003184535.1. Taxonomy (NCBI): domain Eukaryota; kingdom Fungi; phylum Ascomycota; class Eurotiomycetes; order Eurotiales; family Aspergillaceae; genus Aspergillus; species Aspergillus eucalypticola. Next base: position 643,386 of record NW_020290284.1, on the reverse strand, counting down.
CGAGAAGGAGTTTCTTCTCTTCTTTGGTGCCAAAGACAAGGCAGGCGATGTAGCTGAGGGCAGTTTGAAGGGTGCTGCTGAGATCGTTGGCGAGGTTGCTGTCGGTGCTGGTGTTGGCTGGGGTGATGGTTTCGGTCTTGGTTCTGTTGGCCTCCTCGAAGGCGGATTTGATGCTGGGGTAGGCCGCCTGGAGGAGGAGAGCGGCGCCGGAGCCGGCAAAGAGAATGCCTTCTTGGAGGATTTGAGGGAGAATTTCGAGCTTATCAAGGGCTTCGAGATGGTTGCTGGTCACAGTGGTGCTTTGGGAGGAGACCGGGGAGATGCGGTCTGATGCTGCGGCGGCGGCTTTTTCGTCCATTTTGCGTGAGTTGGTTGTTTGATTAGGGGATGGGTGGTAGTCAGTAGCTGCGTGGTTTACTACTTTGGTCTGACAGGTGCGATTAAATCAAATTGGTGGTTAATGGCCTCCGCTGATAAGAGCAGCTCGATGCACATGCCGGTGCAGCAGCATTGCAGGAGGGTACGAGAATATACGTGCACAGGCACATCCGCGGCCTGCAAGCGAGAAAGCATATCAATCAACAATCCTGCGAATAGATAGACCAACAAACCTCTCACAGCAGGGCATCAGTTGACCAAGGATTTACTTTGCCAAACGACTGCGGATAAGCATCCCCGCATCCCCATCGGGCAAAGAGTCCGAAGTCCCCAGAATGCAGTGGATCATCCCCCGTTTCATCCCAAATTCGAGCGATGCCCTAAAAGCGGCCACCAAAACCGGACTCCAAAAACAACGTTCAACCGCGGTTCTCAATAGTCGGGCGGATCGTCGCCCTGACCAGGCCGCATGTGAACCCAGTCCATGGGTCATCATTGGGCCTGCAATTTCCCACTTACACTGATCGACGGGTTCCGGGACGATCCTTGCGGAGAGATGGCAGGGGCTTGAGGGTTGCATTCCGAGGGCGGCAGGTGTATACGAGAATCACGACGATAGCGAGGTTTTTTAGCTAGTCGGTGGATTTGCCAATGACTCCATACTATCAGCCGTTAGTATATCAGATCAAGCACCCCGGTTCCCGCCCCTCTTCGCCGGCGACCGTCCCAGCAGCAAGGGCCACATCACCATGGACGAGAAGAAAACCTATCTCACCTCCAAGGAGGCCAAATACGCCCTGGGTATCCACCGTGGTCCTCTGCCCACCGAAGGCCTGGAAATCGAACATGTTGAGACGGCCCATTCCATCTCGTTGGAGCCGGTAAAGCGTACGCGATCGCAGACTCTGCGTCGCCATTGGGCTCGGTTCTGGTGCTGCTATGCATTTTGGGGCATTATCTTCCTGGTGATTTTTCTGCCCATCTTGTATGCTTCCCTTCTTTCTATTTCGTCTTCATCCTGTTTTGGGCGATAACTGACGATTTATCAGCTTTTGCTTGATTATTCCCGCCATTGCCCAGCGAGTTCTGGACAATGGTACTCTCGTCCTCGTTCACGCCGACGTGCTCCAACCACGCCCCAATTCCATCCAGCTCAGCATCAATTCTGCCCTGGACTTGCCCATCAGTTTCCCTGTACGCATGAATAACTTGACACTTTCCCTCTTCAATCGCTTTCTCCCGGAGAACAACACCTGGGCAAAGCTGTACATGGACGGCGCTACAATCAATGGGAACACAACCCTCACCGTGGATGACCAATTTACTCCCTTGGATGTCTACCAATGGACACAATATGTTCGCAGTGTAGTCTTCGAGCCTCATGCTCCATTGTCCGTCAAGGCCCCCGTCACTGCTTACATCGGGAAGCTGAAGTCCAAGATCACATTGAACAAGGACATTAAGCAAAATAGTGCGCCTCCTACTCCTCCCAATATATTTATCAACTGCTAATTCCCTATTTCAACATGACAGCCCTCAACTCCTTTGCAGGCTTTTCCATCTCTGATCCAAAACTACTTCTTCCCGCCGAATCCGACGGTACCAACTTGATCGCCAACGCTACCCTCCCCAACCCGTCCGTGATGACTCTTGAAATCGTGAGTCTTCCTATCGTTTCATGCACTGTAATCAGATTATAACCCATAACCAGGGCAACACCACTATGAACCTCCTCAGCGGCAACCTCACCCTCGGAAATTGCACTCTCAACAACCTCGTGCTTAGACCAGGCAACCACTCCACACCCGTACGAGGGATATTGGATCTCGGCAAACTCATCGAAAACATCGGGCCTATACTAAGTGAACAAAGCGACTCCATCAAAGAAGGCTACCTGAGTCTCACGACCGTCGGTGCGAACGTCGAGTATGAGGGCGTTCAGGTCCCGTACTACACGGAGGTCATGAAGAATCTGACCATGACGGCAAAAGTGCCGCTAGGGTCGCTGATCAGCAACACCCTAAGCGGCATCTTGCATCCCAATGGGACCAATCCCTTCGCGGGGCTAAACATGACTACTGATAGTGGAGAGACGTTTACAGTTGGTGAGGACAAGGCGGATAGTGATGGGGCATCGTTGGGGCGAAGGGCATTGGAAATGCTGGGGCAAGAGGAGAAGAGGAATGAAGTGGTCGATGTCTTGAAGGCTGTGATGAAGAGGGGAGCTTACGAGATATGATACTGGATTTCAGTGTTTTGTTTGGGCGATGGCGCTGGCGTTATCTATAGTATATCCTGTTGATACTCTTATTGTTAATGTATACCTGAGCTGGATTTGGGGTAATGAGGGTGGGATTTTGACCAATTAGCAGACGTTCTCATTGAAGTATACCCAAACTCTTACATGCATCCAACGAATCACTCTTCATAATTCAAGAAAGTTCCTCACAGACCCTTGCATCTTTCCCCTACCCCCCTGATCATTCAGATGCAAGACACACCCGCAAGGGCATGCATCACCAACCGAACCGTCCCATGACCTCACCCTCCATCCCTGTCTTCAACTATCCCCTCCTTCCTCCCTCCCTCCCAAACCATCCCCTACTCCAACAAACTACCAAATAATGACACCACACAGCTTGAACGTCGCCGTAATCGGCAGCGGCCTCGCCGGCTGTCTCGCCGCCCGCATCCTCCGTGAGCAACATACCGTGACCATCTACGAACGCGAAACCGCCAAAGCCGAAGCCGGGGCCGCCATCAACCTCGGCCCCAATGCCGTGCACATCCTCAACAGTGTAGACTTTGATCGTCGCCGCGCGTGCTCTATCCCAGTAACTCGGGTACTGTCGTACAACAAGCAAGGCGAGCTCACGCGGGAATCCATCCACGATTACGTCCAGGAGTTCGGGACAGACTGGTTATTTCATCATCGGATGGATCTGCGAGATGAGCTTTTGAGGTTAGCTACGGCGCCGTCGGAAGAGTTGGGGTTGACTGGTGAACCGGCGACAGTGCGATTTGGGGCGAAAATTGTAGGTGGAGATGTTGATGAGGGGAAATTGATATTGGAGGATGGGGAGGTGGTTGAGGCGGATCTCGTTATTGGTTCGTTCTATATTTCCTTTTCTCTGGTCTACTTGGTATTGGATAATATCTTTGTTGCAATACTAACAATGAACAGCCGCGGACGGCATCCGATCCATCATGCGCGGCCCCGTCGTCAACGACGACGCATACATCACCGCTCAGCCATCGGGCTCCTCTGCATTTCGGTTCACCATGTCCCGGGAGAAGGTCATCGAGTTGCACAATGGAGAAATTCCGGAGATAATGGACTCAAGCAAACCAGGCACTTTGTTGGGAGTATACGCCCTCGACCCTACGGAGCGGCGAGTGATCATGTACCCGTGTCGGAATTACGAGATCCTCAACTTCGCTGTACTCGCACCAGACAATATGCTCAAGACCCCAGCGTCATCCGACTCGTGGTCTGCACCAGGTGACAGAGACGAGATGATCTCGCTGTTTACGGACTTTCCGGACTGGGTACTTAAGTATTTTCGGTATTGTCCCCTTTTCCCCTTGGTACGCTATATGTTGGGCGTTAACAAAAAGGTAATGGCTACAGCGCCGCAGAAAATATTAAGCTCTGGCAACTCCGCATGCAGGACCCCTTACCCACGTATATCCGAGGACGAACGGTCCTAATCGGCGATGCTGCGCACGCCATGACGCCTCATCAGGGACAGGGAGGGTGCCAGGCCATTGAAGATGCAGAGGGGTTTCGGCTTTTCCTTGGAGACCATGTCACAAGGGAGAACGTTCCTACTATCCTGGAGGACTTTGATCGTGTGCGCAGGCCTCGGGCGTCGCAGATTCAGCTGAATACATCGCAAGCTACGGCGAGGCACTCAGCGAAGGAGATTTATCGGTTCCGAAAGTTCAATTTCACATATCACGGAATTTTTGAGGAGTTGAGGAGGATGAAGGAGAGGGAGAAAGTGGGTCAACTGGATCATGGTGGTGGAGAGGAATCCAAGAGAGAGTCTGACCTACATTCTGCTGTTAGAACATGTCGCTGTAGACAATGCCAAACAGATAGCTAGTTTAGTATTACAAATGAATATATCGGCTAAAGTAGTTGCCCAGACATCAACTTCGGTTGTGTAGTGTAATGGTTATCACTCTGGATTCTGATTCCAGCAATCCCGGTTCGATCCCGGGCACGACCTTTTCTTTTTCTTTTTTGTCCTTCCATATCACTTTCTGATGATAATCGAAAATGCGATCAGCGTAACTGCCTATTCTCTGGCAATGTGGTTGCATTTTTGCTTGACTACATCCTGTTTTTGGCTTTTTGTTCCTGTTTTGGACGCCTGGAGGATGCTTTCGATGTGGATGCTACAACTCTTCGCTGGCATTGCAAGTAACGTATTTTTTTCACTACAGATTGCAAGAATTACATATATCATCATTGTAATGTTGCAGTGCGTTAGGGTTTGTATATCTTTGCTTGCCATTGCTTCCTGAATTCACCAGCATGCGTGGCGAATCCCACCATCCTGGAGACGCGTGAATCCGGCAATATAGTAGCAGCTAAATTCACGGGTGCATCTGGAATATTGCACAGTGAACCCGTCACTTCCCTTAGGAGATTGAATATGGTATATCACTCTTCTCAGTTTACTGCTAATTGTGCACTTCGCCTAAAATAGGGTATCAACATGATGCTATATTCACGAAGAAGCATTGAATAACAACTCACGTGAGAAGGCATATATAAACCTGGTGCCAACCCTCTTCTGTCCTTCTCTCCTTCTCTTCTCCTCATCTTCAAGCAGCTACTAGTAGTACAACCATCATTACTACATTATATTCTACTATCAACTATGATATAGAACTATCCTTAATAGATATATCTTCTGATTTTCCCGGTTGAAGCATTCGAGTCAGCCATCTGCTGAGTGGTCATCCATATATCGTTTTGATCTACTTAGCACCATGTTCAAGACGTATTTGAGCTGTACTACGGACACTTGCCAGTCGCAGGCAAAAGCACATCCTGCTTCATACTAGGTACATAGGCTCAAAACGAGGCCTGCGAATCTGACAGCGAGGAAGTTAAGCAGCGGTGGGCTGGGTTGTTTATGGTATGTCCCTATCCCTTCTGTTACTCCTTCATACTTTATGCCATCATAATAGCTCAAGAGATAGCATCAAAAACTAAAACCATCCAGATTCCCCAGCACGGATGAACTCTCAACAAAGGGACACACGATACTTTCGGGATGGCCAGGTCCATCGTTCTATCATCATAGAATGATGCAGATGACCAAGGGTGCCATCTAAGGCAGCCGATTGTGGTCGGTTTGTCTGTCAGACTTAGCTCGCTGCTGTGATGGCGAGCGACGTGACTGAGGAATGTGACATAGTTTTGCTTACGTTGGTTGTTCTGTTTGTGTTGTTCGCACGCGATCCCCCACACTCCTTCCTTTGCCCTCTCATGTTCGATATTCTAGTTTGGACGCACCGAATAGGATTATTTGATTGGCTCTCACAGCTGCTTCTGACAGGTGTCAGAATTATATAGCCCATCTCTGGCTTCACAAGAGAGCTCTTAACGAAAGAGGTGCTGCAGAAGACAACCGGAATAACGTTATATCATCAAAAGATATACAGATGAAAAAAGGATGGCATCTGGAACAGCCGTTCGGGGTTGCTTGACCCAAGCCGCTAGTGCATCTGCGCTCCGTCAAATTTATAAAGACGCCTAGCTTTGGCCTTAAGGGACGCAGGCGTTGAGAAAACACAAAAGTTCTCAACAAACGAGATGCAGCACTGATAGACCCCGACCTGGCATATTAGTATGTATCATTTAACAAAGGCACGGAAGGATAGAGAGGTGCTATCTGCGGCATCCGATCGCGGTTTCAATCTCTGGCTCAGCCTGCGAGAACATCTAACCCCGTCGAATATATATACGTCTTTGGCTTTAGACTAGAGAGGTATGGTGATCTTGAGAGACCTTAAAAGTCTTCTCAACAGAAAGAGATACAGCACTCTTGATCGATCCAGACCTGCCACCGTCTGTACCACCATATAAAGATACAAACAGAAGGGTACTATCTACGGCAGCCGATCGTGGTCCTTTGGGGTCTGGCCCAGCCCACTGCATATGGCACCTGTCGGAGCTAGCACGTTTCTTGAAGCAGCCTAGAGGGACACAAATGCTGACAAAAACGGAAAAGCTCCCAACAAAAAGACATGCGATATCCTTGACAAAACCAGATTCTAACTTCGCATCGTCACCACGAGAACGGTACCGAAGATGGGTGCCAACTAGGGCAGCCGATTGGGGTTTGCTTCGCCCAGGCCGCTAGCGTTTTTGACAACCGTCAGTTCTATCTACTATCCGGCTTCAGCCCAAAGAGACACGAAAATCGCGGAATTTAACCTATAAGCTTAACCTATATAATGGTGGAAAAGTCACAAGCCCGCCATCTAACATGGCTCTTGACACTTTGCCCTGTCGTCCCCGGACACAAGGAAGGCAAAAGCCCAGTCTCCAGAACAACTGAGATATGATAATCTTCTTGTGTGGCATTGAGATGAAGATGACGGATCAAGGCTTCTACTCTTATGAGACTCAAGCCCCTGAAAACTACCAAAGCGCCGAAGAAGAGAAGAAGAAGGAATTGTCCTTGCGAAATTCTTCCCACTGTGGTGCGTACTTACCAAGGCAAATATCCCTAGTCCGGCACATGGGCGACAAAAACGGCTGGCACAGGGATGGTATGTACAATCAGGAAGAAGTGACATGGGTTGTCCATATCAAGAAGAATTATTCGCATGTCACTGGGCCAAACCTGCCTTGGCCGGATAACCTGGAAGAGTGCTGAAAAGGTCTTCGAGGAACAGCAATCTGGAATCAAGCGCTGTCTATATACATGATATATTTTCTACTCTGTACGCTTCACAGAACATGGACACTATGTCATATATACTATACAATGGGCATCTGTCCACGTGGAAACTTTCGGCTTCGGTTTCCCCAGTCTAGAAGAGGTGCCAGTGGCTCCAACCATTGGGAAGGTTAGTGGATTCCTCCTGTTCACAGTGTCCTCACAACTGAACTAACGCAATATAATAATCCTAGGCAATATGTATCCGAGATCAACGCTCTTCTCATTTCCAATCGCAGTGTGACGGCCCCTTAAGGGGTCAAGCTGATAAGGGATGCGCACCTGAGCCTGGTGGCTCAAAATTCTAGTCTAGATGCACCAAAAAAAGACCCATTTGACCGGCTCTCACATCGCAGAGTCATATTACCCCAAAGCGAATGACCATGCCACACACCATATGATTATGGATATACTACCTGTTTCTGGCTCCCAGGATGGGCGCCACTCTCACTGGAAGCGGAAGACAATACAAAGCAACATACAGTTCCTCAATCAACCTCTGCAATATTCCCGCCAGAAGAAAAACCAAAAACCAGAGGATACAAACGAAGAAGGAGAGAAGAGAAGACATTGTGGCGGCTGATCCCAAAAGTATCCAGCTACTCATACAACATCTCACATCCTGGGACGAACCTACCTTCACAAGCGCCCAAATTTGTCGAGATCAAAACACGCAACAAACTTACTTACCGGCTAGACCACAAACCTCCTAGCATAGTCAGGAGTCAGAGAGCAGATGGAATTCCAAGCTAACCGTTCCACTTGGGAATAATTTCAGGTTGACCAAGTTCTTCGAAGAGTTTACCAGGGCAGAGTTGGACGGTGGTCTGAGCTATACAATTGGGAGCATCCTAACAAGAGAGGGATATACCTGGGCTGCAGCAGGTGTAAGCAAAGCCGTGCAGCTTCTCACTCTCTTCTTGGAAATATCCCTTACACATGCTATTTCCTTAGCTAAGAAGCATCGACTTCCTGTCAAGGCTCTTGTCACGCCAACGACACGGTGAACGAAACTGACTAGGCGAACGACACCACTAACGAGACCGACAACACGAATGTCGCTCCACCTTCTCGCACCGACACTGCTAACGAAAACGATGCAGATGACACCGCTAGCGAGTCCGACGACGCAAATGTCACTCCACCTCCTCGCCCTACCACACCGAGCCGCGTCGACGACGACATGGAATTCGACGAGGATCAACCTGGCGGATCGCAACACCGGTGGCAGCCACAGAACGATGAACTTCTTCTTCTTCTCCGGTACCGGGTCGCCCTCTCTCTACCAGAGCTGGACTGGCCGTCCCCTCTTTTGCCGAACGTCGAGGTTTCATGGCAATCAACGACGGTATAGTGCACGACTTTGCCAATACGTCCAACATCTTATACTCTGATGGAACATATCATTCTTGTCTATCTCTCTGGAACAATTTCTTGGGTGATTGCAGGATATGTAACCCTGCAATAGAGAGGGGGTTGTGAGTGGGTGTGGGTGTGGGAATGGAAACCCATGGTGCATGGTGCATAGGAAACAAGATTTTTGGATTTCAAAAAAACAACACTCTTTCCAAGTATACTTCTATCGACAATATATCAAAATATTGTGCTGTGGATTGTTTTCTCTCTGGAAAGGTCTGTCTACGTGGGTTGATACGGCGATGTATATCGGGCAAGATGAGAAAGATCTTTCAAGTAGGTTTTAAGCAAGCCTTTGATAGAGATTTGTGAAGACGGTGATCGATCAATCCTCAATGGAGTGTAGATAGGAAGGAGTAATTATGATTAAACCCTGTCACTTGCGTGCTAGCTATCTTAACATATGTTTTTGCTTCTTAAGCAGTATGTTTCACACCCAATTCATACTACTAACTACTACCTGCTCCGTTTAACTCCAATAAGTGTTAAGAAAGGCTGCATCGTTGTCATACGCGAATAAAATTGTTCCTCTTCTTAACGGTTTTTAAATATAGTTTGGTTATTGAAGAAGATTAGACAAGATGGGAAAATTACTAGATGATAAATTACAACAAATAAAGAAAAGGGGGAAAAAAATAGAATAAAATAAATCAACTTGCCTGTTTCGATCAGCCGCAGCAATGTAAGTTGCATTCTATACTCCACAAGGCCGATATGACCGGAAACCCCAAGTCCCGGTGTAACCATTACTGTATCCAGTATCATATAATAAGTTGAAATCCGGTAAGAAAGCTTTTTTTTCGTGTTATTAGTACAGATGATCACTTTTATTGTCGTACGGAGACTCCTGTGCTGATGAGGCGTTTCATTGTTGTGCGGGTGGCAGGAGTTAGTAGAATGGAGAAAAGGTGTACAGCCAGCTGATAATCGGCAACACGGCATCCGAGGTATTGAATTAATACGGCTCAGTAACAAGTGAGGCGCATCAGAAGACTTAGAATACATTTGGAAGTATGGAAGGCTGCCGGAAAACAGACAGCGGCGTATTTGAGGCCCGGTTGAGCGACGACTATCAACAACCGACCAAGCAATCGATCAACCGAACCAACTGAACCATCTTCACAGAGTTTTCTATCGGTATACAGAGACACAATCCAACGGGCTTTCATGGCCAATGAAACTAGTCTGCTACATCTCATATGTTGGATTGATTGGATAGGATGTGTCGCTGGGTAAACGCTCGTAGGCGCTGAGACCCAGGGCTCAGTGACCAACAATACTTACTGTCTTAGGATTCGACATGACCTCGACTCAATATCCCCGACCAAATATCGGAGTTAAGGCAAGACCGAGGAAAGATCCGATGGTGGCGAAGGCTGTGGCTATCAGAGGAAAGCGATGAGGCTCTGGGTGGTCGAGATACGCCAATTGAACAATGCCAATCAGTTAGATCACTGCAGCGAGCACTTGAATATAGCCTGTTCATGTCACAGGCATGCTATTTCCTCCTCTTCTTTCCCATCCCACGCTTGATATTTCTCGGACAGTTGCACTAGATATACCTGCCTCCTACACCCGTCGTCGTTCAACCCAGAAAGTGAAAATGACCAGGATATACACACGTCCTGAAATCCTCCTTCTGATCTTCTTGGCAGGCGCAGTGAAGCTTGACGGAGTCAAGGTCATCCTCAACTTCTTGTCTACTGCTGTACTCTCCATAATCGTTGGTTGGATATTGATCAGAAACGTTCCAGTACAGACATTTCGGTGGCTGAAAGGGAAGGCCAGTGCCTTGTGCTGGCAGTTTGTCTCTCAGCGCTCAGCCGCTTGGAGACGTATCCTGACGCTTCTCAGAGTCAAATTGGAAGCTATAAGAGCAGGGACGGTTGATATGCTGCGAAAGTCCGCCCACTGGTGGTGGCTGTCATGAAAGAGGTTCGTGAAGCCACCGTGGAACTCTATGGCTTTGTGGTGGCTGCATTCAGGGCTATCAAGCAATGGTTTCCCTGCGAGCAACAGACCAGCCACGATCATGATGGACAGGCGCGAAGTATGTTCCTCCCTCTAACTTCAGTTCGATGATATGGTTCTCATTCTCACAGATGCTTGGTGCAAACGTGTCGTTCTCGTTGTGACAGTAAAGTCGGGCAGATCCTACAAGGCAATCAAGGATGCCATAGGGATTGAAAGCGACTCTCCCTGGAATTACCGGAACAGAAACCAGACTGGGTCACTTCCAGAACCACCCGGATTCATGCGTCATTTTGCCGTTTGTTTGGTGCCAGAGGCGGTTTGGATGGATGGAACAACGGACCTGCTGCAGAAATTCCAACGTGGATCATTCTTCGAGCTCGTCGGCCCCAATATAACTGACGAGGAAGGTGGAGGCGTCTGCTTGGGAGAGGAGAAGATTCGGAGCATAGATGGGATCGTTGAGATCGGGTTGGTCACTTACGACAACGAAGCAATAACCGAGTCGTGTAAGTCAACACCCCGCCCCTCTGACCTTCATGCCACCTACCAGAACTAATCAAAGCGGATCGGTTAGTCTATAAACCCCTGCGAACAGCATGGGGAAGATATGACTCGATCTGGTGGAACTGTTCCGACTTCACCATCCGCCTTGCATGTATGATTCTGCCAGACCCTGAGGAAAAGGACATCCTGCGACGACTGCTGCTTTTTGTGTGCGTGTCTCGCCTACAGACCCTCGAGTTTGCCATTGAACAATTTCATGGGAGAATATTCCTGTCAAGCTGGACTGCTGGCGTGGCATCATGGGTTGGCGGGGCTGGATCTGCTCTCTTAGTGGGAGCGTTCCCTGCCGTATTCCCAATTGCGTTCTTGGGGTCCTGTGCTTTTGGTATGGGATCTGGGATTGCGGGGATGTGGCGCGCTAGTCGCGTTGGTACCAAAGAATATCCTGAATGGAAAGCACGGTCAAATGAGTTGGAGCAGCGGTTTCCCCAGCTTCGGGGGTTGGTTGGGGAGTGATTGACTTACAGTTTTCCCTGCTGATAACCGCTCCGTAGGAAATAGGAGGTATGGAGCCAAAGGGAAAGGAAAAGGTATAGAATGCTAGCAGACTGCAACAATGTACATCCTCGTTAGTACTCTTTCATGCAATGGAGACATCATTTAAGTGCATCAGCGAGCCAGTCCTCAAGACCAGATTACGAGAAGTCGCTCTAAGAACGATAGTAACCACAACGGGCCTGTGTTCAATGGCCAAGAAGGAAGAAAGTCATAAACCCCAACAGAAAGTAGAAAGGAGCCCCAATCACCTGACGCATACGAGTCAGTCAGGCATCCATACGAGTCAACAAGCCGAATACTCCAACAATTAACAAGATATGCAACGGACAGAATTCCGCAGGAAAGTAAGCTACCTGACAAATCCACAAGTCTGAACCCCATCTAGCTATTACTATATCTGTAACAAGATCTTTACCGTCGGTAAATGACGAACTACTATAGTTATCTACTACGTAGTGGACATGCGCTAGGATCGAATAGATCCATCTCACACCATTTGACCCCATAAGAATCCTGAGACAAGCCGTTTAATATCCACTCCCCACCGGTACTTAATACCTCATCCCCATTCGTTCAACGTACAGCTTACCTTAAGTGGTATAGATAAGTTGCTTACCTTACTCTAAATGGTATGGATAACGGTCCCTCATGAGTAACCGGTGCGAGGTGTAAAAGATAGGGCCTTGAATCCTTTCGGTTGTGTTGTCTGTCTGTTCGAACTCGGATCCTTCCTGCAGGTATCTTTGTCAGGACCTTCTTATAATTTCTTTTTTCCCTTCTGGCCAAGGGATTAGACGAATGTACGAACTGAATCAATTGCGTGCCACGACGCTACTTGTTTCAGCCAAGTGGTCAGAATAAGACCAGTCAAGTAAGAAGATAGTAAGCTGACAGCTAACGATCCGATCAGCTCACCCGGCACACACGACCCCAACCACCCTACATTGTGAGAGAAGAACAAGAATAATCATGATATACGCGCACGCACACCACACTAGTGAGCTTGAAGTAATTTTTTTTTTCCATTCATTATCATTTAGATCATCTATTCTAGGATATTATGGTATGTTTGGTGATGGTGGTGGTGCGTGGGTGTGTGTTTCCACCCCTGTCTCAGACATGAGGTAAAACCCGCTTGCTAGCTAACTAGGCACATACCGGTAATAAAAAACCCTTGCACAGCCTCGTCCGGTGCCAGGGCAGTGCAACTCAACTCACACTCATCACACCTTACCGAAGCCAATACCCCCGTCGAATAGAAAGATACAGGGCCTGTTCCTCACGGACAGATGGCACCGGCTGGTTCGCCTTTCGACTGCCGGTACATGTGTGCACGCCTACTCGTTCGCGTCCGATATCTCCGATAGCCGGTCGCTCCATGGCCACTGGGGCATCGCGCTCGTCCGCTGGCAGGGCACCTGCTCCACTACGGGTGAGATTCATGCTCTGTAAGCCGGGCAGGCGTAGCGACGGGTCGAAATTGATCAGCACGATCGCCTGATGCCCGGTCCCTTCCAGGCCATCCTGATCGACCGAGTACACAAGGGACCGCTCGTCGGCGGCTGCCTGAACGGGGCCACAGCGCTTCGATGGGCAGAGGAGCTGAGTTAATTCCCGCGGGGCGTTGTCGGGAGGCCACAGACGGACCCCGCGTGAGGCGTAGCGTTCTTCGCTGTGCTCAATCGGCTGGCCATCCGCATCGCTGAGTTCGGGACGGAAGAGCAGGCCGGGTTCGCCTTCATCCCCGTTCTCGTCAATGGGACATTTGCGTTTGCGTGATACCGTGCGCACACGGAGTCGGTCATGCGGGATGAAGCTGCCGGGCGTGTCCGGGGAGGGGTCATTGACCAGATCGACAAACGTCGAAGCGGAGAGGTTGTAGCTGCGGAACTTGGTTTTGGCAAGAATGTAGTCATGTCGTTGGGCCGGTTCCGCACCGTGAGCGTATTCCTGGTGGAAATGTCGGCGTAGACGCTTACGCGGGGGTTCGTAATTGGGTTTGCTGGTGGAGTCGAGGGTTCTGGTGAGAGGTTCGTCAGGGAGGGTGACGGGCGTTGCGTTGGCTGTGGCATCCAAGCCTTGCTGTTTATTCTGAGTGGCTTCGGCTGGGGACGGCAAAGGCTGCATGTAGTATGTGCGTGCATTTTCACTCCGACCATCGCGCCATTCCCGGCGGCATTCGAGAATCATCAGTCGCTTGGTTGCCTCATCCTGACGCAGCGTGAGATCTGACCAGGTGTCATTGATCGGGCCTTCACGATGCTGACGACGCCAAGTACGGTTGGGCGTAATGAATCGTTTGGCAGCGTTAGATTTGGGAGGAATGCAAAGCCACACGTAGTACGAAGTCCAATCGACTTCCTCCGCTTCAAAGTCCACGAGTGTAGACACTGCGTAGAGATGGTCCTGATGAACTTCAAAGCATACGGTCTGACCAATCTCGCTGCCGGCGAAATTTTCCAGCACGGTTGGCTTTTCCGTCAGGTGCTGGCTTATCTTGAGATCCGCACAATGAATCGCCCATTGTGAATAGCCACGATCACCCACTGCGGTGTGCGTTCCATAGTATAGATAGGAGCCATTGTGTCGAACGAATAATCGTCGTGTGTGTTGGAGCCTTGTCAGGAGACGTAGCCGACCACATTTCTTGTTGTTCAATTTGCGGCGCATGTCCACTACCAGAAGCCAAGCTTCAGGCCTATCTACAAACTCCACTGTGAATGCCAGAACCCAGTTACTGTAGTACATGAGGCAGACCTGGAACGTATCTGTCTGTGGGTTGCACCCTTGGATGGCCCGGGATAGAACATTGTGGATGTTCAGCACCTGCTCAACTTGGCCGGCACCGTGCACATCTAGGACACGGATTTCATCGTTGTAGATGTAGCTGAGACAGCCTTCACTGTAGATGAAGGAGCTCGCATAAGCCAGAATGGAAGCAGAGTACGGCTGTGCCGTTGCGACTGATTCCTTGATGTCGAATAGGCGCCCAAGAGCTCTGCGGTATCCAGACTTGGCCTGGTCTGCCTCTTGTCCTTCCTTTGTGTGCAGTAAGTCATTCTAGAACAGTCAGTACAAACCCCAATTCACAAACACTGCGGTGCCACTTACTTGAATTGTTTTACGCGCAATTGATTCATTTTGCACCAAATGATTTAATGCTCGGTTAACGCGGCTAAGATGAATGAGGTCGTGACAGTCGAGGGTAGAGGCCACTTGGTAGAAAACATCATAAGGGATGCAGTCCAGATTTCTGACCATTCCAGATGTGACCATGGCGAATGGCAGAGCTGCGCACCATATATGGAGAGCGGAGGAGAAGGAGAAGGAAGAGGGAAAGGATGCGCGCACTGCCACACCGCACTTATACCATCGACGAGACACCAATATGGGTGAGAATATGAGAATCGATAGGAATAATGGCGCAGATGAGCCCACGTATGGTTAAACACAACGTCAGTCGATCAGTGAGATGTTAGTGCCCGAACGTGAATGTTGGTACTTGTATTCACTGTTGATCAGAGGCGGCCAGATAGTATAGTATACAGAGTGTTGGTAGGGAATACAGCGATCCACTTTGGAAAGAAAATAAGGTTTAGTGGGACAACACTTTAGACAACAAATAGCCATGCACTGGACACATGGACGCGACTGGATAGGGGAGCTGTTGAACAGCTGCCATGGTTTAACTAGTAGACTTCAATGATGCGGCTCTGTGCCAGGGTAAGCTTTACATGAGATACGCCGGAGGGGCGAAAGAATGGAAAAGTGGGATATTAGGTCCGAGAAGCAATATCATTGGGCAAAGGGACGCGGGAGCATACTGGGAGGCAGGAGGAGGAATGGATCATTCATCAGCCTAGCTATTCCGTAGGAGATAGTCCAAGCGGCACAGTGCGACAGTCCGCGAGACAAGGCATCAGCAGCGACTCCCTTTCAGCTTAGCTTGATGAGGAGAGGGGCGGTCAAGCGGTAAACCCAAAACGGGGAGTGATGAGACAATTTAGTTATGAAATGGGGGAGGGAGAGCCTCAGTGGGGGAATGAAAGTTCTTTTTCGGCGCGTTACCAAGGGACAACCTGGGCAAGGCTGCATTCGAGTGAGCCGTGCGACTGACTGAACTTGACTGCCACTGTTTAGGCAGTGGCATTGTTACTACTATCACTACTACCACTACTTCTACCAACTGGTCCCACGCTAATTTTAGCAATGACCGACCGTAGAAACGGCACACCTCTTTTTGCCCCCTTCGGAGTTGGCAATCGGACCAGACTCTCAAGAGAGGCCAAGCCAGACAGGCAGTAACAAAAACAAAACAGAAAAAAACCAAACCAAAAAACAATTTGGAGGCTCAACTGCCCAGCCGGATGGAGACGCAGCCGTGGCCAAGGCGTAGTAAAAATTAAAGGAGCCCTGATGATTGAAGGGGATTGGAAGGCGAAGGAAGTTACGCAAGGGAGGCGGCGGGCTGGAAGTGACCGGGGACGACTGGGGACTACGGAGTACTAGCTGGGTACTACTACTTACTAGACTAACTGATTTCGAATAAAATGCCATCATTCCATCGGACCTGCGCGGCTGCCATCATTTGCAGCCTCAAAAGCCTCCATCTCAAGTCACCTGCGGAGCCGCGTGTCTCCCATCTCCCGATCGCCCAACCCGGTCACGGAATTCCCTTCTTCGGTGGGTTTTAAATGTCAATACGAAACCTTGAGCTAAATTAGTCTGTAAAGAGGAGGCTGAAATATGAAGGCTGAAATGAAACCTCCCCCTCTCGAATCAAATGGCAAGACCCAATGGTGGCGAGTCGCATCGCTTTTGCGGCTGAATCGGTTTATTAACTGATGCCTCAGGCTGATAACCCCCCGTGAGGCTGCGGTGATATCTAATTATTCTCTCAATCTACTAGTGCGGCCCCTTCCTTCCATTACCCCGTCGGCAACCACCGGTGGGTATATCGCGCATAGGGGCCATTGGTCATCTTGGTCGGGTGATAACCGTATTTCGGAGCTACGTCAGGGTCATCCTGCATTTCCGTACGAAGATCCTTCACTCATCAGCAAACTCCTGATCCTCCTCCAATCCCACTTTGCGATGATCAGAGCGCCAATTGTCTCTCCAATGGCCGTTGTCCTACTGGGAGCAGGCTCCCGGTGCTATTCTGGTGATAAGGCCGGGGCATCCCGTGGCACGCATCAACCCCGCTTGCACTGCCTCGAATTTGCGTAACAGGCCCGGATAGCCTGAAACAGGTACCGAGCACCATCAAGGGAGAACGCACGGAGCCCTGAGCTGCACGTTTGAACCACATCAAACAAGCAGGGAATGATGGTGTTCTGGACCCTTGATGGGTAAGCACTTGTGGTCGAGATGATGCGGCAGCACTTGCTTGCTTGCTAACAGCCTTGCCGATTGCCCCAAACGTGCAACAACGCCTGGTCCGTGGCATGTTGTGCTGCCAATAGGATATATGCCGGTCGAGATAAGCACTTGCCATGTTCTTTGTTTTCTCTGTGACTGCGGGGGTGATTGTGATCTATACATTGCTGCCGTCATCGTGGACGATCGCTGCGGCTTATTCCGCAAAGCACAATCTCACGATGCTCGCTGATCGCAAGACTTGACTCGGGGGCCGAGGGTGCGCATATCGGCCGGCCAAGGGATGGCACAGTGCATGCGGACCTCATGGATCCTGGATCCATGGAAGTCCGGGCGAATGAGGTGAGCATTGCTGCTGCTTGCTCCGTTTGATGACTGTTGTTGTTGCTGTGAAGGGCGCACGCCATGCTGATTGTGGTCAAGCGCCAAGATGCGGTCACGAGAGGCAAGGCTAGCCGATAATCAAGATGCGGAGTCAAGGTCAGTTAGGCTGAGAGAGAGCGACAGTCAGCGTGTCGATGAGTTGTAGGCCGACCAGGTTATTTAAAGGCTCCGTAGGGGATAGTTTTCCTTGGTCCGGTAGAACTGACGTCGGGTCAAGACACCATTTGCTTTGGCGATAGAATTCATTTGGCGGGGCTCGACCTCATGTATTGCTGTTAGGTTTACACACCTAGTGCCCTGTTGAATGCATGATGGCTGAATTGCTTCGACACGGCTAACAAAGCTCCTGGCTCAAATTGCTGGGAAAGAGAGCATGCCCCAAGAGACAAGCAGAAGAATAAAAGGGACGCATGTGAGCAGTTCAAAGGTACTCAAGGTTGTGCGGTGCCAAGCTGACTGTACTCTAACCGTGGGGAGGATTGCGTAAACTGGCGACACCAGGATGCCAGGGATATGCAGACTTGACGAGTGTCATGTCCGGATGACAGCATCCTCTGGCGTCAGGTGACACCGCCAGAGCATAACTGTGGTGCAGAGATGTATAAGACCATGCTTGTCCAACCACCACGACTCTCCGATTAGGATGATCCTGCAGAACTAACTGAAAGACCGACCGAAAAAATCGGTAGTAGTGCAGCCAGAGCAGTTGATGATGATGATGATGATGATGCTGATGATGATGCAAAGATACTTAGTTACTGACTACTTAGTACTCTGCATATCTACTTCACACTAATGCCCCGCGCCACTCCAGTGCCCCAATTTTCTTTCTAATGGATTGGTCACGTTTGCCCAGGTGACCCCAGATCTTCAACGCCCGGCCAAGTTTGCACAGCACATTTCCATATTGATCGCCCTACCCGCTTGCAAACACTACATAGCCTTGGGGGGCGGGCAGTGCAGACCTATCAGCAGCGCATGTAGGGAGACACCGCCCAGCATGACCAGCATTGGCGGGCAAACTTGCTGGACGACATTTCAAGGGGATTGGCTGGTGCCTAAAAGAGGGCTGCAGCGAACATTCCGGAAAGTTGCCCCGACGGGACGAGCGGGGAGGACCTAGGAGGCGGTGGTTCCATGGAAGACGATGAGCTGTGACCGCAGATTCGTCCTGGCGGGTTCCTTATCGGGCCCAGGGCAACGTAAGAGGCCCAAATGATTACTAGGTTTTAGTATTTCTGCCTTCAGTCGCATTAAAATTGGGATGGATCGGCAACGAAACCGACCAGGTGGTTGGTCAGGTGAAACGATCTCAAAAAGATGAAGACGATGAGGAAAGTGTGGTGTGTATGTGCGTGCATCGAAACATCCAGAAAAGAGGCTAAGTGTCTTTCTGTCATCTCGCGAGCCTCCAGGATATTGTAAGCAGCAGATGACGAGGACTCAAGAATGAAGAAGGGAGCATAAGGAGATGCCGATAAAGCCGAACCCCCTCGAATGCCACGACTCCCACAGCCATTTCCAACCTTTCTTTCTGCCCTACGCCTCGTGCACGACCCACACAGCCATCACCGAGCCAATCACTACTCAACACCGGCAGTGGAGAACGGGCCATCAGCCAGCCCTGTGACGGGCCAGTGAATCCAATTCATCCTGCTTTAAATCCCACCCGTTCACCGTTTTTCTCCCCTTCGCTCCCCTTCCCTTTTCTTTTCTTTTCTTGCAATACAGTCATCCGGGATTCTCGCGTGCTCTTCATATCTCCAGACTAGTCCAGGATTCTGCCCCAAGTTCTTCAGCGTACACCCGGTGGACTGGTTCTCGACCCATCCCCCACTGTTTCCCTACCGAGCGTCTACACACAGACCACCACTTCCCCTCGTCGCTTACTCTGATACCACGCTCGGTCTTCGCTGAAGTTATATTTAATTGCTATTGCGACTCCCCTGCTCACGGCACACTTTCCCTTCACCCGTCCGTTTCATTTACCCACGCCGTAATTGATGCACTACCACCACTCCCACCAGGGTTGGTCTGGTGACTACCCTCGGCAACAATCGTGGGGACAACCCCCACCATCATCCTATCCTTACCCGTAAGCCTTCCAGGAACACTATGCGCGAATTACCTCCTAACCGGCCTCTCCAGATACTCATCCAACGCGCAATACCAGCCTCCCCCAGGCCCACCTCCGACTTCTCATTACTCACCGCCCCCCGGCCCCCCGCCGTCTCACTACTATCCTCCTCCTGGTAGTTACCCGTCTCCGGCACCTTCCCCTTACTACGGCCAGCACCATACTCCTACGCCGCCACCTCAGTCATCCTCACCTCATCAACGGTCTTATCACAGTAAGAGAGCTCTTTCTTAACAACATGCGACTCAACCCATACTAACTTCATGTAGACCACTCGCCGTCATGGGGTCAGAACCTCCCGCCCCGTCCGCCTCAGGATTCGCAGCACTTTGGCAGGGGCGCCCCATCCAATTACCGCTTCCAGTATTCCAACTGTACCGGTCGGCGTAAGGCCCTCTTAATTGGTATCAATTACATCGGGCAGCCGAACCAGCTGCGCGGGTGTATCAACGATGTTACGAACATGTCAACGTTCCTGAACCAGAAGTATGGATATCGCAGGGAGGACATGGTCATCCTCACAGATGATCAGAAGAACCCGATGAGTATACCGAACAAGGCCAACATCCTCAGAGCCATGCAATGGCTGGTGAAGGACGCGCAGCCCAACGACTCTCTATTCATACACTTCTCGGGACACGGTGGTCGTACACCCGATCTTGATGGTGACGAGGAAGATGGTAAGACGCACCCAAATGACTCTAGAAGACTTGTAACTGACATCTCAGGCTACGATGATGTTATCTACCCGCTCGACTACCGCACGGCAGGACATATCGTGGACGATGACATGCACGCCATCATGTAAGTCACCCTTTGTGATCTATTTCCTTGTCGATACTGATGGTTCAGGGTTCGTCCACTACGCCCCGGTGTCCGTCTAACTGCCATTTTCGACTCTTGCCACTCCGGAACCGCTCTCGATCTCCCTTATGTCTATTCCACGCAAGGTATCCTGAAGGAACCCAACCTGGCCAAGGAAGCAGCGATGGACCTATTCAGCGCCATCAACTCCTACGGAAAAGGCGATCTCAGCAGTGTCGCGCAAACTGCTATCGGCTTTTTCAAGAAGGCTGCCAACGGCGACACCGCGCGCCAACGGACCGTCATGACCAAGACTTCGCCCGCCGATGTGGTCATGTTCTCCGGCTCCAAGGACACCCAAACCTCGTAAGTAGCCCTACCTATCCTATTCGATTCTAGTTCACCTACTTACCCATTGATCTACAGTGCGGACACATTCCAAGACGGTGAAGCCCGAGGAGCCCTGAGCTGGGCATTCATCAAGACCTTGCAGCAACGACCCAACCAAAGCTACCTGCAATTGCTGAACTCGATTCGCAATGAACTGGAGGGGAAGTATTCGCAGAAGCCGCAGCTGAGCTGCAGTCATCCATTAGGTAGGTGCCATGCGTCACTAGTTTCTCCGAGGACGGACATTGACTAACTGATTGCCCGGTAGATACCAATTTGCTTTTTGTGATGTGAGACGATCACGCAACACGATGCATAGCGAGAGATGCTTTTTGGTTCATATTTTACATGTGCATATATAATTCCCAAACTATGGAGTTTCGGAACTTTTCATTATGATCATGACAGTACTGAATGAACGAGGTATTACATACTTACTGTACACAATGAAACCACGGGGATTAAATAACTCCGAACACTATTGATGCGATAAAGTTACTGTGCTCCTTACCTGTCTGAAGTTCAAATACTCCAGCTACGCCACCAACACATAGCAAGCCACTTTCTCAGACTCAGAAAATAGCTCCTTGGCGGGTTCTGATTGATGGCTGCCACTCAGAGAGATATACGAAGACCGTCTACACAATCATGGTATTGCACTCTTCACCTCTCCAACAATATGCCAGTAAAGAATGAAACCAAATACTTAGCAACGTACCAATCACCCCCATATCCATCAAAGAAATCATGACCCTAACAATTATTAATCCCCACCAAACCTCAGAGATCACATACACACATGTATCTAGATACTTGGTATATAAATGTCAATATTCCCCATACCCCAACTAATAATTGAATAAACATCAATAATATTACCTAACAGAATTAACCGATCTTGACTAGATCATCGATCTAGGTACTATATACCCCCTTTTTGGGGGGTGAGGGGGGGGGAGGGGGGAATTCGGGCACGCCTTGCTTGAGATCTGTCATGTCTGGGGTCCAAATATCTGTGTAAGCGGGTATATAGTACTCCGCAGTCAGGGGATTAATATGATAGGTTACATTTGGGGTGCTGTGTTGGTAAGTAGTACTTGCTTATTTGCTAAAAGGGGGGGGGGGTTTCTTTGTATTAGTAGTTGTTGGGTTGGGAATGTTTTCAAGTAGTAGTAGTGGAATAGATTTAAGTGCCAGGTTTTATGGATGTGTTTATTTGTTATGTCGAAGTGGTGGTGTAGTGTGCTGTGGTGTTGTACTGGAGATACTATGTGGTATACTCTATACTACAATATATATCATACTATACTATGAATTTATAGGTGTATTAGATCAAACTGAAATTGAGACCGTAGTACTAGTAAGGAATACTGTAAGAGTTGAGATTAGCTAGTACTAAAGTCCATCCCTACTAAGCACTAACTGTAACTTACATATTATATAGTACTGCAATAGTAGTACCCTGTTTACAATATCATCATTCCCTAAGCTCAACCATATACCCAACTATAGTAACTATAAGCACTAGCATATCGTGGCAGGGTATCACTTCCCATCATCATCATCAATGTCTAAGACATTCGCTGTCTGATTCAGGTATATATAGCAATAAACCCTATTTTTGGTGTTTTCGTATGCATGTATATGCCAGTTGTTAATGTATTGACGTACATAGTGCTTCAAATCCGTTACAGTCGTAGTAGCAACAGTTAAGTAATACTAGGTTCTGAATATCCCCTCCCGCCCGGAAATATATGCATATCTGCCTACTACTACTTCCAATCTATCATGACTTACTAGTAATATTTAATGGTTATCCGTTTATTCATTGAGTTACTGGGGTACAGGCAGACAATATATATACAGCCTTACAGATGGGTGAATAGATAGATACTAGATAAATAGATGATTAATGATCAAATATGTACTATGTAGTATATCATGGTTGCCCTGTGCTGTGAGTATTTCAATACGAGGTAATATGAGTATGAAGAATTACAGAGGTAAGATACATACATACATAATGCCAGCAATTTCCGCTCCGGCCCCCCCCCCCCCCCCCCTCTGTTTCAGTCTGTTTCTCTTGGCAAAGGGTGTTTGTTTAGTGGGTTGTTGGCATCGGGCTGATGTTCGTCTTACTCAGTGCGAAGGGTGGGGTCGGGTTTTCCGGGTCCTCATTTCATATAACTACTCTCTAATTTACGGGATAGGGGAATGTGAAGAATTTGCACGCGCTGGTACCTTAGGTAGTATTTAACTGACTAGTAATTAACTATTATAGGGGCTGGAAAATATCGGAATTAACGGCACGTAGTATCTAGTCTCGATTGCTAATCTATCAGATGCAAATTGGACTCCACTGTATCTGACTCGATATCGTCCGTGGCTGGGCCGGGTGGGGTCCTCTGAGTAAGTAAGGCTGGTGCGTGATCTGCGCTGTTGTATAACGCTAGAAAATCTCAGATGAGATGAGATGATGAGATGGCTGAACGTTGAGGGGTTTTGTTTGCTGTGTTGGTGGTTGGTTGGACGGAGACTGGATAGAGGTGACATCGAGGGTAAAACCTTGGTTAGGCGATGTAGTACAACCCCACCAAGAATAGTATGCATTAAGATCACGATTGCGGTGAGCTTCTCTCATCAAGATAGATCAATTCTCGCGAAAGAGCTGTGCTTGCGGCTGTTTGGTGGAGTACAGTGTGCCGGTAAATCTCTGCAATGGTTCCTCTGTACTTAGCTTGTGGATAAGGGTAATATATCTCTCTTGGCTGGCGAGGTAGTATGTTCGTGCGGACCGGACTTAGCTCGTAGGGTCCGACCTTCTCATCTTAGATTCGGTATGCCGTGTCTAGAATGACGGCTCGTAGAATGGTTCGTTTGATAATGCTATTCACTCTGGGTCGTCAAACATGCCCAATTGAAGCTCTAGCTGCCTCCGTAGAGAGGTGAATGGCTGGATGCTGCGGCAGATTATGTGCTTCTGGTCTGCATTCTCTCAAAAACAGAAGCGATGAGTCAAGACAACGGTTACCAATTGTTGCTGCATCATTCACTAGCCTTCCGTGCGCCTGAGGTCTATTGCTGCATTCTTGCCAACAATGAGCATATTGGATCAGACATATTCCAGAGCATCTTCAACCGCAGGATAGAAGAACTAAGTTCACTAGTTAGCCCACAAAAACATTCGGAGCAGTCCGAAATCAATTGCAACCGATGCTTGGTACTGTGCAGTGTGCAATATCAGTGTGACCCATCTGATCCACACAGGCGGGATCGTGGCTAGATCCGAGATTTGTAAACAACCCGTAGCTCTTGTTGCGACTCGCGAGGGTATGGAGCATGACGGGCCAGGCCAGATCCGAGGTCGGTCACAACCCACAGGACTTAAAAGTAATCTCGCCACTTGATATACGAGATTGTGTGCGATGCGAAACAAGTAACGCGTCATTCGCGCTGGCGCTTAGGTTCAAGACTCCATCGGAGGTCGGAAGATGCGCATTAGAAGCGTTGACTAAGGTGGAGATCCGGAGCGGTGGCTGTACGGCACATTGCATAGCCGTAAGACGAGACTAGCTGGCTAGCTGGCCAGCTGGCTGGAGGTAAAAGTATACTTCTGCCTGGTGACAAAGAACCAATGTCGTGTCAAAAATAATTCCGCATTTTCGGGAAAAAGAACCCAACATGACCGCTCGGTTGATCTGCCCGAGTCCACTGGCTGGGAAAAAAAACTTTGACCAGCGATCCTCGCAAAATGACAAAGCTTGGTTTTGATGCAGGTGAGACATCGGAAAAGGCGTGATGGCTGAGGTGGTGCTTGCGCGGACTCAATGACTCGGAGGCGATGAGAGGCAGGCTGTGTGAGAAGCAGAGGACAGAATTAGTGCTGCATGCGATCCAAGCTCAGTCGGAGCCGGAGTTGGTTTCCGTGTTGAGTAATGAATGACCAGCGCTCATGGCACTTACCGTCTCTGGACTGCATTAATTGAAAGGACAAAGGAAGCTGTAGCGACTCACTCAACCGAGGCACTGAAAATTGGTAATCACACCATCGGAGTTCATGGAAACAACGTGTCATCAAAACAAGTAACAATGATAGTTACTTATTTCACAATACTATGGTACTGCGGTTCCATTGAGCCGCAGATATCATGTCAATAAGGTGCCGTGATCGGCGAACCACGGCTGATCGGGGCCATTAAAGTTGGGTGAAAAAAATGTCCAGCTGGCTGCCGTGGCAGCTTGGCCAGCTGCCATTGGTAAACGCATTCAGACATGGCCCCAGTTGGCTTTTTCCCATGGGACGCCAGCAGCCGCTGCTTCGGGTTCAGGACGACGTCCCCCCAGCCGATTTTTAAACCAACCAACCACGAAGCGTATAAAAGAATTTTTTATGTTTTTCAGGGTAAATGCAAGATTGCCAATTTCCCCGGAGCGATTCCTGAACAGGGGGGCACACCCTTGAAGCTCATTTCCTTAAATTTCTTGGCTTTGAGATGTTACTGTTTCGGGGATAGTAAGCACTATACGAGTAAGTTAGCGAG
This sequence comes from Aspergillus eucalypticola CBS 122712, assembly GCF_003184535.1. NCBI lineage: Eukaryota > Fungi > Ascomycota > Eurotiomycetes > Eurotiales > Aspergillaceae > Aspergillus > Aspergillus eucalypticola. The sequence goes on along the minus strand of NW_020290284.1, from coordinate 617,956 downwards.
GGAGTGGGAGCTCGCTAGAAACCTCAGACCTTCCCTCCTAGGCCAAAGTCAGTTACGAGCGGAACGGAGTTACGCCTACATCGCAGGCCAATCCCTGTGCAATGCTACGCACATGCCCGTGTCCGGACCCACCCGCAGCAGCCGTGAGGACCCGATGAGATCATGTCCCAGCCCCGATTCAGCACTAGTGACTGCTTCTGATTCGTCAAAGCTGGTGGATGGAGATGGTTGGAGTGGATGGTGTTTCACCTTGCAGGCAACGGGCAATGTGGCTGGCTCTGCACCTCCACGCTAAGCCCGTTAGTACTGGCCCTTTCTGGGTCATAGTGCAGCCCGTGGGTTTTACACAGATTATTATTGTTATTTACTGCTTTACGAGAGAGGAAGAAAAAGGGAACAAAAAAAAAAAAAAAAAAAAAAAAGCAGAGTCAGTGCCTACTCTGTTGTAATTCTGACTCTCTTAGGGGGTCTCCCCCCCGTCCATGACCCCATTAACCCATGGAATTATGTCACTATGCATGTATGCACTTCGTATGAATGTATCCTGCAAATCTCCAATACGGAAGCTTTACCATCCATACTTAAGTACTTCCCAGTATGCAAGCAGGAAGCAGTAGTGGACCAAAATCTCGCCATTACGACCGGACTGTCTCTCATTATTGATGCCTACAGGGTAACAATAACCGACACACTTGCCTTTTCCAAACATACACAAAAGAGAGCGCAGCCCCAATTGTACCGCGTTGGTTAACCCGCAGTGTCCGGTGGGATGATATTACTAGTGAGTCGTTGTCGTGGAGCATGGGTCCATGGGCCGCAATCGTGTGCATCATCCGCGTACGTATTGATCCATAACGGCATAAACCCCCATACGCAGGCGCTGCACAAGCGATGCTCCAATGCATGTTTCATCTTGATATCTATCCATAGAAACAGCTGAATGCTAGCCATCAACATGTCAATCCTCTGCTGGATTTCGTTGGTGGACGCCTCAATCGCCGCGTCATCCCCCAGAACTGACGGCGGTTGGTGCACTCCAATCGGCTGGGTTCCTAGGAACGGCAAACGGCGAGCCGAGCGGTTAGGAAGGACAAGGATCTGATATGGATGGAAGACAGTCGAAGGGCAATTAGCAGGATCTCGATCAGGAGTTAGTTGAAATCTTCCGTACCGTAGTTATTCTTGTGGAAGACGAGAGAAATTGGGACTGGTCCACCATCCACGGAATACTCCAGCACTCTCGGAGCACCACCGGAGGGGGAGGAGGGGGAGAGAACCAAGCGATGCAAAAGTCTGGTTCAGTCGAACTAGACTGTACAGACACAAACACACGCTGTTTTTCCTCGTCTCCGCCATCGCAACAAAGGATGGCAACAAAGGGCCCAACATACGATCGGTACGGGTTACACGGGAATACGCCGCAGGGAAAAAAAAAGTCCCCAGGTAAGGTAAGTATCCATTGTGTCTGTAATAAGCCAGTGAATACTCCGCGAGTCCCCACTTTTTCTCCCCTAGTGCTTGGGAGCTATAATTATAGTCCTGTATTAAGTATTTTTTAACCCCCATCCCATCCCATCCCTACACCGAGATCAGACGAACCGTCTGACTTGTCTGGAGTTAGACTAACCACCACCCGATTCTCTCGTTTCTTTTCCACCCCCTGCCGCTCTATCATCAGTCTTTTCTTCCTCAATCGTCTTCAGCTTCCGCGGCATATCCTTGAATATACTTGCATTCCCACCCCAGCTACTACTGCTCCTCCTATATCCTCTTACCCCGGAGTATCTATTACTATCGTTTCCGCCTAGTTCTTTTCCACCCTCAATCCGTTCCTGGTATACACCTACCACAATCAAAAGAATATGTTGACCTCCTCGTCAACCGACTCCTCTCGCTCCTCCTTCTCCGGCAGCCCCGTCTCGCAACACCCTCCACACCATCAAGTATGGTTTCCTCCTGCTCCCCGCCGCCGTCCGCAACACTACAAGATCCCCCGCTACTACTCGACCCCCGTGAGGGAAGATGCCCCAGACTCGACCCCTCTGCAAATGTACGGACTGGAGGAGCGCGCGCCATCCATTGCTGAGAAGCCAAAGCTTCTGCGCCGCTTTTCCCACGCCCTCGACGACATCAAGGAAGACTTGACCCTCCAACCCAGCAGCGAGAAGATCCGGAGCAAGCGTCGCCAGTCCATCTTCGGGATAGATGAACTCGCCGGATCAAGCGGATCGATCTCCTCGCCTTCTATGGATGTGCCTGTGGCGGCCGAACCGCGGCCTCCGAGGCCCCGTCCCCTCTCGATATTTGCCTCCGAACCCTCCAGGAGGGTCAGTCGGCGGTTTTCCATCTTCGGGTCGAGACGTTCGAAGAAGTTGACGCCGGGTCAGGCCGGGAGTATCTCGCAGCCCAATTTGATTGGGGCATCGACTCAAATATAATCTCATCATCGGCTCTCGATATTGCATCATTGTCACCATCTCTATCGCCATTACCCTAATTGATCGACACGACGAGAGTTAATATACATAGACGCCAACAGCCGCCCCCGCACATACATCACCACAAGTACCAACATAACCGACCCATCCCAACCCAAGCATGCAACCCACGAACCCAAAGCGCATCATTATAATCGGAGTTCAGCACGGCGCGGCGAGCATCATTCGATCCTTTGATCTATAATACCAGTCAAAAGTCTTTCCTTCATCATACATTCATCTCCATACCTTCCTTACCGGGCCCATTTCCTTTCAATATTGAATACATTTTTTCAAATTCTCATTTTCAATTCCCATTTACAAGGTTGGGTGTCCGCATTAGCTCGGTGTTCGGTGTTAAGTTTATCTTGCTTTGAGTTTGATTTTACCTCGATATGCAGGTTTCCGTTTTGCTTGCCCTCTTCAGTATGCTTTGAGCAGAAGAAGAATCGCAATTGCACATTCAACCAAAACATGTATTTATATACATACCCGTGCTCACCTTCATACCTCTCGGTGATCGGGTATACATCTGTATATAGATCATGTATATACACATACATTGATGATCATATATTTCCACTGCATGGGCGGGCGGCATTGTATAGCCTTATTGTTATTTTCGTTTGCACAAAAAAACATCATGTTTCATATACACACCTGCATCAATGAACAAAGAGTTCCAAAAAAAAATCAATTACTATCCACTGCAGTAGTAGTCGAATCATCTGTTCTATACCACACTCTAAGAGTAGTAACTGAAAATAAGATGTACAGTTGATCATATTCACCCACACACCACGCCAGGCACAGCCAATCAACCCACTCGTTCATCAGTATCCAATACGGGCTTATCCATGTACCTGCATGCAACCAACTTATCACTATCACAATAGTTGCCTAGTTTTATCGTTATCCTTTATCCTTTATCATTATCGTAAAATTACCCCTCCGCGCTTAACCGTAAATTGCACCCTCGTTATCGCTATCGCGACATAAAGTAGTACTAACTAGTTAGTCTCATCTTATCCTGTTGTATTAAGATATGATCTGGTGGGGTAGTATTCTATACATATTAATCATAATATGGCAGTATTGTAGACGTCGATATTGTTGCACACAAATACCAGCATCATCATCATAACCCGTCCATCCATCAAGGAGTTCCATAGTAGGTAAGTTAAGTAAGTAGTAAGTACCCAGTACAGTAGACGTAAGTGGGGAAAAAGAAACAAGAACAAGTGACAAGGGTCTCTGCCTTGTTTTCCCTTCCCCTCCCCTCCCTCCCCTTCCCCCCCTTTCCCCTCACGGTTTAAATTACAAGCCAATACTTGGTTTTTTTTTTTTTTTCCTAGTTTTGCCTTGCAATTCCGAAATTTCCGGGGATTGAACTTACAAACTAACAGGCGAAGTAGGCTACCTTCTCAATCTATTCTAGACGAATGAAGGGAACCGAGGGGGGGAAGAAGAAAAAGAAGGTACCAGAACAATAATGCTGTGCCTAAGCGCCGGGAAATGCAGGGGGTGATAGTAAGTAGTACTTTAACAAATGAATCAATGACTCGGCTATCCCCAGACTAATTTACTAGACCAACTAACCGGTTACTTCTGGAATCCCTATACATACTTACATTGGAGACTCGAAACCAATCTATCTACTGTCTGTACGCTGTATCCAAGTACCAGGTACTAAGAAGTGCAGGTGGGACAAATGGGGGTGTCGTACAAATTGGTCGGAATTGGAAAAGGGGCGGTTAGTGCTAGTTGTGTTTAATTTCCGGTTTTGGCCTCCTTGTTCAGTGGCTTAGTCTTAGTACAGCAGCAAATTTGTTCACTAGACTGGTTTAGTAACTGTCCGGGCGTTTTGGGAGAGGTCAAGCCTTTAATAGGAAATGAATTATGACACAATAGAGAATACTTTTTAGAAGGGGAAGGGATGAATGGATGGAGTGGAATCTCCGAAATGAGGGGGTTTAATATACTGATTATTAGTACTAGTACTTCGTTGTAGGTAAGTGGCTGTCTTGGTTTGATTTGGTTTCCGCCGACCGTTAAGCCCGAAAGGAAGGATAGATTAGTAAATTGGAGTAGATATTAGATAGATTTAATAGACAGGAGTGGTGTTGGTAGTAATGTCCAATCAAAGTGGAAATAATTAGAACGAAATGGAGTAAGTACCTGTACCTACAGTAATAGTAAATAATGTAATGTGTATGTGCTCGCCAATCAGAATAATTGCAGTTCACCCAACGCAAAGAGATCAGCCTGTAAAGAAGAGATGAGTAGTGGATAGGTAGAAGGTAAACCGAGGTGTAAAGCAGACTGAAGAGACGAATCCAAAAAGAGATACAACACCCAACCCCACCCATAGATAAATGAACCGCAAATATACACCACGCACTCCCCTCTAATCAAAAAAGAAAATAAATATATGGAGATGATAGATATCTCTATCCCATCAACGGTCCCATCCGATCTATCAGTCATATTGGTCCCGTGCTCCCACCCCGAGATAAAGAATGATGTCAGAGGTGCCCTTCTCCCAGCTGATGCCATTTATAGCGTGACACTCTCCAGATCTCGCACCATCACGGACATTTGTGCCCGCTTGGCTGCCTCTGCAACAAGACTGAAGTCTCGTAAGAAAGGTGCCGTCGCCGTGGGACCGCCCGACCCAGTGACTTGGTGGGGGTAGGTGTCCGCTGCAGGTTGGCCCATCGTTGCAGCAGCAGCAGCAGCAGCAGAGGTTTGTGAAAGATCGGTGAGATTTTGTTGCTCGCTGGCGTTAACAGTGGGAGCTTGAGATTGAAGCTGCATCTGGGCGGTTTGACTGTTGACTGCGGCGGCGGCGGCTGCGGCTGCGAGACCCAGGGTGTTTTGAGGTTGCGATGAATATCCTGGTGAGATGTGTGCGGTGGACTGAGGTTGGTTGAAGGGAGTCAAAGTGTGGGAGGAGCCGTCCATGTTGTATTCTCTATATATCTATGGTGGAGGAGAGGTGGTGGTGATAAGGACGATAGCGATGTGAGGAGTCTATGAGGGCGGCAGCGATCGCGATGGGGAGGGAGCGACAAGGGAGCAAAAGGCTAGGCTCAGCTGGCAGGATGAGATTGCAGTCCAGGCGTAGAGAGGGTATCGGGGATTGAATGGACTGATCCGGTGGAGTCGTTAGTCGCCTTAGCCTGGTCGCTGGCGTATAGAAGATGGCGTGATGAGGGGAGAAGAAAGAGAGGAAAGAGGCCGGCAGATGAGAAAGAAAGAAAAAGCGCAAGCCAGCAAAGGAAAAGTAGCAACACGTGGGGCTCGTCCCAGAAGGCCGCGGTATGACGTCCGGCAAGGCGAAAGGCTGATAAGTGGAATTTCCACGAACGGATGACGCTGAACCGGAAAGTGAGGGACGGTTGCGATAGTCACAGATAGTCGGGGCGCTGCGATCAATTGGTCGGGATCGTACTTTTGGGACGCAAGGTCAATCAGGCGATAATATACTGAGAGTTAGCGAGGGAGGGGGGAAAGGACAATCATCGAACTAGTCAAGCGGAGTTCAGTTCAGTTGACGATGATCGACAACCCCCGTCGCGAGGAGCTGAAAAATATCAGACTATTGTGACTACAAATGATTGCTCTCTCTTCTTGTCTTCCTGTTGCATTGCTTTTGAAAAGCAACCATCGGCCAGCAAAAATTTCGCGAAAAGGTAATGCCGATAATTACCCGGCCGGTATGCGAGGCGGTCTCTCCGCCCGGCCCCACGCGGGGTTTGCCTGGGAGATGCAGGTACCGTGACCGTATTACGCGGCGATGCCTCGGCCGAACAGCACGTGAGGTCAGGTGACCCTCTTGTGGTTCAATCACCCGCGCTAGTCCCATTGCAGTAATCCCCCACCACGAAAAAAGACTCCACCCTGAGATTCGCAGTCGAGAATTCATTATTCGGTGCGCATCACCGCCCCATCGCCCATCATGCGACATTCACATCCTCACCAGATCGATTTACTCATCCGCTGGAGGTAGGCTCGCATCTGATCACCATGGCGGAAGAAGACAATCTTGACACGGCGGCCATGTTCGAGGACCCCGAGGGCTTCTATGAACCCGAGCCCGAGCCCACCTTTGCAGAGCATCACATGCTCTCCGGCCAAAAAGTGCGCGTGCGCCTCGTTGGTAGTCATCCTCTCTACGTACGGCACTCTTGGTACCTCATGTTTCACCCGCTTTCACTCATTAACCGCTCATTCTAGGGAAACCTTCTCTGGAACGCCGGCCGAACCAGCTCCCACTACATCGAGGAACGCGCCAGCACACTTATTGAGGGGAAGGATGTTCTCGAAATCGGTGCCGCCGCCGGTGTCCCGAGTATCGTCAGCGCCATTCTGGGCGCCCGCACCACCGTGATGACCGACTACCCGGACCTGGATCTGGTCCAAAACATGCGCTACAATGCCTCGTTGGCTGAGCCTCAGATCGCGAACCCTGGCTCCCTCCACGTTGATGGATATAAATGGGGAAATCCGGTAGAGCCGCTGCTTGCGTGCCTGCCCGCTGGTGCGACAGGCTTTGATGTGCTTATCATGGCAGATGTGGTGTACAGTCATCGCGAGCATCCCAATCTGATCAAGACGATGCGGGAGACCATGAAGCGGACCAAGGAGGCCGTGGCGTTGGTGATCTTCACGCCATATGAGCCATGGCTGTTGCCCAAGACGGAGAAGTTTTTCCCGCTGGCGGAGGAGAATGGCTTCAAAGTAACGAAGGTGTTTGAGAAGCTTATGGATGAGGTGTTGTTCGAGAATGACCCAGGTGTAAGTGTCGTTGCGCCACCTGGTTAACTGGCAATTTGGCTAACACACTCTAGGATGAACGTCTAAGAAGGACGGTCTTTGGATATGAACTTCACTGGGCAGAGGAGGAATTGAATTAGCATACTGGCGATGGAGGAAATGGACGAGGTTATGAGTCATGACTCGCACTGAGATGTGTAGACAAATAGACACGCCTACAATAAAAGTCGATTATATTAGCGATCAAATGCAAATAGACAGGGCAATATCTGCTTCCGAGCGAGCATGTTTGAAAATGATCAATGTTGTGCTTGTTCCAACTGTATAGAGCCGTCAGTCACATGGACCCCACCGAGCCGCCCCGCGCAAAAATAACTTCCAACAATTCAATCTCCGCCGCGAATCCACCGCGCAACATCAGCAACCGACATTGACAGCCGATCGCTCCCCTTCCCTCTCATCATGCCGGTACATTCCCTCCACCTCTCCCAATAGATCCGCATTAACCAACCACAGCTCATAGTATTGACCGGCTATCCCTGCTCCGGCCTCACCTACCGCGCCAACCAACTCGCAACGCAGCTCGAAGAAACCCAAACCGAGCTCTTCAACACCGGCGCTCTTCCCTCCACGAAACCCCGCTACAAGATCCACGTCGTACCTACTCATGATCCCTCTCATCCGCGAACCGTCTACGACCATGCCCGCACAGAAAAGGAGACCCGAGGCGTGGCGTATGCGCGGGCGAAGCGCGCCCTCGGCAAGGACAGTTTCGTGATCCTCGACGGAATGAACTACATCAAAGGATACCGGTATCAGCTGTGGTGTGAAGCGAAGGCACTAGGGACGACATGTTGTGTGGTATGCTATGCTATGCCCTCCCTCATCGTCCTTCATCAACAACCAGCAAGCAACGCGCACTAACACAATCACCACCAGGTCCACGTCGGCACCCCCATCGACCAATGCGTCGCAAACAACGAGGCACGCCTCCGCCGTCAAAAGAACACAAACAACAATAACAACGACGAGAACACTCCCCAGTCTGACGCCGAAGCGACTCCATCCACCACCGAACCCACCTCCGACCAAGAAGACCCCTACCCCCCGGAACTCCTCAACAACCTCATCTTCCGTTACGAAGAACCCAGCATCCACAGCCGCTGGGACAAGCCTCTCTTCACCGTCCCTTGGACCGATACTTCCCCCCCGATCGCCGAAATCTGGACAGCCCTAACCGGCATCCCACACCCTTCAGCAACAACTACCGCCGACCCCAACACCACCGTATCAACCCTCACCTCAGCCCTCAACAATACTAGCCTCTCCTCAGCAGCAAGCACCACCACCACAGCAAACAATCCCTCTACATTCCGCACCAACCGCCCCAAAATCAAACCCCACCAAGCAACCGCCCTCCCCGCCGCAACAGACTCCACAGCCCTCTACAACATGGAAAAGCGCACCTCAGCCATCGTCTCCGCCATCCGCAGCTTCACGCTCTCCAACCCCTCCGCTGAAGCCGCCCTCGCGCAGTGCCAAGATGGCAGCAGCAGCAGCGGTAATGGGCGGGGAATTAGCATTCCCGTCCCGGAGGCGTCCATGCCCGTTTACGTTCCGGCGCATGTGGCCACGTCCGGCACGACGGATGAATTAGCCGGCGCAGGCGGCATTCTGGCGCTCCCGAGACTGCAGAGGCTGAGGAGGCAGTGGATTGCGTTAAATCGGGCGTATGTGCAGGGGGCGCATGCATCGAGTAAGGGCGGATTGACGGCGGAGCAGGTGCCGGATGCTTTTGTGAGGTTTTTGAATGCGGAGTTTGGGGCGGAGAGCGAGTAATCGCATTTTTTCAAAAGTCCTGTTATTGATTTGTGGTTCGTTTTGTGATGAGGGTGGTGGGTTTTGTTGGGACATGTTCTCTTGTTAAGAGGGAGTCGTTAAGGTGAAGACTTGCTTATAGTGATGTGATAGAGACGGGTGGGAAAAGTTTACCATAGAAGCGTGTGTTTTTGCAAGTATTTAGAGAGCGTCATTTTCATTATAGCTTACTGCAAATAACGTCTAGCTATTGACCTACTGGCAAGTTACTTGACATACGTATGTTATGTCTGATGATGGGCGAGTGTCTGTATTCGAAAAAGCTTCTCGATTTGGGTATTTGCCGTAACTTTCAAAGGAGATTACAATTTGCAGCTCTAATAGAGTCCAAAAGGTAGGTAGTGGGAAGAAAATAGCAAAACTTTTGATCCCCGCTAGCAGGGAAGTTGAGTAGAAAACTGAAGACAGCGACCCTCAGAAACATGAGTAGGTAGTCAAGCTATATCCAAAGCGGGGATTGAAGAATCCTCAAAAAAGGTGCAAGAGAAACAAAAAAATATTCACAGGACAAAATGCACGTATGAACTCCCAATACATAAAATAATGGCAGGCCTCCTGTTCCACGACCTGCACCTATACATGAATGAAAACCCGTCATCTATATCCAAATCCAGATCCAAAAACCCATGTACAAAACCGTCGTCCCTGTATTTCCAATTCGCCCCGTTCCCTTCTTTTTTTCTTCTCTCTGGTCGACCTCTTTCAAACATAGGCCCGAGATGAAGGTCGATGCTTCGCATCGATACCGAAAAAGTAGCAAAACCACGCCCAAAAGCAAGAAGATACACAGAAAATTGAACAAAAGTTTTTACAGAACCATGCGCAGCAAGCTGCGCGTACATGAAACGTAAAATGTCACAAGACAATGATGAAGGACTTAGGAGGCATCTCCTATCCGACCGCCCAGAGCTGTCGTCCCCTTTCAATGCTTCCACCATACCAACCTACACCGTAGTGAGTCCGGTAATGGTCTGGAAGATAACCCTCTAGATGATGGGATCAGATCCGCATCACCGAGGGTGAAGCCGCGAGATGCGTCGTGGACACACTGTGGCTGGAGCGGGGAGCTCTCCGGGCAGCTGCAGGAGGCCAAGGATCCTTTGGAATGAAATAAGAAACCCAACCGATGGTCAGAGAATGATCTTTCACGGACGCTTTCCATGAAACTTCTATCCATCACGGCTCTTTCCCGTTACCATGAGATCCTTCCTATGAGAACCATCCAGCACTCGGCGATGACTGGGAAGACAAATTTAAAAAAGACTTCAAATGATCGTCTCAGTAAAGCATTCAAGCAGGGAGACCGTGAGCGATCTGAGCCGCAGCCTGGCTGGCTTCAATGTGGCGGTAGTTGAGTCCAAGGGTAATGAGCTCCTGAAGGCTGGCATTGACCTTCTCATGCATGGAAGAATCCTGGGGCGTGATGTTGGTGAGCTCCTCAAGCAGCCGGGACCGGCAGTTGTAGTAGTTTCTCTCCGCATTCTGGAGTCTCTGGTTGTGATGAGCAGAAGTCTGCTGGGCAGCCTTGAGAGGGTTGGTCTGGGACTGGGTGGAACGAGTGCGCTTCATGGTGGGGGCTCCAGTGACCCCAGTAACTCTACGCTTGCGTCCGCCCGTCTCCTTCTTCTTGGCCGGTCCAGTGGTAGGGGAAGCATCCGGGGAGCTGTGCCTGTCCGAAGAGGCAAAGTCGTGCACACGTCTCATGTGGTCGAACAGATTCCACCTGCGGGGGAATCCGTAGCCGGGCACCGACCTGTCACAACCCTCGAACAGGCACAGGTGGGGGTTATCTCCGTGGCCGTGGAATCCATGGGCTTCGCGCTCGTGGCGGAAAAGGCATGCATTCGAAGAGAACTGCAGCTGGGCATCCATGCAGGCGGCCACCTTGCAGCGGTAGGGCTTCAAGTGGGAGTCCAAGTATTTGCTGTTGCACGATTAGTTTCGATGCTTCATCGAAGCGTTGGGGGTTTGACTTACTGATAGGCACACTTCTGAGTAGTCGGGGGGTGGTTGCAAGGCTTCTCTCCGTTGGCAAAGGGGCAGTAGTACTTTCCATCACTGTGAGTGGGCAGGGAGTAGTAAGGGTGATCCCGGGGGTTCCGGAGATCAGAGCCCTCCTTGGCTTTCTGGCGGAGCGTTTCCTTGACGGGCAGGGGTGGGAAAAATTCAGGATCCTGCTTGACCTGGGTCTGGGACATGGAAGTCTGCAGGGCTGGCCTACGTGCATTCTTGGTTGCCCGGATGGTTCTGTTGGGGGTCAGAATTGGCTGTTCACAGCTGCAAATACGATAGAGAAATACTAACCTGTTGGGGTCCTGCTCACTCAAGGGGGGAGTGAGGGGGAACAATGGGTCTCCTAGATTGATTCCATGGCTTCCAACGGGAGTGGTTGTAACATCTTTGAGCATGGCATCTTCATGGCTCATGAAGGTGGGGTATCCAGAAGCAGAGCAAGAGGAAGTAACAGAAACATCATTACTGGCGTCAGACAAGGGGGGAGAAACAGGCACTGATTGGAACATGCCGGTGGTATACTGATCCATGGATGATCCGTGGTAGTTCATCGAGTTCCACGCCTCATTGCCGGCCAGGTGGCCGTCATCCGCATGAGAGCTGTGGCTGGAGAGAGTATCATCAGGAGTGCAAGAGGACTGGGTACCATTCTGGCCATAAACTTCATTATCAAAGGCAGAGAGATCAACCAATGAGGAGTAGTGGTTGAAGTCATGTGCATGGGAGAAATCCAGGTCATTTTGCTCAGTCACATCCTGGATGCCTGAGAAATCGGATCCGGCGTGATGATACATTACATCACTAGGGCCAACGGTCGATGGCAGCAATTGCTGAGAGAAAGAGAAAGAGAGCATCTGGACTTCCGGGGACTCTGGTTTGGACATCGCACCACTGTCAAGTGCATCCACGTCGCTCAGAGACCACCCCTTCAAGTCATTGGGGGTCCCGTGGTTGGGGTGTGTGCTTGAACACAAGGAGAAATTGTCCTGGCTCGAAAGTTCATCATCCTGGATTCCTCTGGAGGCCATGTTGGGGATCCCTGGGATCATTTGGTTTTGTCTCGGCTGAGACAAGTGGTCCATAGTGTGCAAAGATGACTGGGACAAAGACATGTTCTCTGGGTCGTTCTTGATCTTGGTGGACATTATGTGTGGGTGTTCTAATACCAGACAAGCTGGAAAACAAATGGCAAGCACTAGAAAGTAACTAAGAGTCAGTACATCTACACCTAATCGCTGTTCAAACAATGACAGAAAGTGAACGATGGTCTGCATCTGGGATCCATGTCGCGCAAAGGGCCTATAATCAGTCAGATAAATCATTCACGCAAGCTTCAAGGTTGAGGCACACCAACCAATAGGATGTCGTGGGTAGATCAATCCAGGGAGGTTACCGCTTGGTCCATGAGAAGGGGTGTGCACTGTTGTTAATCCAGGAATATATCTGAGGTTATAACCAGTAAAGTGATCGGCAAAAGCGGCAACATGTCCGTGGTGCTTGTTTCCGGCGTCAAAACTGCAGTTGCAGTAGATCGGGTCGTCTAGTCTCGGTTAAGGTATCCATCCAGGGGTCCAGACTACAAGGGGTATCAAGTGATAAGATGCAACACATAAGTTGGATCAACGGTTCAGTCCATTAGATGTCGAGATCCAGTGATGAGATCGAAAAAATGCAAGGTCGGAATTCATTGTGATTGCTATTTCCAGAGACGGCTTCTAATCCAGAACGGTGGGAAATCCAATTCGGGAACGGAGAAAACAGGCCAACAAAAAAAGGGGTCCAAGGCAAATGTCCAAACTCCCACTAGGCTTAGTGAGGAGAGATCCGGTGGTTCCAGGCAGAAAGGATAGTCCAGGGGTAATCGAAAATTGAGTGTGCAACATTAAACAACACTCAAGAGTGTCCAGTCACACAGCGGCTGCTGTGGACAAGCAAATGAATTCCATGGTCACATGTTTTCGTCAATCCGTCGCTTCGACGGAAGAATCCAGCGGAAGCAAAGAGATTCAAGAGTCCAGGGGTCCTCTATAGTGCTGCTGTCGTTGAAAGATTGTCGATAAAAGCGGATCCAGGGGTTTCGAAATGCAAACAATCGCAGAAAGGGACAAAAGCAAGAGAAAGAAATGCAGAATCAAAGCAGACAAAAGGAGAGTGATGAGGGGACTACCTGTTATTGTGTTGCCGTATACTCAGACTAAAGCCTGGGAGGAGCGAAAAACAAAACAAAGCAAGCAAATCCTATCCAGGATACGGACTGGGTTTCCAGAAGGGCAGTTCAAGGGTTGATCTAGCCAGGAGGGGAGGGCAAGTAGTTTCTTTTCTTTTCCAAGATCCACGGATTGGACACTTGAAGAAACAGAGAAAGAACAAAAGAGTCAAGCAAGTAGTAATTCAAGCCTTGAGAGCAAGTGGAGATGATGGGATAGTAGTAGGCAAGAGCTGATTTGACTGTGACAAATCTAGCAGAAGTAGTATGGAGGGGTAGTGTGTGTTTTGGAAATGTTGTGTGTGTGTGTGGAGTAAGAGAAGATCAATGGAAAGTAAAAGGGGGTATCTTGGGTTCGTTGGGTATCAAGAGTGGGCAAAGTCGGATTTCTTCTTTGAGTCTGGTGTGATGATGATGAGGAGAAAAGGAAAGGTCGAGAAGAATTCCATCTGGAGGGGAAAGGACGGCCTTTTAGAGGCGAGGGAACCGGCTGGATTCTCGTTCAGGAGGCCAGGCGTGGGGGGCTATCGGAGGAGACGGTGCGTCCAAGCGTGTGCCGGAGTTGCATGCTTGCTGCAGCCGGCTGCCTCACTGGCCGTATCGAGCATGATGATTTGGCGCTGCGAGACATGGCGGTGATAGTGGTGCAGCGCCAGGTGGTGTTGTCCGGTCCCTCTCTGCCAATGATTCTCGGAAATCACCCATCATGGAGGGGCTTGACGTGGCCGGTGGGTGGATGTATCTAAAGGTATCATTTGGCAACGGCACCACCCGGGCAATTGCTCAATCTAGCGGTGAGGCGGGCCTCACCCGTCCTCCACCTATCCAAGGAGTATGATTGGCGGCCAAGAGGAAGATGGGCTGCAGTGTTGCATCACCGGCAGCAAAGCCCCTCAGCCGGCAGGATTGGCAATCCTAAATGATTGGCGCCGAGCCCTTCCTGAGCGTTCCCCGTGGTTTGTCGCGTGCAGGGCTATCCTTGTACCTGCCAGCCAGTCATCGGTATTTCCTCGGCGGCCCCGCTTTCCCTCGTGAAAGGATGCCAACTTTGGCTTCATCCTTTGGCTAGGATGCCCACCACGTCAATCCCCTCCTACATCTCGCGGAACAGGGATCTCGCTTGTCGCAGCAGCTACTGCACATAATTGACAATTGCCCCTCCTTCCCCGGGACAGCGTGTTGCTTCATGCCACAGCGGCTCGCTTCGCCCAATCTCGCCGCTTGCTGCGAAAGAAAAGGAGGGGGAGGGGTTGTGCCATCCAGTTTGACTGTCATGTTTGCTACGTTTCATGATGAGGAACCTCACATCCTTCTTCCGGATATTAGTTGACAGCTGCACTCCGGGCTTCATCCACCGGCGCAAGCAAGACTTGACACCACGGGAAGTTGGGCAGCAATGTGATGGATTTAATTACGGGACTGCCGGGAAGTTTCTTTTTACGCTTGTCTCAGAATAAGCAGGAAGTTCAATAATCAGGGTTGGATTGGATTCATCACAATTTCAATAATCCCGCTCTCTCTCAAATTATTAAAATTCTAAATTATGGGTATCCCGTTCTACGCCGTATAATCCCGCACCGTTCAGTTCTAGGCATCCTAAAGCATGCAATGTCAGCGATTGGTTCTCGAACGATATTCCAATTTGAATAGCAGACAATGACGCAACAATGGGTGTGTGTATCAGATAAAGGTGAAAGATGGTATACAGTTTTCGTTCAACAATCCGAAGATCTCAGGTGAACTATGCTTATTGGTATGGTGTTCATCATTGTGGGCAAATAGCCCCCAGTGACACCCATGTAGAAAAGGGGTAGAAAAAGAAACAAGTGCTGCGCTTACCTGTTGCCTGAAAGACCCAGAAAAGGGGGAGTCGTAAAAATAAAATAGAATTAGAAAAATGAAAAGAGACAAAAAGAAAGCTAGACGGCACGCAGACCTCGCCAGGAACCCTGTGCGACGAGGCTGCCAGCTGGTCGCGTTGCTGACACGAAACAGTTTCAGAAACCCGCCTACATCAAAGCAAGGCCAATGAACTCCTCATGTCGGCTTCCGAGCAAGCAAATAAGATGATGCAGGCACCATCTTTGCCACCTCTGGCGTGTCTGTTGTCGTCTGCGTGGTGTCAAGAAGAAAGGGAAAAGAATTTGGCATGTGGGAAGATATTTTAAGAGCCGCCGAAGCGAATCATGCACGTGATATGTTTGCACGGATTGCACCCCCACTCAAGCCGAGGTTCCGATGATCAAAGATGAAGCTAAATTAGTGACGCCCAAGTTCTACGGTAGTGACCTGGGTCGTTTGCCGGGCCGAGCCGTTTCCAGATGTCTTGCTTAGACGAGAGTCCTAATGATGCTTAGTCTATGGACTTCACCATACCTCATGTGGTAAGTTATCCAATTTGTCTTGCACACAAATAAGATCACATAATCTAATCATAAAGCTGTGCTCTGGGTCGCTATACACATTATGCGGCCTCATCAGAGCATGCGTTGTGATACCCTGACGACCTCCTTCTGGCTCCTATACGCGCACTCACTCGAACCCTCGATGAACGTGATTTGCGAACGTAGCTGCTTAGGCACAATCAGCGATTATGAAAGCTCCCTAGGTCACAAGCATAATCAATTATTTCCAATTGTGTCCAGTTCCCGATGTAGCTATTGTTGTGTTGGCGGCCTGGTCCTCGGTCTCAATACCACACTCGTAGTGATATTATACTACCGTAATCTTGACAAGTGGATGCTTTTTGACCTTATCTGTGTACTCATCATACATCACATGACGCTCATTCCGCACGCCGTTACACAACCAGAGGAATCATACCCTCCCTCGTGTCTCTCTTGAAGATTTCCTGGGTCATTATGCCATCTTTGCAGAGTTATAACGCAACATGAATTGGACCGGAGGTCGTCTTCGACGACACTCGAGCAATTATACAGGAAACAAGAAGCAAATTTTCAAGAGGTCAAGAATAGCAGAGACGAAAGACCCTCTGACGACTTCGCTATCTAAGAATATCTGCCTCGAAAGCATTCGAGCTAGAGAACCATGCAGCAAGCCAAAACATCATCCAAACCAGCGGGTAGAGTACGTCCGTGAATCCATTAATTCTTGAAGCTAAGTCAGGATCAAGTCTAGCCATAGTTCCTCTCTCTCCTACCCCGCGAAGAATCCACGTCTAGTATCGACTGTACAGGAGTCCTCACAAGCAGCTCAAGACTTAGCACGAATCAAGCATAAACTGCTAGAGAAGACCGACTGGGCATCAGTTGCAGCAGCACGGCCTATCACGGTGCTATTCCCTTCAGTAGATGTTTTACAGAAATTTGGGAGGCGGAGAAAAATAACGAATGATGACCGTGAGAGGCTGGGGTCTTTTGTCCTGCGTCCAAAGCTCACCTACCGCCCTAAGCATCGCAGAGGTGCAGAGACAGAGGAGAGCATACAAGACCTGGACATAAGAATAAATGGCCAATCTGTTGGAGCTAACTATCCAGGCTTCCATGGTCCACCAACTGATGCTACGTCGCAGTCAATGCTTCTGGACCATGAGTCCCCTCCCACAACTCCAAAGCCACTTGTGCATGAGTATGTCTGTGAGGATGTCGGCGTTAGGAGCTCAGTCGGTGACAGGTCTTGGATACTAGGCTCTTCAAGCATCTCACCTTTATGTGTGTCGTCCCCTGGTAGAGGATTGTCCACCCGGGAAAATTCCATAGTCCGGGGCTCGGATCACTTCGTTGACAATTCTACTGGTAAGGAGCAGTTCCAGGTTACAGGTTCGGAGCCTCTACAGTCAGCAGACACTAGCCCAAAGGTTCAAGAAGCGGGGACTCCGATCAGGCGAAGATTTACGATAGATGACCAGATTCTTGCCGAAGAGGAATGGCTGAAGGCCGCCTATGGCACATCCCTGGAAAGAGACGGCTGTTCAACCGCTCATCAGTTTTCTCAGAGCCGTTTGAACCCTGAACTATCTTCACCAACTGCAAATGACAGTAGACGACAGATAAATGCGCAAAAGTCCATGAGCACTTCATCGACATTGAATCACTCCAGTTATGGTTGGCTCCCAGAGCCTCGCCACAACATACAACGAGCCATATCACAGAGAACAAATAAGGAACAGATTGACAAGGTGACCAGTGAATCTAGAATACGAAGCACCAGGCTCGCTCCTCCATCAAGAAAACCGACCACATCCCCTCTGATAATCTTTGGCCAGGCTGTCGATCTTGATGGTGGTCTATTCGCTAAGCAGATTGAGCACGGAAAACAGCAGGCTCAACACGACTTCACATGTTCTGCCACCACGTTTCGTGAAGCTAATAGTAATATATCAACGGATAACTATCCGTTCGAGACAAATTTCCGTCGAACAGATGACTTTACATTTTCACCGAATACGGTCAAACTCAGCAAGCTTACCGTAGCGCCAATGACCGCGAGAATATACGTTGATCAAGCATGCGCTACTCCTCTTTCAAGAACAGCAGGACCAGAACGGACGTTTCCTGGGAGGCACCCAGAGGATCGGCCCGCCCAAGAATGGACCAATCGACGTAGTCTATACAAATAGGTCCAGGCACATGAGCCTAACTCA